>NW_026893055.1:0-305603 GCF_033815535.1 Pezoporus flaviventris
TTTGAAACCAGTTTCCCCCCCAGTTTGCTATGCATTCTTGTTACTTTCTTAAACGTTTTAAGCCACTTTTGGCAAATACTAACCCTTTTTTTATTTCCATTTTCTAAGTCGTTTTAAGCATTTTTTTGTTTCTTTTCCTAACCCATATTTCTCAATTTCTAACCATTTTTAAGTGATTTTTCCCCTTTCCTAACCCAATTTTGTCAAGTTCTAACCCCTTTTAATCCATTTTTGGCAGTTTCTATCCTATTTTTGCCACGTTTCAACCCCTTGTAAGCTTTTTTTTCTTTTCTTGCTAATTTTTGCCCAATTCTTTCCTGGTTTCAGAGTTTTTCGCTCATTTCTAACCCATTTTCCCCATTTCTATCAAATTGAAACCAGTTTCCCCCCGTTTGCTATGCATTTTTGTTACTTTCTCAAACGTTTTAAGCCACTTTTGGCAATTACTAACCCATTTTTATTTCCATTTTCTAAGTCGTTTTAAGCATTTTTTTGGTTTCTTTTCCTAAACCATATTTCTCAATTTCTAACCATTTTTAAGTTATTTTTTCCCCCTTTCCTAACCCACTTTTGACAAGTTCTAACCCCTTTTAACTCATTTTTGGCAGTTTCTATCCTATTTTTGCCACGTTTAAACTCCTTTTAAGCTTTTTTTTTCCTTGCTAATTTTTGCCAATTCTTTCCTGGTTTCAGAGTTTTTCGCTCATTTCTAACTCATTTTTCCCCATTTCTATCAAATTGAAAACAGTTTTTCCCCTGTTTGCTATACATTCTTGTTACTTTCTTAAACGTTTTAAGCCACTTTTGGCCATTACTAACCCTTTTTTTATTTCCATTTTCTAAGTCGTTTTAAGCATTTTTTGGTTTCCTTTCCTAAACCATATTTCTCAATTTCTAACCATTTTTAAGTTATTTTTCCCCTTTCCTAACCCACTTTTGACAAGTTCTAACCCCTTTTAACTCATTTTTGGCAGTTTCTATCCTATTTTTGCCACGTTTAAACTCCTTTTAAGCTTTTTTTTCCTTGCTAATTTTTGCCCCAATTCTTTCCTGGTTTCAGAGTTTTTCGCTCATTTCTAACTCATTTTTCCCCATTTCTATCAAATTGAAACAGTTTTTCCCCTGTTTGCTATACATTCTTGTTACTTTCTTAAACGTTTTAAGCACTTTTGCCATTACTAACCCTTTTTTTATTTCCATTTCTAAGTCGTTTTAAGCAATTTTTTGGTTTCTTTTCCTAACCCATATTTCTCAATTTCTAACCATTTTTAAGTTATTTTTCCCCTTTCCTAACCCATTTTTGTCAAGTTCTAACCCCTTTTAATCCATTTTTGGCAGTTTTCTATCCTATTTTTGCCACGTTTAAACACCTTTTAAGCTTTTTTTTTCCTTGCTAATTTTTGCCAATTCTTTCCTGGTTTCAGAGTTTTTCGCTCATTCTACCCATTTTTCCCCATTTCTATCAAATTGAAACCAGTTTCCCCCTGTTTGCTATGCATTCTTGTTACTTTCTTAACGTTTTAAGCCACTTTTGGCCATTGCTAACCCTTTTTTTATTTCCATTTCTAAGTCGTTTTAAGCATTTTTTGGTTTCTTTTCCTAACCCACATTTCTCAATTTCTAACCATTTTTAAGTTATTTTTCCCCTTTCCTAACCCACTTTTGACAAGTTCTAACCCCTTTTAGCTCATTTTTGGCAGTTTCTATTCCTATTTTTGCCACGTTTTAAACTCCTTTTAAGCTTTTTTTTTTCCTTGCTAATTTTTGCCCAATTCTTTCCTGGTTTCAGAGTTTTTCGCTCATTTATAACCCATTTGCCCCATTTCTATCAAATTTAAAACGCTTTTTTCCCCCCGTTTGCTATGCATTCTTGTTACTTTCTTAACGTTTTAAGCCACTTTTGGCCATTGCTAACCCTTTTTTTATTTCCATTTTCTAAGTGTCTTTAAGCATTTTTTCGTTTCTTTTCCTAACCCACATTTCTCAATTTCTAACCATTTTTAAGTTATTTTTCCCCTTTTCCTACCCACTTTTGACAAGTTCTAACCCCTTTTAATCCATTTTGGCAGTTTCTATCCTGTTTTTGCCACGTTTAAAACCTTTTAAGCTTTTTTTTTCTTTTCTTGCTAATTTTTGCCCAATTCTTTCCTGGTTTCAGAGTTTTTGCTCATTTCTAACCCATTTTTTTCCCTTTTCTATCAGATTGAAACCAGTTTCCCCCCGTTTGCTATGCATTCTTGTTACTTTCTTTATCGTTTTAAGCCACTTTTGGCCATTACTAACCCTTTTTTTATTTCCATTTTCTAAGTCGTTTTAAGCATTTTTTTGTTTCTTTTCCTAACCATATTTCTCAATTTCTAACCATTTTAAGTGATTTTTCCCTTTCCTAACCCAATTTTGTCAAGTTCTAACCCCTTTTAATCCATTTTTGGCAGTTTCTATCCTATTTTTGCCACGTTTAAACACCTTTTAAAGCTTTTTTTTTCTTTTCTTGCTAATTTTTGCCCAAATCTTTCCTGGTTTCAGAGTTTTTCGCTCATTTCTAACCCATTTTGCCCCATTTCTATCAAATTGAAACCAGTTTCCCCCGTTTGCTATGCATTTTTGTTACTTTCTCAAACGTTTTTAAGCCACTTTTGGCAATTACTAACCCTTTTTTTATTTCCATTTTCTAAGTCGTTTTAAAGCATTTTTTGGTTTCTTTTCCTAAACCATATTTCTCAATTTCTAAACATTTTTAAGTGATTTTTCCCCTTTCCTAACCCATTTTGTCAAGTTCTAAGCCCTTTTAATCATTTTTGGCAGTTTCTATCTTTTTTTGCCACGTTTAAACTCCTTTTAAGCTTTTTTTTCCTTGCTAATTTTGCCCAATTCTTTCCTGGTTCAGAGTTTTTCGCTCATTTCTAACTCATTTTTCCCCATTTCTATCAAATTGAAACAGTTTTTCCCTGTTTGCTATACATTCTTGTTACTTTCTTAAACGTTTTAAGCCACTTTTGGCCATTGCTAACCCTTTTTTTATTTTCCATTTTCTAAGTCGTTTTAAGCATTTTTTCTTTTCTTTTCCTAACCCACATTTCTCAATTTCTAACCATTTTTAAGTTATTTTTCCTTTCCTAACCCACTTTTGACAAGTTCTAACCCCTTTTAACTCATTTTTGGCAGTTTCTGTCCTATTTCTGCCACGTTTAAACTCCTTTTAAGCTTTTTTTTCCTTGCTAATTTTTGCCAATTCTTTCCTGGTTTCAGAGTTTTTCCCTCATTTCTAACCCATTTTGCCCCATTTCTATCAAATTTAAAACGCTTTTTTCCCCCTGTTTGCTATGCATTCTTGTTACTTTCTTAAACGTTTTAAGCCACTTTTGGCCATTGCTAACCTTTTTTTTATTTCCATTTTCTAAGTCGTTTTAAGCATTTTTTCGTTTCTTTTCCTAACCCAAATTTCTCAATTTCTAACCATTTTTAAGTTATTTTTCCCCTTTCCTAACCCACTTTTGACAAGTTCTAACCCCTTTTAATCCATTTTTGGCTGTTTCTTCCCCAATTTTTGCCACGTTTCATCCCCTTTTATGCTTTTTTTTTTTCTCCTGCCTGTTTTTTGCCCTATTCTTTCCTGGTTTCAGAGTTTTTCGCTCATTTCTAACCATTTTGCCCCATTTCTATCAAATTGAAACCAGTTTCCCCCCCGTTTGCTATGCATTCTTGTTACTTTCTTAAACGTTTTAGCCACTTTGGCCATTACTAACCCTTTTTTTATTTCCATTTTCTAAGTCGTTTTAAGCATTTTTTCTTTTCTTTTCCTAACCCACATTTCTCAATTTCTAACCATTTTTAAGTTATTTTTCCCCTTTCCTACCCACTTTTGACAAGTTTCTAACCCCTTATAACTCATTTTTGGCAGTTTCTATCCTATTTCTGCCACGTTTAAACTCCTTTTAAGCTTTTTTTTCCTTGCTAATTTTTGCCCAATTCTTTCCTGGTTTCAGAGTTTTTCGCTCATTTCTAACCCATTTTGCCCCATTTCTATCAAATTTAAACCGCTTTTTCCCCCCGTTTGCTATGCATTCTTGTTACTTTCTTAAACGTTTTAAGCCACTTTTGGCCATTGCTAACCCTTTTTTTATTTCCATTTTCTAAGTCGTTTTAAGCATTTTTTCGTTTCTTTTCCTAACCCACATTTCTCAATTTCTAACCATTTTTAAGTGATTTTTCCCCTTTCCTAACCCAATTTTGTCAAGTTCTAACCCTTTTAATCCATTTTTGCAGTTTTCTATCCTATTTTGCCACGTTTAAATCACCTTTTAAAGCTTTTTTTTCTTTTCCTGCTAATTTTTGCCCAATTCTTTCCTGGTTTCAGAGTTTTTCGCTCATTTCTAACCATTTTTCCCCATTTCTATCAAATTTAAACCGCTTTTCCCCCCCGTTTGCTATACATTCTTGTTACTTTCTTAAACGTTTTAAGCCACTTTTGGCCATTACTAACCCTTTTTTTATTTCCATTTTCTAAGTCGTTTTAAGCATTTTTTCGTTTCCTTTCCTAACCCATATTTCTCAATTTCTAACCATTTTTAAGTGATTTTCTCCCCTTTCCTAACCCAATTTTGTCAAGTTCTAACCCCTTTTAAATCCATTTTTGGCAGTTTCTATCCTATTTTTGCCACGTTTCAACCCCTTGTAAGCTTTTTTTTTCTTTTCTTGCTAATTTTTGCCCAATTCTTTCCTGGTTTCAGAGTTTTTCGCTCATTTCTAACCCATTTTTCCCCATTTCTATCAAATTGAAACCAGTTTCCCCCCCGTTTGCTATGCATTTTTGTTACTTTCTCAAACGTTTTAAGCCACTTTTGGCCATTACTAACCCATTTTTTATTTCCATTTTCTAAGTCGTTTTAAGCATTTTTTGGTTTCTTTTCCTAAACCATATTTCTCAATTTCTAACCATTTTTAAGTTATTTTTCCCCTTTCCTAACCCACTTTTGACAAGTTCTAACCCTTTTAACTCATTTTTGGCAGTTTCTATCCTATTTTTGCCACGTTTAAACTCCTTTTAAGCTTTTTTTTTCCTTGCTAATTTTTGCCCAATTCTTTCCTGGTTTCAGAGTTTTCGCTCATTTCTAACTCATTTTTCCCCATTTCTATCAAATTTAAAACCAGTTTTTCCCCCGTTTGCTATGCATTCTTGTTACTTTCTTAAACGTTTTAAGCCACTTTTGGCCATTACTAACCCTTTTTTTATTTCCATTTTCTAAGTCGTTTTAAGCATTTATTGGTTTCTTTTCCTTACCCATATTACTCAATTTCTAACCATTTTTAAGTTATTTTTCCCCTTTCCTAACCCATTTTTGTCAAGTTCTAACCCCTTTTAATCCATTTTTGGCAGTTTCTATCCTATTTTTGCCACGTTTAAACACCTTTTAAGCTTTTTTTTTCCTTGCTAATTTTTGCCCAATTCTTTCTGGTTTCAGAGTTTTTCGCTCATTTATAACCCATTTTGCCCCATTTCTATCAAATTTAAACCGCTTTTTTCCCCCCGTTTGCTATGCATTCTTGTTACTTTCTTAAACGTTTAAGCCACTTTTGGCCATTGCTAACCCTTTTTTTATTTCCATTTTCTAAGTCGTTTTAAGCATTTTTCGTTTCTTTTCCTAACCCACATTTCTCAATTTCTAACCATTTTTAAGTTATTTTTCCCCTTTCCTAACCCACTTTTGACAAGTTCGTGGTTTAAACCCAGTCAGGTAATTCGTTCGCTCACTTCCCCCCCCTTTCTTGCCCTCCCCTGCTCTCGGAGGGACGGAGAGGAGAATCGAAAAGAATGCAACTCCCACGGGTTGAGATAAGAACAGTTTAGTAACTAAGGTATAACACAAATCACTACTGCTACCACCAATGATAATAATGATAAAGGAAATAACAAGGGAAGAGAATACAACACCTCAGCACCAGCTGACCGATAACTCAGCCCCCAACCCCGACCAAGCTCCGACTGATACCTCCTCCAACCCTGCCGTCTCCCAGCCCTTCCGGCTAACTCCCAGTTACATCCTGGGCATGATGTGCTGTGGTATGGAATAGCTCTTTGGTCAGTTTGGGTCAGGTGTCCTGTCTCTGCTTCCTCCCAGCTTCCCCTCCTCCCTGGCAGAGCATGAGGTTCACAAAGTCCTTGGCCAAACCAAAACATCTCTATCAGCTCTGTTCCCGAGCCGAAAGTCAAAACACAGCACTGCACCAGCTACCAAGGAGGAGAAACATGACTGCTACTGCTGAACCCAGGACATTATCCACCCCTTATTCCATACCATTCACGTCATGCTCAGATCCCACATTTTCAATATACCATCACTCTTATCTCGGTGCACTCTTATCTTAGTGCATGGACCAGTCCCTATAAAGCTGCTGCGTCCATCTTGTCCATGTCAGGCTCCATCTCTTGTAACAGTCTTCCAGAGCAGGAGAGACTGTGTGCAGTGTTCACACGTGTGAATAACCTGGGCAATAGTGTCCATTGTTAAGTCCACCCCTAGATCATGAGTCCATCTCTGTGTTGCATCTCTGCTCTGATGGCCTGAAGTGCCATGGGCCCACCAGGCTTAAAATAATTCACTGTCCCCTTCAGCAGTTTCTGCAGCTTGTTGCTGGGGACTCCATACAGCTGCCTTCCATCTCCGATGCTTCCAAAGCACTGGAGGGGCCCAGTGGACTAGATACTTGCCCATACTGTCCCACACACCCTGCCACTCATGACTCTCCAGCCTTGGGGAAAATCTCTTGGTCCCCCTATATTGTTGTCTAACCCCAGACAAGACCCAAACCTGACTCTGCTTAACTTTTGAGATCAGACAAAATGGTTGTGGGTAGAACACAGCCTGTGTGTGTGCCAACATGCTGATCCCCATCACAATCAGCAGGCAGGTCCCAAGGATACCCAAAGGCCATTCAGAGCCTTCAGAACTCTCAAACGATGCTGCTGTGCTTGTCACTGGGGCTGGTGTAGCTGCTGTGCTTGCCGGCTCTCCCACCACCAGCTTCTCTTTTCCTGAGTCCAGCTCTTCCTCCTCTGCCTTGCTGGGAAGTGCTGCGTGGTCTCCTGCATCCTCCTGGGGCTCGGCAGGCGGCTGCCGGGGAATGCTCTCGGCCGTCGCGGGGCTCAGCTCGGCCGCGGGGCTCGGCTCTTCCGCGGGGCTCGGCTCCTCCGCCGCCTTCTCCCGCTGCTCGGCAGCCGCTTCCTTCTGCTCCTCGACCGCCCCGACCTCCTCCACCGGCAGCCGTCCCCTCGCGGCCTCCGGCCTCTCTCCCGCCGCCGCTTGGTCCCCGCGGCCGCTCTCCCGGGCCGCTTCAGCAGCCGCCGGCTCCCGGGACCGCTCCCCCTCAGCTCCCCGCAGCCTCACGAAGATGGAGAGTAGGGTGAGGGCCAGGACGGTGAAGAGCAGCCGGACGGCCAGGTACAAGTCCACGGCCACGTCCGTCCCGCCCTGCTGCTGGAGCCCGCCCGTATTACAAGCCATTGCCATAAAGCACAGTGAGACAAGAACCTTAGCCCAGGCCCCACACTTGATAAACACTATCACAGCAAATACCGGCTCTACGTAAGTTACAACGGTCTGAAGCTGTGAGATCAAGAGAAACAACTCTGAGAGCCAATAAATCAGCATTGTGATGAGTGACTATTAATCTGGTCAGATCTGTCGTTATCTCAACCCTTCGTGCCCCACGTTGGGCGCCAAAAAGAACTGTCGTGGTTTAAACCCAGTCAGGTAATTCGTTCGCTCACTTCCCCCCCTTTCTTGCCCTCCCCTGCTCTCGGAGGGACGGAGAGGAGAATCGAAAAGAATGCAACTCCCACGGGTTGAGATAAGAACAGTTTAGTAACTAAGGTATAACACAAATCACTACTGCTACCACCAATGATAATAATGATAAAGGAAATAACAAGGGAAGAGAATACAACACCTCAGCACCAGCTGACCGATAACTCAGCCCCCAAGCCCGACCAAGCTCCGACTGATACCTCCTCCAACCCTGCCGTCTCCCAGCCCTTCCGGCTAATTCCCAGTTACATCCTGGGCATGATGTGCTGTGGTATGGAATAGCTCTTTGGTCAGTTTGGGTCAGGTGTCCTGTCTCTGCTTCCTCCCAGCTTCCCCTCCTCCCTGGCAGAGCATGAGGTTCACAAAGTCCTTGGCCAAACCAAAACATCTCTATCAGCTCTGTTCCCGAGCCGAAAGTCAAAACACAGCACTGCACCAGCTACCAAGGAGGAGAAACATGACTGCTACTGCTGAACCCAGGACAATTCTTGTTACTTTCTTAAACGTTTTAAGCCACTTTTGGCCATTGCTAACCTTTTTTTATTTCCATTTTCTAAGTCATTTTAAGCATTTTTTCGTTTCTTTTCCTAACCCACATTTCTCAATTTCTAACCATTTTTAAGTTATTTTTCCCCTTTCCTAACCCACCTTTTGACAAGTTCTAACCCCTTTTAATCCATTTTTGGCAGTTTCTATCCTGTTTTTGCCACGTTTAAAAACCTTTTAAGCTTTTTTTTTCTTTTCTTGCTAATTTTTGCCCAATTCTTTCCTGGTTTCAGAGTTTTTTGCTCATTTCTAACCCATTTTTCCCCATTTCTATCAGATTGAAACCAGTTTCCCCCCCGTTTGCTATGCATTCTTGTTACTTTCTTTATCGTTTTAAGCCACTTTTGGCCATTACTAACCCTTTTTTTATTTCCATTTTCTAAGTCGTTTTAAGCATTTTTTGTTTCTTTTCCTAACCCATATTTCTCAATTTCTAACCATTTTTAAGTGATTTTTCCCCTTTCCTAACCCAATTTTGTCAAGTTCTAACCCCTTTTAACTCATTTTTGGCAGTTTCTATCCTATTTTGCCACGTTTCAACCCCTTGTAAGCTTTTTTTTTTCTTTTCTTGCTAATTTTTGCCCAATTCTTTCCTGGTTTCAGAGTTTTTCGCTCATTTCTAACCCATTTTTCCCCATTTCTATCAAATTGAAACCAGTTTCCCCCCCGTTTGCTATGCATTTTTGTTACTTTCTCAAACGTTTTAAGCCACTTTTGGCAATTACTAACCCTTTTTTTATTTCCATTTTCTAAGTCGTTTTAAGCATTTTTTAGTTTCTTTTCCTAACCCATATTTCTCAATTTCTAACCATTTTTAAGTTATTTTTCCCCTTTCCTAACCACTTTTGACAAGTTCTAACCCCTTTTAACTCATTTTTGGCAGTTTCTATCCTATTTCTGCCACGTTTAAACTCCTTTTAAGCCTTTTTTTTCCTTGCTAATTTTTGCCCAATTCTTTCCTGGTTTCAGAGTTTTTCGCTCATTTCTAACCCATTTTGCCCCATTTCTATCAAATTTAAACCGCTTTTTTCCCCCGTTTGCTATGCATTCTTGTTACTTTCTTAAACGTTTTAAGCCACTTTTGGCCATTGCTAACCCTTTTTTTATTTCCATTTTCTAAGTCGTTTTAAGCATTTTTTGGTTTCTTTTCCTAACCCATATTTCTCAATTTCTAACCATTTTTAAGTGATTTTTCCCCTTTCCTAACCCATTTTTGTCAAGTTCTAACCCCTTTTAATCCATTTTTGGCAATTTCTACCCTATTTTTGCCACGTTCATCCCCTTTTAAGCTTTTTTTTTTTCTCCTTGCTGTTTTTTGCCCAATTCTTTCCTGGTTTCAGAGTTTTTCGCTCATTTCTAACCCATTTTGCCCCATTTCTATCAAATTTAAACCGCTTTTTTCCCCGTTTGCTATGCATTCTTGTTACTTTCTTAAACGTTTTAAGCCACTTTTGGCCATTGCTAACCCTTTTTTTATTTCCATTTTCTAAGTCGTTTTAAGCATTTTTTCGTTCTTTTCCTAACCCAAATTTCTCAATTTCTAACCATTTTTAAGTTATTTTTCCCCTTTCCTAACCCACTTTTGACAAGTTCTAACCCCTTTTAATCCATTTCTGGCAGTTTCTATCCTGTTTTTGCCACGTTTAAACACCTTTTAAGCTTTTTTTTTCTTTTCTTGCTAATTTTTGCCAATTCTTTCCTGGTTTCAGAGTTTTTCGCTCATTTCTAACCCATTTTGCCCCATTTCTATCAAATTGAAACCAGTTTCCCCCCCGTTTGCTATGCATTTTTGTTACTTTCTCAAACGTTTTAAGCCACTTTTGGCAATTACTAACCCTTTTTTTATTTCCATTTTCTAAGTCGTTTTAAGCATTTTTTGGTTTCTTTTCCTAAACCATATTTCTCAATTTCTAACCATTTTTAAGTTATTTTTCCCCTTTCCTAACCCACTTTTGACAAGTTCTAACCCCTTTTAACTCATTTTTGGCAGTTTCTATCCTATTTTTGCCACGTTTAAACTCCTTTTAAGCTTTTTTTTTCCTTGCTAATTTTTGCCCAATCTTTCCTGGTTTCAGAGTTTTTCGCTCATTTCTAACCCATTTTTCCCCATTTCTATCAAATTGAAACCAGTTTCCCCCCCGTTTGCTATGCATTCTTGTTACTTTCTTAAACGTTTTAAGCCACTTTTGGCCATTGCTAACCCTTTTTTTATTTCCATTTTCTAAGTCGTTTTAAGCATTTTTCGTTTCTTTTCCTAACCCAAATTTCTCAATTTCTAACCATTT
This sequence comes from Pezoporus flaviventris, assembly GCF_033815535.1. Lineage (NCBI taxonomy): Eukaryota > Metazoa > Chordata > Aves > Psittaciformes > Psittacidae > Pezoporus > Pezoporus flaviventris. The sequence continues at coordinate 10,637 of NW_026893055.1, forward strand.
TTAAGTTATTTTTCCCCTTTCCTAACCCACTTTTGACAAGTTCTAACCCCTTTTAATCCATTTTTGGCAGTTTCTCCCCAATTTTTGCCACGTTTCATCCCCTTTTAAGCTTTTTTTTTTTCTCCTTGCTGTTTTTTGCCCTATTCTTTCCTGGTTTCAGAGTTTTTCGCTCATTTCTAACCATTTTGCCCCATTTCTATCAAATTGAAACCAGTTTCCCCCCCGTTTGATATGCATTCTTGTTACTTTCTTAAACGTTTTAAGCCACTTTTGGCCATTGCTAACCCTTTTTTTATTTCCATTTTCTAAGTCGTTTTAAGCATTTTTTCTTTTCTTTTCCCTAACCCACATTTCTCAATTTCTAACCACTTTTAAGTTATTTTTCCCCTTTCCTAACCCACTTTTGACAAGTTCTAACCCCTTTTAACTCATTTTTGGCAGTTTCTATCCTATTTCTGCCACGTTTAAACTCCTTTTAAGCTTTTTTTTTCCTTGCTAATTTTTGCCCAATTCTTTCCTGGTTTCAGAGTTTTTCGCTCATTTCTAACCCATTTTGCCCCATTTCTATCAAATTTAAACCGCTTTTTTCCCCCCGTTTGCTATGCATTCTTGTTACTTTCTTAAACGTTTTAAGCCACTTTTGGCCATTGCTAACCCTTTTTTTATTTCCATTTTCTAAGTCGTTTTAAGCATTTTTTCGTTTCTTTTCCTAATTCACATTTCTCAATTTCTAACCATTTTTAAGTTATTTTTCCCCTTTCCTAACCCACTTTTGACAAGTTCTAACCCCTTTTAATCCATTTTTGGCAGTTTCTATCCTGTTTTTGCCACGTTTAAACACCTTTTAAGCTTTTTTTTCTTTTCTTGCTAATTTTTGCCCAATTCTTTCCTGGTTTCAGAGTTTTTGCTCATTTCTAACCCATTTTTCCCCATTTCTATCAGATTGAAACCAGTTTCCCCCCCAGTTTGCTATGCATTCTTGTTACTTTCTTAAACGTTTTAAGCCACTTTTGGCAAATACTAACCCTTTTTTTATTTCCATTTCTAAGTCGTTTTAAGCATTTTTTTGTTTCTTTTCCTAACCCATATTTCTCAATTTCTAACCATTTTAAGTGATTTTTCCCCTTTCCTAACCCAATTTTGTCAAGTTCTAACCCCTTTTAATCCATTTTTGGCAGTTTCTATCCTATTTTGCCACGTTTCAACCCCTTGTAAGCTTTTTTTTTCTTTTCTTGCTAATTTTTGCCCAATTCTTTCCTGGTTTCAGAGTTTTTCGCTCATTTCTAACCCATTTTTCCCCATTTCTATCAAATTGAAACCAGTTTCCCCCCCGTTTGCTATGCATTTTTGTTACTTTCTCAAACGTTTTAAGCCACTTTTGGCAATTACTAACCCATTTTTTATTTCCATTTTCTAAGTCGTTTTAAGCATTTTTTGGTTTCTTTTCCTAAACCATATTTCTCAATTTCTAACCATTTTTAAGTTATTTTTCCCCTTTCCTAACCCACTTTTGACAAGTTCTAACCCCTTTTAACTCATTTTTGGCAGTTTCTATCCTATTTTTGCCACGTTTAAACTCCTTTTAAGCTTTTTTTTTCCTTGCTAATTTTTGCCCAATTCTTTCCTGGTTTCAGAGTTTTTCGCTCATTTCTAACTCATTTTTCCCCATTTCTATCAAATTGAAAACAGTTTTTCCCCTGTTTGCTATACATTCTTGTTACTTTCTTAAACGTTTTAAGCCACTTTTGGCCATTACTAACCCTTTTTTTATTTCCATTTTCTAAGTCGTTTTAAGCATTTTTTGGTTTCCTTTCCTAAACCATATTTCTCAATTTCTAACCATTTTTAAGTTATTTTTCCCCTTTCCTAACCCACTTTTGACAAGTTCTAACCCCTTTTAACTCATTTTTGGCAGTTTCTATCCTATTTTTGCCACGTTTAAACTCCTTTTAAGCTTTTTTTTTCCTTGCTAATTTTTGCCCAATTCTTTCCTGGTTTCAGAGTTTTTCGCTCATTTCTAACTCATTTTTCCCCATTTCTATCAAATTGAAAACAGTTTTTCCCCTGTTTGCTATACATTCTTGTTACTTTCTTAAACGTTTTAAGCCACTTTTGGCCATTACTAACCCTTTTTTTATTTCCATTTTCTAAGTCGTTTTAAGCATTTTTTGGTTTCTTTTCCTAACCCATATTTCTCAATTTCTAACCATTTTTAAGTTATTTTTCCCCTTTCCTAACCCATTTTTGTCAAGTTCTAACCCCTTTTAATCCATTTTTGGCAGTTTCTATCCTATTTTTGCCACGTTTAAACACCTTTTAAGCTTTTTTTTTCCTTGCTAATTTTTGCCCAATTCTTTCCTGGTTTCAGAGTTTTTCGCTCATTTCTAACCCATTTTTCCCCATTTCTATCAAATTGAAACCAGTTTCCCCCCTGTTTGCTATGCATTCTTGTTACTTTCTTAAACGTTTTAAGCCACTTTTGGCCATTGCTAACCCTTTTTTTATTTCCATTTTCTAAGTCGTTTTAAGCATTTTTTGGTTTCTTTTCCTAACCCACATTTCTCAATTTCTAACCATTTTTAAGTTATTTTTCCCCTTTCCTAACCCACTTTTGACAAGTTCTAACCCCTTTTAGCTCATTTTTGGCAGTTTCTATCCTATTTTTGCCACGTTTAAACTCCTTTTAAGCTTTTTTTTTCCTTGCTAATTTTTGCCCAATTCTTTCCTGGTTTCAGAGTTTTTCGCTCATTTATAACCCATTTTGCCCCATTTCTATCAAATTTAAAACGCTTTTTTCCCCCCGTTTGCTATGCATTCTTGTTACTTTCTTAAACGTTTTAAGCCACTTTTGGCCATTGCTAACCCTTTTTTTATTTCCATTTTCTAAGTCGTTTTAAGCATTTTTTCGTTTCTTTTCCTAACCCACATTTCTCAATTTCTAACCATTTTTAAGTTATTTTTCCCCTTTCCTAACCCACTTTTGACAAGTTCTAACCCCTTTTAATCCATTTTTGGCAGTTTCTATCCTGTTTTTGCCACGTTTAAAAACCTTTTAAGCTTTTTTTTTCTTTTCTTGCTAATTTTTGCCCAATTCTTTCCTGGTTTCAGAGTTTTTTGCTCATTTCTAACCCATTTTTCCCCATTTCTATCAGATTGAAACCAGTTTCCCCCCCGTTTGCTATGCATTCTTGTTACTTTCTTTATCGTTTTAAGCCACTTTTGGCCATTACTAACCCTTTTTTTATTTCCATTTTCTAAGTCGTTTTAAGCATTTTTTTGTTTCTTTTCCTAACCCATATTTCTCAATTTCTAACCATTTTTAAGTGATTTTTCCCCTTTCCTAACCCAATTTTGTCAAGTTCTAACCCCTTTTAATCCATTTTTGGCAGTTTCTATCCTATTTTTGCCACGTTTAAACACCTTTTAAGCTTTTTTTTTCTTTTCTTGCTAATTTTTGCCCAATTCTTTCCTGGTTTCAGAGTTTTTCGCTCATTTCTAACCCATTTTGCCCCATTTCTATCAAATTGAAACCAGTTTCCCCCCCGTTTGCTATGCATTTTTGTTACTTTCTCAAACGTTTTAAGCCACTTTTGGCAATTACTAACCCTTTTTTTATTTCCATTTTCTAAGTCGTTTTAAGCATTTTTTGGTTTCTTTTCCTAAACCATATTTCTCAATTTCTAAACATTTTTAAGTGATTTTTCCCCTTTCCTAACCCATTTTTGTCAAGTTCTAAGCCCTTTTAATCCATTTTTGGCAGTTTCTATCCTATTTTTGCCACGTTTAAACTCCTTTTAAGCTTTTTTTTTCCTTGCTAATTTTTGCCCAATTCTTTCCTGGTTTCAGAGTTTTTCGCTCATTTCTAACTCATTTTTCCCCATTTCTATCAAATTGAAAACAGTTTTTCCCCTGTTTGCTATACATTCTTGTTACTTTCTTAAACGTTTTAAGCCACTTTTGGCCATTGCTAACCCTTTTTTTATTTCCATTTTCTAAGTCGTTTTAAGCATTTTTTCTTTTCTTTTCCTAACCCACATTTCTCAATTTCTAACCATTTTTAAGTTATTTTTCCCTTTCCTAACCCACTTTTGACAAGTTCTAACCCCTTTTAACTCATTTTTGGCAGTTTCTGTCCTATTTCTGCCACGTTTAAACTCCTTTTAAGCTTTTTTTTTCCTTGCTAATTTTTGCCCAATTCTTTCCTGGTTTCAGAGTTTTTCCCTCATTTCTAACCCATTTTGCCCCATTTCTATCAAATTTAAAACGCTTTTTTCCCCCTGTTTGCTATGCATTCTTGTTACTTTCTTAAACGTTTTAAGCCACTTTTGGCCATTGCTAACCTTTTTTTTATTTCCATTTTCTAAGTCGTTTTAAGCATTTTTTCGTTTCTTTTCCTAACCCAAATTTCTCAATTTCTAACCATTTTTAAGTTATTTTTCCCCTTTCCTAACCCACTTTTGACAAGTTCTAACCCCTTTTAATCCATTTTTGGCAGTTTCTCCCCAATTTTTGCCACGTTTCATCCCCTTTTAAGCTTTTTTTTTTTCTCCTTGCTGTTTTTTGCCCTATTCTTTCCTGGTTTCAGAGTTTTTCGCTCATTTCTAACCATTTTGCCCCATTTCTATCAAATTGAAACCAGTTTCCCCCCCGTTTGCTATGCATTCTTGTTACTTTCTTAAACGTTTTAAGCCACTTTTGGCCATTACTAACCCTTTTTTTATTTCCATTTTCTAAGTCGTTTTAAGCATTTTTTCTTTTCTTTTCCTAACCCACATTTCTCAATTTCTAACCATTTTTAAGTTATTTTTCCCCTTTCCTAACCCACTTTTGACAAGTTCTAACCCCTTTTAACTCATTTTTGGCAGTTTCTATCCTATTTCTGCCACGTTTAAACTCCTTTTAAGCTTTTTTTTTCCTTGCTAATTTTTGCCCAATTCTTTCCTGGTTTCAGAGTTTTTCGCTCATTTCTAACCCATTTTGCCCCATTTCTATCAAATTTAAACCGCTTTTTTCCCCCCGTTTGCTATGCATTCTTGTTACTTTCTTAAACGTTTTAAGCCACTTTTGGCCATTGCTAACCCTTTTTTTATTTCCATTTTCTAAGTCGTTTTAAGCATTTTTTCGTTTCTTTTCCTAACCCACATTTCTCAATTTCTAACCATTTTTAAGTGATTTTTCCCCTTTCCTAACCCAATTTTGTCAAGTTCTAACCCCTTTTAATCCATTTTTGGCAGTTTCTATCCTATTTTTGCCACGTTTAAACACCTTTTAAGCTTTTTTTTTCTTTTCCTGCTAATTTTTGCCCAATTCTTTCCTGGTTTCAGAGTTTTTCGCTCATTTCTAACCCATTTTTCCCCATTTCTATCAAATTTAAACCGCTTTTTCCCCCCCGTTTGCTATACATTCTTGTTACTTTCTTAAACGTTTTAAGCCACTTTTGGCCATTACTAACCCTTTTTTTATTTCCATTTTCTAAGTCGTTTTAAGCATTTTTTCGTTTCCTTTCCTAACCCATATTTCTCAATTTCTAACCATTTTTAAGTGATTTTTCCCCTTTCCTAACCCAATTTTGTCAAGTTCTAACCCCTTTTAATCCATTTTTGGCAGTTTCTATCCTATTTTTGCCACGTTTCAACCCCTTGTAAGCTTTTTTTTTCTTTTCTTGCTAATTTTTGCCCAATTCTTTCCTGGTTTCAGAGTTTTTCGCTCATTTCTAACCCATTTTTCCCCATTTCTATCAAATTGAAACCAGTTTCCCCCCCGTTTGCTATGCATTTTTGTTACTTTCTCAAACGTTTTAAGCCACTTTTGGCCATTACTAACCCATTTTTTATTTCCATTTTCTAAGTCGTTTTAAGCATTTTTTGGTTTCTTTTCCTAAACCATATTTCTCAATTTCTAACCATTTTTAAGTTATTTTTCCCCTTTCCTAACCCACTTTTGACAAGTTCTAACCCCTTTTAACTCATTTTTGGCAGTTTCTATCCTATTTTTGCCACGTTTAAACTCCTTTTAAGCTTTTTTTTTCCTTGCTAATTTTTGCCCAATTCTTTCCTGGTTTCAGAGTTTTTCGCTCATTTCTAACTCATTTTTCCCCATTTCTATCAAATTTAAACCAGTTTTTCCCCCGTTTGCTATGCATTCTTGTTACTTTCTTAAACGTTTTAAGCCACTTTTGGCCATTACTAACCCTTTTTTTATTTCCATTTTCTAAGTCGTTTTAAGCATTTATTGGTTTCTTTTCCTTACCCATATTACTCAATTTCTAACCATTTTTAAGTTATTTTTCCCCTTTCCTAACCCATTTTTGTCAAGTTCTAACCCCTTTTAATCCATTTTTGGCAGTTTCTATCCTATTTTTGCCACGTTTAAACACCTTTTAAGCTTTTTTTTTCCTTGCTAATTTTTGCCCAATTCTTTCCTGGTTTCAGAGTTTTTCGCTCATTTATAACCCATTTTGCCCCATTTCTATCAAATTTAAACCGCTTTTTTCCCCCCGTTTGCTATGCATTCTTGTTACTTTCTTAAACGTTTTAAGCCACTTTTGGCCATTGCTAACCCTTTTTTTATTTCCATTTTCTAAGTCGTTTTAAGCATTTTTTCGTTTCTTTTCCTAACCCACATTTCTCAATTTCTAACCATTTTTAAGTTATTTTTCCCCTTTCCTAACCCACTTTTGACAAGTTCGTGGTTTAAACCCAGTCAGGTAATTCGTTCGCTCACTTCCCCCCCCTTTCTTGCCCTCCCCCTGCTCTCGGAGGGACGGAGAGGAGAATCGAAAAGAATGCAACTCCCACGGGTTGAGATAAGAACAGTTTAGTAACTAAGGTATAACACAAATCACTACTGCTACCACCAATGATAATAATGATAAAGGAAATAACAAGGGAAGAGAATACAACACCTCAGCACCAGCTGACCGATAACTCAGCCCCCAACCCCGACCAAGCTCCGACTGATACCTCCTCCAACCCTGCCGTCTCCCAGCCCTTCCGGCTAACTCCCAGTTACATCCTGGGCATGATGTGCTGTGGTATGGAATAGCTCTTTGGTCAGTTTGGGTCAGGTGTCCTGTCTCTGCTTCCTCCCAGCTTCCCCTCCTCCCTGGCAGAGCATGAGGTTCACAAAGTCCTTGGCCAAACCAAAACATCTCTATCAGCTCTGTTCCCGAGCCGAAAGTCAAAACACAGCACTGCACCAGCTACCAAGGAGGAGAAACATGACTGCTACTGCTGAACCCAGGACATTATCCACCCCTTATTCCATACCATTCACGTCATGCTCAGATCCCACATTTTCAATATACCATCACTCTTATCTCGGTGCACTCTTATCTTAGTGCATGGACCAGTCCCTATAAAGCTGCTGCGTCCATCTTGTCCATGTCAGGCTCCATCTCTTGTAACAGTCTTCCAGAGCAGGAGAGACTGTGTGCAGTGTTCACACGTGTGAATAACCTGGGCAATAGTGTCCATTGTTAAGTCCACCCCTAGATCATGAGTCCATCTCTGTGTTGCATCTCTGCTCTGATGGCCTGAAGTGCCATGGGCCCACCAGGCTTAAAATAATTCACTGTCCCCTTCAGCAGTTTCTGCAGCTTGTTGCTGGGGACTCCATACAGCTGCCTTCCATCTCCGATGCTTCCAAAGCACTGGAGGGGCCCAGTGGACTAGATACTTGCCCATACTGTCCCACACACCCTGCCACTCATGACTCTCCAGCCTTGGGGAAAATCTCTTGGTCCCCCTATATTGTTGTCTAACCCCAGACAAGACCCAAACCTGACTCTGCTTAACTTTTGAGATCAGACAAAATGGTTGTGGGTAGAACACAGCCTGTGTGTGTGCCAACATGCTGATCCCCATCACAATCAGCAGGCAGGTCCCAAGGATACCCAAAGGCCATTCAGAGCCTTCAGAACTCTCAAACGATGCTGCTGTGCTTGTCACTGGGGCTGGTGTAGCTGCTGTGCTTGCCGGCTCTCCCACCACCAGCTTCTCTTTTCCTGAGTCCAGCTCTTCCTCCTCTGCCTTGCTGGGAAGTGCTGCGTGGTCTCCTGCATCCTCCTGGGGCTCGGCAGGCGGCTGCCGGGGAATGCTCTCGGCCGTCGCGGGGCTCAGCTCGGCCGCGGGGCTCGGCTCTTCCGCGGGGCTCGGCTCCTCCGCCGCCTTCTCCCGCTGCTCGGCAGCCGCTTCCTTCTGCTCCTCGACCGCCCCGACCTCCTCCACCGGCAGCCGTCCCCTCGCGGCCTCCGGCCTCTCTCCCGCCGCCGCTTGGTCCCCGCGGCCGCTCTCCCGGGCCGCTTCAGCAGCCGCCGGCTCCCGGGACCGCTCCCCCTCAGCTCCCCGCAGCCTCACGAAGATGGAGAGTAGGGTGAGGGCCAGGACGGTGAAGAGCAGCCGGACGGCCAGGTACAAGTCCACGGCCACGTCCGTCCCGCCCTGCTGCTGGAGCCCGCCCGTATTACAAGCCATTGCCATAAAGCACAGTGAGACAAGAACCTTAGCCCAGGCCCCACACTTGATAAACACTATCACAGCAAATACCGGCTCTACGTAAGTTACAACGGTCTGAAGCTGTGAGATCAAGAGAAACAACTCTGAGAGCCAATAAATCAGCATTGTGATGAGTGACTATTAATCTGGTCAGATCTGTCGTTATCTCAACCCTTCGTGCCCCACGTTGGGCGCCAAAAAGAACTGTCGTGGTTTAAACCCAGTCAGGTAATTCGTTCGCTCACTTCCCCCCCCTTTCTTGCCCTCCCCCTGCTCTCGGAGGGACGGAGAGGAGAATCGAAAAGAATGCAACTCCCACGGGTTGAGATAAGAACAGTTTAGTAACTAAGGTATAACACAAATCACTACTGCTACCACCAATGATAATAATGATAAAGGAAATAACAAGGGAAGAGAATACAACACCTCAGCACCAGCTGACCGATAACTCAGCCCCCAAGCCCGACCAAGCTCCGACTGATACCTCCTCCAACCCTGCCGTCTCCCAGCCCTTCCGGCTAATTCCCAGTTACATCCTGGGCATGATGTGCTGTGGTATGGAATAGCTCTTTGGTCAGTTTGGGTCAGGTGTCCTGTCTCTGCTTCCTCCCAGCTTCCCCTCCTCCCTGGCAGAGCATGAGGTTCACAAAGTCCTTGGCCAAACCAAAACATCTCTATCAGCTCTGTTCCCGAGCCGAAAGTCAAAACACAGCACTGCACCAGCTACCAAGGAGGAGAAACATGACTGCTACTGCTGAACCCAGGACAATTCTTGTTACTTTCTTAAACGTTTTAAGCCACTTTTGGCCATTGCTAACCCTTTTTTTATTTCCATTTTCTAAGTCATTTTAAGCATTTTTTCGTTTCTTTTCCTAACCCACATTTCTCAATTTCTAACCATTTTTAAGTTATTTTTCCCCTTTCCTAACCCACTTTTGACAAGTTCTAACCCCTTTTAATCCATTTTTGGCAGTTTCTATCCTGTTTTTGCCACGTTTAAAAACCTTTTAAGCTTTTTTTTTCTTTTCTTGCTAATTTTTGCCCAATTCTTTCCTGGTTTCAGAGTTTTTTGCTCATTTCTAACCCATTTTTCCCCATTTCTATCAGATTGAAACCAGTTTCCCCCCCGTTTGCTATGCATTCTTGTTACTTTCTTTATCGTTTTAAGCCACTTTTGGCCATTACTAACCCTTTTTTTATTTCCATTTTCTAAGTCGTTTTAAGCATTTTTTTGTTTCTTTTCCTAACCCATATTTCTCAATTTCTAACCATTTTTAAGTGATTTTTCCCCTTTCCTAACCCAATTTTGTCAAGTTCTAACCCCTTTTAACTCATTTTTGGCAGTTTCTATCCTATTTTTGCCACGTTTCAACCCCTTGTAAGCTTTTTTTTTTCTTTTCTTGCTAATTTTTGCCCAATTCTTTCCTGGTTTCAGAGTTTTTCGCTCATTTCTAACCCATTTTTCCCCATTTCTATCAAATTGAAACCAGTTTCCCCCCCGTTTGCTATGCATTTTTGTTACTTTCTCAAACGTTTTAAGCCACTTTTGGCAATTACTAACCCTTTTTTTATTTCCATTTTCTAAGTCGTTTTAAGCATTTTTTAGTTTCTTTTCCTAACCCATATTTCTCAATTTCTAACCATTTTTAAGTTATTTTTCCCCTTTCCTAACCCACTTTTGACAAGTTCTAACCCCTTTTAACTCATTTTTGGCAGTTTCTATCCTATTTCTGCCACGTTTAAACTCCTTTTAAGCCTTTTTTTTCCTTGCTAATTTTTGCCCAATTCTTTCCTGGTTTCAGAGTTTTTCGCTCATTTCTAACCCATTTTGCCCCATTTCTATCAAATTTAAACCGCTTTTTCCCCCCGTTTGCTATGCATTCTTGTTACTTTCTTAAACGTTTTAAGCCACTTTTGGCCATTGCTAACCCTTTTTTTATTTCCATTTTCTAAGTCGTTTTAAGCATTTTTTGGTTTCTTTTCCTAACCCATATTTCTCAATTTCTAACCATTTTTAAGTGATTTTTCCCCTTTCCTAACCCATTTTTGTCAAGTTCTAACCCCTTTTAATCCATTTTTGGCAATTTCTACCCTATTTTTGCCACGTTTCATCCCCTTTTAAGCTTTTTTTTTTTCTCCTTGCTGTTTTTTGCCCAATTCTTTCCTGGTTTCAGAGTTTTTCGCTCATTTCTAACCCATTTTGCCCCATTTCTATCAAATTTAAACCGCTTTTTTTCCCCGTTTGCTATGCATTCTTGTTACTTTCTTAAACGTTTTAAGCCACTTTTGGCCATTGCTAACCCTTTTTTTATTTCCATTTTCTAAGTCGTTTTAAGCATTTTTTCGTTTCTTTTCCTAACCCAAATTTCTCAATTTCTAACCATTTTTAAGTTATTTTTCCCCTTTCCTAACCCACTTTTGACAAGTTCTAACCCCTTTTAATCCATTTCTGGCAGTTTCTATCCTGTTTTTGCCACGTTTAAACACCTTTTAAGCTTTTTTTTTCTTTTCTTGCTAATTTTTGCCCAATTCTTTCCTGGTTTCAGAGTTTTTCGCTCATTTCTAACCCATTTTGCCCCATTTCTATCAAATTGAAACCAGTTTCCCCCCCGTTTGCTATGCATTTTTGTTACTTTCTCAAACGTTTTAAGCCACTTTTGGCAATTACTAACCCTTTTTTTATTTCCATTTTCTAAGTCGTTTTAAGCATTTTTTGGTTTCTTTTCCTAAACCATATTTCTCAATTTCTAACCATTTTTAAGTTATTTTTCCCCTTTCCTAACCCACTTTTGACAAGTTCTAACCCCTTTTAACTCATTTTTGGCAGTTTCTATCCTATTTTTGCCACGTTTAAACTCCTTTTAAGCTTTTTTTTTCCTTGCTAATTTTTGCCCAATTCTTTCCTGGTTTCAGAGTTTTTCGCTCATTTCTAACCCATTTTTCCCCATTTCTATCAAATTGAAACCAGTTTCCCCCCCGTTTGCTATGCATTCTTGTTACTTTCTTAAACGTTTTAAGCCACTTTTGGCCATTGCTAACCCTTTTTTTATTTCCATTTTCTAAGTCGTTTTAAGCATTTTTTCGTTTCTTTTCCTAACCCAAATTTCTCAATTTCTAACCATTTTTAAGTTATTTTTCCCCTTTCCTAACCCACTTTTGACAAGTTCTAACCCCTTTTAATCCATTTTTGGCAGTTTCTCCCAATTTTTGCCACGTTTCATCCCCCTTTTAAGCTTTTTTTTTTTCTCTTGCAGTTTTTTGCCCTATTCTTTCCTGTTTCAGAGTTTTCGCTCATTTCTCAACCATTTTGCCCCATTTCTATCAAATTGAAACCAGTTTCCCCCCCGTTTGATATGCATTCTTGTTACTTTCTTAAACGTTTTAAGCCACTTTTGGCCATTGCTAACCCTTTTTTTATTTCCATTTTTCTAAGTCGTTTTAAGCATTTTTTCTTTTCTTTTCCTAACCCACATTTCTCAATTTCTAACCACTTTTAAGTTATTTTTCCCCTTTCCTAACCCACTTTTGACAAGTTCTAACCCCTTTTAACTCATTTTTTGGCAGTTTCTATCCTATTTTTGCCACGTTTAAACTCCTTTTAAGCTTTTTTTTTCCTTGCTAATTTTTGCCCAATTCTTTCCTGGTTTCAGAGTTTTTCGCTCATTTCTAACCCATTTTGCCCCATTTCTATCAAATTTAAACCGCTTTTTTCCCCCGTTTGCTATGCATTCTTGTTACTTTCTTAAACGTTTTAAGCCACTTTTGGCCATTGCTAACCCTTTTTTTATTTCCATTTTCTAAGTCGTTTTAAGCATTTTTTCGTTTCTTTTCCTAATTCACATTTCTCAATTTCTAACCATTTTTAAGTTATTTTTCCCCTTTCCTAACCCACTTTTGACAAGTTCTAACCCCCTTTTAATCCATTTTTGGCAGTTTCTATCCTGTTTTTGCCACGTTTAAACACCTTTTAAGCTTTTTTTTTCTTTTCTTGCTAATTTTTGCCCAATTCTTTCCTGGTTTCAGAGTTTTTTGCTCATTTCTAACCCATTTTTCCCCATTTCTATCAGATTGAAACCAGTTTCCCCCCAGTTTGCTATGCATTCTTGTTACTTTCTTAAACGTTTTAAGCCACTTTTGGCAAATACTAACCCTTTTTTTTATTTCCATTTTCTAAGTCGTTTTAAGCATTTTTTTGTTTCTTTTCCTAACCCATATTTCTCAATTTCTAACCATTTTTAAGTGATTTTTTCCCCTTTCCTAACCCAATTTTGTCAAGTTCTAACCCCTTTTAATCCATTTTTGGCAGTTTCTATCCTATTTTTGCCACGTTTCAACCCCTTGTAAGCTTTTTTTTTCTTTTCTTGCTAATTTTTGCCCAATTCTTTCCTGGTTTCAGAGTTTTTCGCTCATTTCTAACCCATTTTTCCCCATTTCTATCAAATTGAAACCAGTTTCCCCCCCGTTTGCTATGCATTTTTGTTACTTTCTCAAACGTTTTTAAGCCACTTTTGGCAATTACTAACCCATTTTTTATTTCCATTTTCTAAGTCGTTTTAAGCATTTTTTGGTTTCTTTTCCTAAACCATATTTCTCAATTTCTAACCATTTTTAAGTTATTTTTCCCCTTTCCTAACCCACTTTTGACAAGTTCTAACCCCTTTTAACTCATTTTTGGCAGTTTCTATCCTATTTTTGCCACGTTTAAACTCCTTTTAAGCTTTTTTTTTCCTTGCTAATTTTTGCCCAATTCTTTCCTGGTTTCAGAGTTTTTCGCTCATTTCTAACTCATTTTTCCCCATTTCTATCAAATTGAAAACAGTTTTTCCCCTGTTTGCTATACATTCTTGTTACTTTCTTAAACGTTTTAAGCCACTTTTGGCCATTACTAACCCTTTTTTTATTTCCATTTTCTAAGTCGTTTTAAGCATTTTTTGGTTTCCTTTCCTAAACCATATTTCTCAATTTCTAACCATTTTTAAGTTATTTTTCCCCTTTCCTAACCCACTTTTGACAAGTTCTAACCCCTTTTAACTCATTTTTGGCAGTTTCTATCCTATTTTTGCCACGTTTAAACTCCTTTTAAGCTTTTTTTCCTTGCTAATTTTTGCCCAATTCTTTCCTGGTTTCAGAGTTTTTCGCTCATTTCTAACTCATTTTTCCCCATTTCTATCAAATTGAAAACAGTTTTTCCCCTGTTTGCTATACATTCTTGTTACTTTCTTAAACGTTTTAAGCCACTTTTGGCCATTACTAACCCTTTTTTTATTTCCATTTTCTAAGTCGTTTTAAGCATTTTTTGGTTTCTTTTCCTAACCCATATTTCTCAATTTCTAACCATTTTTAAGTTATTTTTCCCTTTCCTAACCCATTTTTGTCAAGTTCTAACCCCTTTTAATCCATTTTTGGCAGTTTCTATCCTATTTTTGCCACGTTTAAACACCTTTTAAGCTTTTTTTTTCCTTGCTAATTTTTGCCCAATTCTTTCCTGGTTTCAGAGTTTTTCGCTCATTTCTAACCCATTTTTCCCCATTTCTATCAAATTGAAACCAGTTTCCCCCTGTTTGCTATGCATTCTTGTTACTTTCTTAAACGTTTTAAGCCACTTTTGGCCATTGCTAACCTTTTTTTATTTCCATTTTCTAAGTCGTTTTAAGCATTTTTTGGTTTCTTTTCCTAACCCACATTTCTCAATTTCTAACCATTTTTAAGTTATTTTTCCCCTTTCCTAACCCACTTTTGACAAGTTCTAACCCCTTTTAGCTCATTTTTGGCAGTTTCTATCCTATTTTTGCCACGTTTAAACTCCTTTTAAGCTTTTTTTTCCTTGCTAATTTTTGCCCAATTCTTTCCTGGTTTCAGAGTTTTTCGCTCATTTATAACCCATTTTGCCCCATTTCTATCAAATTTAAAACGCTTTTTTCCCCCCGTTTGTATGCATTCTTGTTACTTTCTTTAACGTTTTAAGCCACTTTTGGCCATTACTAACCCTTTTTTTATTTCCATTTTCTAAGTCGTTTTAAGCATTTTTTTGTTTCTTTTCCTAACCCATATTTCTCAATTTCTAACCATTTTTAAGTGATTTTTCCCCTTTCCTAACCCAATTTTGTCAAGTTCTAACCCCTTTTAATCCATTTTTGGCAGTTTCTATCCTATTTTTGCCACGTTTAAACACCTTTTAAGCTTTTTTTTTCTTTTCTTGCTAATTTTTGCCCAATTCTTTCCTGGTTTCAGAGTTTTTCGCTCATTTCTAACCCATTTTTCCCCATTTCTATCAAATTGAAACCAGTTTCCCCCCCGTTTGCTATGCATTCTTGTTACTTTCTCAAACGTTTTAAGCCACTTTTGGCAATTACTAACCCTTTTTTTATTTCCATTTTCTAAGTCGTTTTAAGCATTTTTTGGTTTCTTTTCCTAACCCATATTTCTCAATTTCTAACCATTTTTAAGTTATTTTTCCCCTTTCCTAACCCACTTTTGACAAGTTCTAACCCCTTTTAACTCATTTTTGGCAGTTTCTATCCTATTTTTGCCACGTTTAAACTCCTTTTAAGCTTTTTTTTTCCTTGCTAATTTTTGCCCAATTCTTTCCTGGTTTCAGAGTTTTTCGCTCATTTCTAACCCATTTTTCCCCATTTCTATCAAATTTAAACCAGTTTTTCCCCCGTTTGCTATGCATTCTTGTTACTTTCTTAAACGTTTTAAGCCACTTTTGGCCATTACTAACCCTTTTTTTATTTCCATTTTCTAAGTCGTTTTAAGCATTTTTTGGTTTCTTTTCCTAACCCATATTTCTCAATTTCTAACCATTTTTAAGTTATTTTTCCCCTTTCCTAACCCACTTTTGACAAGTTCTAACCCCTTTTAACTCCATTTTTGGCAGTTTCTATCCTATTTTTGCCACGTTTAAACACCTTTTAAGCTTTTTTTTTTCCTTGCTAATTTTTGCCCAATTCTTTCCTGGTTTCAGAGTTTTTCGCTCATTTCTAACCCATTTTTCCCCATTTCTATCAAATTTAAACCAGTTTTTCCCCCGTTTGCTATGCATTCTTGTTACTTTCTTAAACGTTTTAAGCCACTTTTGGCCATTACTAACCCTTTTTTTATTTCCATTTTCTAAGTCGTTTTAAGCATTTTTTTGTTTCTTTTCCTAACCCATATTTCTCAATTTCTAACCATTTTTAAGTTATTTTTCCCCTTTCCTAACCCACTTTTGACAAGTTCTAACCCCTTTTAATCCATTTTTGGCAGTTTCTATCCTATTTTTGCCACGTTTAAACACCTTTTAAGCTTTTTTTTTCTTCTTGCTAATTTTTGCCCAATTCTTTCCTGGTTTCAGAGTTTTTCGCTCATTTCTAACCCATTTTGCCCCATTTCTATCAAATTGAAACCAGTTTTTCCCCCGTTTGCTATGCATTTTTGTTACTTTCTCAAACGTTTTAAGCCACTTTTGGCAATTACTAACCCTTTTTTTATTTCCATTTTCTAAGTCGTTTTAAGCATTTTTTGGTTTCTTTTCCTAAACCATATTTCTCAATTTCTAACCATTTTTAAGTTATTTTTCCCCTTTCCTAACCCACTTTTGACAAGTTCTAACCCCTTTTAACTCATTTTTGGCAGTTTCTATCCTATTTTTGCCACGTTTAAACACCTTTTAACCTTTTTTTTTCCTTGCTAATTTTTGCCCAATTCTTTCCTGGTTTCAGAGTTTTTCGCTCATTTCTAACCCATTTTTCCCCATTTCTATCAAATTTAAACCAGTTTTTCCCCCGTTTGCTATGCATTCTTGTTACTTTCTTAAACGTTTTAAGCCACTTTTTGCCATTACTAACCCTTTTTTTATTTCCATTTTCTAAGTCGTTTTAAGCATTTTTTGGTTTCTTTTCCTAACCCATATTTCTCAATTTCTAACCATTTTTAAGTTATTTTTCCCCTTTCCTAACCCACTTTTGACAAGTTCTAACAACTTTTAAACCATTTTTGGCAGTTTCTATCCTATTTTTGCCACATTTAATCTCCTTTTAAGTTTTTTTTTTCCTTGCTAATTTTTGCCCAATTCTTTCCTGGTTTCAGAGTTTTTCGCTCATTTCTAACTCATTTTTCCCCATTTCTATCAAATTAAAACCAGTTTTTCCCCCGTTTGCTATGCATTCTTGTTACTTTCTTAAACGTTTTAAGCCACTTTTGGCCATTACTAACCCTTTTTTTATTTCAATTTTCTAAGTCGTTTTAAGCATTTTTTTATTTCTTTTCCTAACCCATATTTCTCAATTTCTAACCATTTTTAAGTGATTTTTCCCCTTTCCTAACCCAATTTTGTCAAGTTCTAACCCCTTTTAATCCATTTTTGGCAGTTTCTATCCTATTTTTGCCACGTCTAAACTCCTTTTAAGCTTTTTTTTTCCTTGCTAATTTTTGCCCAATTCTTTCCTGGTTTCAGAGTTTTTCGCTCATTTCTAACCCATTTTGCCCCATTTCTATCAAATTTAAACCGCTTTTTTCCCCCCGTTTGCTATGCATTCTTGTTACTTTCTTAAACGTTTTAAGCCACTTTTGGCCATTGCTAACCCTTTTTTTATTTCCATTTTCTAAGTCGTTTTAAGCATTTTTTGGTTTCTTTTCCTAACCCAAATTTCTCAATTTCTAACCATTTTTAAGTTATTTTTCCCCTTTCCTAACCCACTTTTGACAAGTTCTAACCCCTTTTAATCCATTTTTGGCAGTTTCTATCCTATTTTTGCCACGTTTAAACTCCTTTTAAGCTTTTTTTTTCCTTGCTAATTTTTGCCCAATTCTTTCCTGGTTTCAGAGTTTTTCGCTCATTTCTAATCCATTTTTCCCCATTTCTATCAAATTGAAACCAGCTTCCCACCCGTTTGCTATACATTCTTGTTACTTTCTTAAACGTTTTAAGCCACTTTTGGCCATTACTAACCCTTTTTTTATTTCCATTTTCTAAGTCGTTTTAAGCATTTTTTGGTTTCTTTTCCTAACCCATATTTCTCAATTTCTAAACATTTTTAAGTTATTTTTCCCCTTTCCTAACCCACTTTTGACAAGTTCTAACCCCTTTTAATCCATTTTTGGCAATTTCTACCCTATTTTTGCCACGTTTCATCCCCTTTTAAGCTTTTTTTTTTTCTCCTTGCTGTTTTTTGCCCAATTCTTTCCTGGTTTCAGAGTTTTTCGCTCATTTCTAACCCATTTTGCCCCATTTCTATCAAATTTAAACCGCTTTTTTCCCCGTTTGCTATGCATTCTTGTTACTTTCTTAAACGTTTTAAGCCACTTTTGGCCATTGCTAACCCTTTTTTTATTTCCATTTTCTAAGTCGTTTTAAGCATTTTTTCGTTTCTTTTCCTAACCCAAATTTCTCAATTTCTAACCATTTTTAAGTTATTTTTCCCCTTTCCTAACCCACTTTTGACAAGTTCTAACCCCTTTTAATCCATTTTTGGCAGTTTCTATCCTGTTTTTGCCACGTTTAAACACCTTTTAAGCTTTTTTTTTCTTTTCTTGCTAATTTTCGCCCAATTCTTTCCTGGTTTCAGAGTTTTTCGCTCATTTCTAATCCATTTTTCCCCATTTCTATCAAATTTAAACCGCTTTTTTCCCCCCGTTTGCTATGCATTCTTGTTACTTTCTTTAACGTTTTAAGCCACTTTTGGCCAATACTAACCCTTTTTTTATTTCCATTTTCTAAGTCGTTTTAAGCATTTTTTTGTTTCTTTTCCTAACCCATATTTCTCAATTTCTAACCATTTTTAAGTGATTTTTCCCCTTTCCTAACCCAATTTTGTCAAGTTCTAACCCCTTTTAATCCATTTTTGCCAGTTTCTATCCTATTTTTGCCACGTTTAAACACCTTTTAAGCTTTTTTTTTCTTTTCTTGCTAATTTTTGCCCAATTCTTTCCTGGTTTCAGAGTTTTTCGCTCATTTCTAACCCATTTTTCCCCATTTCTATCAAATTGAAACCAGTTTCCCCCCCGTTTGCTATGCATTCTTGTTACTTTCTCAAACGTTTTAAGCCACTTTTGGCAATTACTAACCCTTTTTTTATTTCCATTTTCTAAGTCGTTTTAAGCATTTTTTGGTTTCTTTTCCTAAACCATATTTCTCAATTTCTAACCATTTTTAAGTTATTTTTCCCCTTTCCTAACCCACTTTTGACAAGTTCTAACCCCTTTTAACTCATTTTTGGCAGTTTCTATCCTATTTTTGCCACGTTTAAACTCCTTTTAAGCTTTTTTTTTCCTTGCTAATTTTTGCCCAATTCTTTCCTGGTTTCAGAGTTTTTCGCTCATTTCTAACTCATTTTTCCCCATTTCTATCAAATTTAAACCAGTTTTCCCCCGTTTGCTATGCATTCTTGTTACTTTCTTAAACGTTTTAAGCCACTTTTGGCCATTACTAACCCTTTTTTTATTTCCATTTTCTAAGTCGTTTTAAGCATTTATTGGTTTCTTTTCCTTACCCATATTACTCAATTTCTAACCATTTTTAAGTTATTTTTCCCCTTTCCTAACCCATTTTTGTCAAGTTCTACCCCTTTTAATCCATTTTTGGCAGTTTCTATCCTATTTTGCCACGTTTAACACCTTTTAAGCTTTTTTTTTCTTTTCTTGCTAATTTTTGCCCAATTCTTTCCTGGTTTCAGAGTTTTTCGCTCATTTCTAACTCATTTTTCCCCATTTCTATCAAATTTAAACCAGTTTTTCCCCGTTTGCTATGCATTCTTGTTACTTTCTTAAACGTTTTTAAGCCACTTTTGGCCATTACTAACCCTTTTTTTATTTCCATTTTCTAAGTCGTTTTAAGCATTTTTTGGTTTCTTTTCCTAACCCATATTTCTCAATTTCTAAACATTTTTAAGTTATTTTTCCCCTTTCCTAACCCACTTTTGACAAGTTCTAACCCCTTTTAATCCATTTTTTGGCAATTTCTACCCTATTTTTGCCACGTTTAAACACCTTTTAAGCTTTTTTTTTTTCTCCTTGCTGTTTTTTGCCCAATTCTTTCCTGGTTTCAGAGTTTTTCGCTCATTTCTAACCCATTTTGCCCCATTTCTATCAAATTTAAACCGCTTTTTTCCCCCCGTTTGCTATGCATTCTTGTTACTTTCTTAAACGTTTTAAGCCACTTTTGGCCATTGCTAACCCTTTTTTTATTTCCATTTTCTAAGTCGTTTTAAGCATTTTTTGGTTTCTTTTCCTAACCCAAATTTCTCAATTTCTAACCATTTTTAAGTTATTTTTCCCCTTTCCTAACCCACTTTTGACAAGTTCTAACCCCTTTTAATCCATTTTTGGCAGTTTCTATCCTATTTTTGCCACGTTTAAACTCCTTTTAAGCTTTTTTTTTCCTTGCTAATTTTTGGCCCAATTCTTTTCCTGGTTTCAGAGTTTTTCGCTTATTTCTAATCCATTTTTCCCCATTTCTATCAAATTGAAACCAGCTCCCCACCCGTTTGCTATACATCTTGTTACTTTCTTAAACGTTTTTAAGCCACTTTTGGCCATTACTAACCCTTTTTTTATTTCCATTTTCTAAGTCGTTTTAAGCATTTTTTGGTTTCTTTTCCTAACCCATATTTCTCAATTTCTAACCATTTTTTAAGTTATTTTTCCCCTTTCCTAACCCACTTTTGACAAGTTCTAACCCCTTTTAACTCATTTTTGGCAGTTTCTATCCTATTTTTGCCACGTTTAAACTCCTTTTAAGCTTTTTTTTTCCTTGCTAATTTTTGCCCAATTCTTTCCTGGTTTCAGAGTTTTTCCCTCATTTCTAACCCATTTTGCCCCATTTCTATCAAATTTAAACCGCTTTTTCCCCCCGTTTGCTATGCATTCTTGTTACTTTCTTAAACGTTTTAAGCCACTTTTGGCCATTGCTAACCCTTTTTTTATTTCCATTTTCTAAGTCGTTTTAAGCATTTTTTGGTTTCTTTTCCTAACCCACATTTCTCAATTTCTAACCATTTTTAAGTTATTTTTCCCCTTTCCTAACCCACTTTTGACAAGTGCTAACCCCTTTTAATCCATTTTTGGCAATTTCTACCCTATTTTTGCCACGTGTTCATCCCCTTTTAAGCTTTTTTTTTTTCTCCTTGCTGTTTTTTGCCCATTCTTTCCTGGTTTCAGAGTTTTTCGCTCATTTCTAACCCATTTTGCCCCATTTCTATCAAAATTTAAAACCGCTTTTTTCCCCCTGTTTGCTATGCATTCTTGTTACTTTCTTAAACTGTTTTAAGCCACTTTTGGCCATTGCTAACCCTTTTTTTATTTCCATTTTCTAAGTCGCTTTAAGCATTTTTTCGTTTCTTTTCCTAACCCAAATTTCTCAATTTCTAACCATTTTTAAGTTATTTTTCCCTTTCCTAACCCACTTTTGACAAGTTCTAACCCCTTTTAATCCATTTTTGGCAGTTTCTATCCTATTTCTGCCACGTTTAAACTCCTTTTAAGCTTTTTTTTTCCTTGCTAATTTTTGCCCAATTCTTTCCTGTATCAGAGTTTTTCGCTCATTTCTAACCCATTTTTCCCCATTTCTATCAAATTGAAACCAGTTTCCCCCCCGTTTGCTATGCATTCTTGTTACTTTCTTAAACGTTTTAAGCCACTTTTGGCCATTACTAACCCTTTTTTTATTTCCATTTTCTAAGTCGTTTTAAGCATTTTTTGGTTTCTTTTCCTAACCCATATTTCTCAATTTCTAACCATTTTTATGTTATTTTTCCCCTTTCCTAACCCACTTTTGACAAGTTCTAACCCCTTTTAACTCATTTTTGGCAGTTTCTATCCTATTTTTGCCACGTTTAAACTCCTTTTAAGCTTTTTTTTTTCTTGCTAATTTTTGCCCAATTCTTTCCTGGTTTCAGAGTTTTTCGCTCATTTCTAACCCATTTTGCCCCATTTCTATCAAATTTAAAACGCTTTTTCCCCTGTTTGCTATGCATTCTTGTTACTTTCTTAAACGTTTTAAGCCACTTTTGGCCATTACTAACCCTTTTTTTTATTTCCATTTTCTAAGTCGTTTTAAGCATTTTTTGGTTTCTTTTCCTAACCCAAATTTCTCAATTTCTAACCATTTTTAAGTTATTTTTCCCCTTTCCTAACCCACTTTTGACAAGTTCTAACCCCTTTTTAATCCATTTTTGGCAGTTTCTATCCTGTTTTTGCCACGTTTAAACACCTTTTAAGCTTTTTTTTTCTTTTCTTGCTAATTTTCGCCCAATTCTTTCCTGGTTTCAGAGTTTTTCGCTCATTTCTAATCCATTTTTCCCCATTTCTATCAAATTTAAACCGCTTTTTTCCCCCCGTTTGCTATGCATTCTTGTTACTTTCTTTAACAGTTTTAAGCCACTTTTGGCCAATACTAACCCTTTTTTTATTTCCATTTTCTAAGTCGTTTTAAGCATTTTTTTGTTTCTTTTCCTAACCCATATTTCTCAATTTCTAACCATTTTTAAGTGATTTTTCCCCTTTCCTAACCCAATTTTGTCAAGTTCTAACCCCTTTTAATCCATTTTTGCCAGTTTCTATCCTATTTTTGCCACGTTTAAACACCTTTTAAGCTTTTTTTTTTCTTTTCTTGCTAATTTTTGCCCAATTCTTTCCTGGTTTCAGAGTTTTTCGCTCATTTCTAACCCATTTTTCCCCATTTCTATCAAATTGAAACCAGTTTCCCCCCCGTTTGCTATGCATTCCTTGTTACTTTCTCAAACGTTTTAAGCCACTTTTGGCAATTACTAACCCTTTTTTTTATTTCCATTTTCTAAGTCGTTTTAAGCATTTTTTGGTTTCTTTTCCTAAACCATATTTCTCAATTTCTACCATTTATTAAGTTATTTTTCCCCTTTCCTAACCCACTTTTGACAAGTTCTAACCCCTTTTAACTCATTTTTGCAGTTTCTATCCTATTTTTGCCACGTTTAAACTCCTTTTAAGCTTTTTTTTTCCTTGCTAATTTTTGCCCAATTCTTTCCTGGTTTCAGAGTTTTCCCTCATTTCTAACTCATTTTTCCCATTTCTATCAAATTTAAACCAGTTTTTCCCCCGTTTGCTATGCATTCTTGTTACTTTCTTAAACGTTTTAAGCCACTTTTGGCCATTACTAACCCTTTTTTTATTTCCATTTTCTAAGTCGTTTTAAGCATTTATTGGTTTCTTTTCCTTACCCATATTACTCAATTTCTAACCATTTTTAAGTTATTTTTCCCCTTTCCTAACCCATTTTTGTCAAGTTCTAACCCCTTTTAATCCATTTTTGACAGTTTCTATCCTATTTTTGCCACGTTTAAACTCCTTTTAAGCTTTTTTTTTTCTTTTCTTGCTAATTTTTGCCCAATTCTTTCCTGGTTTCAGAGTTTTTCGCTCATTTCTAACTCATTTTTCCCCATTTCTATCAAATTTAAACCAGTTTTTCCCCCGTTTGCTATGCATTCTTGTTACTTTCTTAAACGTTTTAAGCCACTTTTGGCCATTACTAACCCTTTTTTTATTTCCATTTTCTAAGTCGTTTTAAGCATTTTTTTGTTTCTTTTCCTAACCCATATTTCTCAATTTCTAACCATTTTTAAGTGATTTTTCCCTTTCCTAACCCAATTTTGTCAAGTTCTAACCCCTTTTAATCCATTTTTGGCAGTTTCTATCCTATTTTTGCCACGTTTAAACACCTTTTAAGCTTTTTTTTTCTTTTCTTGCTAATTTTTGCCCAATTCTTTCCTGGTTTCAGAGTTTTTCGCTCATTTCTAACCCATTTTTCCCCATTTCTATCAAATTGAAACCCAGTTTCCCCCCGTTTGCTATGCATTTTTGTTACTTTCTCAAACGTTTTAAGCCACTTTTGGCCATTACTAACCCTTTTTTATTTCCATTTTCTAAGTCGTTTTAAGCATTTTTGGTTTCTTTTCCTAAACCATATTTTCTCAATTTCTAACCATTTTTAAGTTATTTTTTCCCCTTTCCTAACCCACTTTTGACAAGTTCTAACCCCTTTAACTCATTTTTTGGCAGTTTCTATCCTATTTTTGCCACGTTTAAACTCCTTTTAAGCTTTTTTTTTCCTTGCTAATTTTTGCCCAATTCTTTCCTGGTTTCTGAGTTTTTCGCTCATTTCTAACTCATTTTTCCCCATTTCTATCAAATTTAAACCAGTTTTTCCCCCGTTTGCTATGCATTCTTGTTACTTTCTTAAACGTTTTAAGCCACTTTTGGCCATTACTAACCCTTTTTTTATTTCCATTTTCTAAGTCGTTTTAAGCATTTATTGGTTTCTTTTCCTTACCCATATTACTCAATTTCTAACCATTTTTTAAGTTATTTTTCCCCTTTCCTAACCCATTTTTGTCAAGTTCTAACCCTTTTAATCCATTTTTGGCAGTTTCTATCCTATTTTTGCACGTTAAACACCTTTTAAGCTTTTTTTTTCTTTTCTTGCTAATTTTTGCCCAATTCTTTCCTGGTTTCAGAGTTTTTCGCTCATTTCTAACTCATTTTTCCCCATTTCTATCAAATTTAAACCAGTTTTTCCCCCGTTTGCTATGCATTCTTGTTACTTTCTTAAACGTTTTAAGCCACTTTTGGCCATTACTAACCCTTTTTTTATTTCCATTTTCTAAGTCGTTTTAAGCATTTTTTGGTTTCTTTTCCTAACCCATATTCTCAATTTCTAAACATTTTTAAGTTATTTTTCCCCTTTCCTAACCCACTTTTGACAAGTTCTAACCCCTTTTAATCCATTTTTGGCAATTTCTACCCTATTTTTGCCACGTTTAAACACCTTTTAAGCTTTTTTTTTTTCTCCTTGCTGTTTTTTGCCCAATTCTTTCCTGGTTTCAGAGTTTTTCGCTCATTTCTAACCCATTTTGCCCCATTTCTATCAAATTTAAACCGCTTTTTTCCCCCCGTTTGCTATGCATTCTTGTTACTTTCTTAAACGTTTTAAGCCACTTTTGGCCATTGCTAACCCTTTTTTTATTTCCATTTTCTAAGTCGTTTTAAGCATTTTTTCGTTCTTTCCTAACCCAAATTTCTCAATTTCTAACCATTTTTAAGTTATTTTTCCCCTTTCCTAACCCACTTTTGACAAGTTTCTAACCCCTTTTAATCCATTTTTGGCAGTTTCTATCCTATTTTTGCCACGTTTAACTCCTTTTAAGCTTTTTTTTTTCCTTGCTAATTTTTGCCCAATTCTTTCCTGGTTTCAGAGTTTTTCGCTCATTTCTAATCCATTTTTCCCCATTTCTATCAAATTGAAACCAGTTTCCCACCCGTTTGCTATACATTCTTGTTACTTTCTTAAACGTTTTAAGCCACTTTTGGCCATTACTAACCCTTTTTTTATTTCCATTTTCTAAGTCGTTTTAAGCATTTTTTGGTTTCTTTTCCTAACCCATATTTCTCAATTTCTAACCATTTTTAAGTTATTTTTCCCTTTCCTAACCCACTTTTGACAAGTTCTAACCCCTTTAACTCATTTTTGGCAGTTTCTATCCTATTTTTGCCACGTTTAAACTCCCTTTAAGCTTTTTTTTCCTTGCTAATTTTTGCCCAATTCTTTCCTGGTTTCAGAGTTTTTCCCTCATTTCTAACCCATTTTGCCCCATTTCTATCAAATTAAAACGCTTTTTTTTCCCTGTTTGCTATGCATTCTTGTTACTTTCTTAAACGTTTTAGGCCACTTTTGGCCATTGCTAACCCTTTTTTTATTTCCATTTTCTAAGTCGTTTTAAGCATTTTTTTGGTTTCTTTTCCTAACCCACATTTCTCAATTTCTAACCATTTTTAAGTTATTTTTTCCCCTTTCCTAACCCACTTTTGACAAGTTCTAACCCCTTTAATCCATTTTTGGCAATTTCTACCCTATTTTTGCCACGTTTCATCCCCTTTTAAGCTTTTTTTTTTCTCCTTGCTGTTTTTTGCCCAATTCTTTCTGGGTTTCAGAGTTTTTCGCTCATTTCTAACCCATTTTGCCCCATTTCTATCAAATTTAAACCGCTTTTTTCCCCTTGTTTGCTATGCATTCTTGTTACTTTCTTAAACGTTTTAAGCCACTTTTGGCCATTGTTAACCCTTTTTTTATTTCCCATTTTCTAAGTCGTTTAAGCATTTTTTCGTTTCTTTTCCTAACCCAAATTTCTCAATTTCTAACCATTTTAAGTTATTTTTCCCCTTTCCTAACCCACTTTGACAAGTTCTAACCCCTTTTAATCCATTTTGGCAGTTTCTATCCTGTTTTTGCCACGTTAAACACCTTTTAAGCTTTTTTTTCTTTTCTTGCTAATTTTCGCCCAATTCTTTCCTGGTTTCAGAGTTTTTTCGCTCATTTCTATCCCATTTGCCCCATTTCTATCAAATTTAAACCGCTTTTTTCCCCCCGTTTGCTATTGCATTCTTGTTACTTTCTTTAACGTTTTAAGCCACTTTTGGCCAATACTAACCTTTTTTTTATGTTTCCATTTCTAAGTCGTTTTAAGCATTTTTTTTGTTTCTTTTCCTAACCCATATTTCTCAATTTCTAACCATTTTTAAGTGATTTTTCCCCTTTCCTAACCCAATTTTTGTCAAGTTCTAACTCCTTTTAATCCATTTTTGGCAGTTTCTATCCTATTTTTGCCACGTTTAAACTCCTTTTAAGCTTTTTTTTTCCTTGCTAAGTTTTGCCCAATTCTTTCCTGGTTTCAGAGTTTTTCGCTCATTTCTAATCCATTTTTCCCCATTTCTATCAAATTGAAACCAGTTTCCACCCGTTTGCTATACATTCTTGTTACTTTCTTAAACGTTTTAAGCCACTTTTGGCCATTACTAACCCTTTTTTTATTTCCATTTTCTAAGTCGTTTTAAGCATTTTTTGGTTTCTTTTCCTAACCCATATTTCTCAATTTCTAACCATTTTTAAGTTATTTTTCCCCTTTCCTAACCACTTTTGACAAGTTCTAACCCCTTTTAACTCATTTTTGGCAGTTTCTATCCTATTTTTGCCACGTTTAAACTCCTTTAAGCTTTTTTTTTCCTTGCTAATTTTTTGCCCAATTCTTTCCTGGTTTCAGAGTTTTTCCCTCATTTCTAACCCATTTTGCCCCATTTCTATCAAATTTAAAACGCTTTTTTTCCCTGTTTGCTATGCATTCTTGTTACTTTCTTAAACGTTTTAGGCCACTTTTGGCCATTGCTAACCCTTTTTTTATTTCCATTTTCTAAGTCGTTTTAAGCATTTTTTGGTTTCTTTTCCTAACCCACATTTCTCAATTTCTAACCATTTTTAAGTGATTTTTCCCCTTTCCTAACCCACTTTTGACAAGTTCTAACCCCTTTTAATCCATTTTTGGCAATTTCTACCCTATTTTTGCCACGTTTCATCCCCTTTTAAGCTTTTTTTTTTTCTCCTTGCTGTTTTTTGCCCAATTCTTTCCTGGTTTCAGAGTTTTTCGCTCATTTCTAACCCATTTTGCCCCATTTCTATCAAATTTAAACCGCTTTTTTCCCCTGTTTGCTATGCATTCTTGTTACTTTCTTAAACGTTTTAAGCCACTTTTGGCCATTGCTAACCCTTTTTTTATTTCCATTTTCTAAGTCGTTTTAAGCATTTTTTCGTTTCTTTTCCTAACCCACAATTTCTCAATTTCTAACCATTTTTAAGTTATTTTTCCCCTTTCCTAACCCACTTTTGACAAGTTCTAACCCTTTTAATCCATTTTTGGCAGTTTCTATCCTGTTTTTGCCACGTTTAAACACCTTTTAAGCTTTTTTTTTTCTTTTCTTGCTAATTTTCGCCCAATTCTTTCCTGGTTTCAGAGTTTTTCCGCTCATTTCTATCCCATTTTGCCCCATTTCTATCAAATTTAAACCGCTTTTTTCCCCCCGTTTGCTATGCATTCTTGTTACTTTCTTTAACGTTTTAAGCCACTTTTGGCCAATACTAACCCTTTTTTTATTTCCATTTTCTAAGTCGTTTTAAGCATTTTTTTGTTTCTTTTCCTAACCCATATTTCTCAATTTCTAACCATTTTTAAGTGATTTTTCCCCTTTCCTAACCCAATTTTGTCAAGTTCTAACTCCTTTTAATCCATTTTTGGCAGTTTCTATCCTATTTTTGCCACGTTTAAACTCCTTTTAAGC
This sequence comes from Pezoporus flaviventris, assembly GCF_033815535.1. Lineage (NCBI taxonomy): Eukaryota > Metazoa > Chordata > Aves > Psittaciformes > Psittacidae > Pezoporus > Pezoporus flaviventris. The sequence goes on from NW_026893055.1 coordinate 38,248, forward strand.
TTTTTTTTTCCTTGCTAAGTTTTGCCCAATTCTTTCCTGGTTTCAGAGTTTTTCGCTCATTTCTAACTCATTTTTCCCCATTTCTATCAAATTGAAACCGTTTTTCTCCCCGTTTGCTATGCATTCTTGTTACTTTCTTAAACGTTTTAAGCCACTTTTGGCCATCGCTAACCCTTTTTTATTTCCATTTTCAAAGTCGTTTTAAGCATTTTTTCGTTTTCTTTTCCTATACCATATTTCTCAATTTCTAACCATTTTTTAAGTTATTTTTCCCCTTTCCTAACCCACTTTTGACACGTTCTAACCCCTTTTAACTCATTTTTGGCAGTTTCTATCCTATTTCTGCCACGTTTAAACTCCTTTTAAGCTTTTTTTTCCTTGATATTTTTGCCCAATTCTTTCCTGTATCAGAGTTTTTCGCTCATTTCTAACCCATTTTTCCCCATATCTATCAAATTGAAACCAGTTTCCCCCCGTTGCTATGCATTCTTGTTACTTTCTTAAACGTTTTAAGCCACTTTTGGCCATTACTAACCCTTTTTTTATTTCCATTTTCTAAGTCGTTTTAAGCATTTTTTGGTTTCTTTTCCTAACCCAAATTTCTCAATTTCTAACCATTTTTAAGTTATTTTTCCCCTTTCCAAACCCACTTTTGACAAGTTCTAACCCCTTTTAATCCATTTTTGGCAGTTTCTACCGTATTTTTGCCACGTTTCATCCGCTTTTAAGCTTTTTTTTTGTCTCCTTGCTGTTTTTTGCCCAATTCTTTCCTGGTTTCAGAGTTTTTCGCTCATTTCTAACACATTTTGCCCCATTTCTATCAAATTTAAACCGCTTTTTTCCCCCCGTTTGCTATGCATTCTTGTTACTTTCTTAAACGTTTTAAGCCACTTTTGGCCATTGCTAACCCTTTTTTTATTTCCATTTTCTAAGTCGTTTTAAGCATTTTTTCGTTTCTTTTCCTAACCCAAATTTCTCAATTTCTAACCATTTTAAGTTATTTTTCCCCTTTCCTAACCCACTTTTGACAAGTTCTAACCCCTTTTAATCCATTTTTGGCAGTTTCTAGAGATGCTGAGACGACGCGCGTAGCTTTTTTTTTCCTTGATAATTTTTGCCCAATTCTTTCCTGTTTCAGAGTTTTTCGCTCATTTCTCACCCATTTTCCCCATTTCTATCAAATTGAAACCAGTTTCCCCCCGTTTGCTATGCATTCTTGTTACTTTCTTAAACGTTTTAAGCCACTTTTGGCCATTACTAACCCTTTTTTTATTTCCATTTTCTAAGTCGTTTTAAGCATTTTTTGGTTTCTTTTCCTAAACCATATTTCTCAATTTCTAAACATTTTTAAGTTATTTTTCCCCTTTCCTAACCCATTTTTGTCAAGTTCTAACCCCTTTTAATCCATTTTTGGCAGTTTCTATCCTATTTTTGCCACGTTTAAACACCTTTTAAGCTTTTTTTTTCCTTGATAATTTTTGCCCAATTCTTTCCTGGTTTCAGAGTTTTTCGCTCATTTCTAACCCATTTTTCCCCATTTCTATCAAATTGAAACCAGTTTCCCCCCATTTGCTATGCATTTTTGTTACTTTCTTAAACGTTTTAAGCCACTTTTGGCAATTACTAACCCTTTTTTTATTTCCATTTTCTAAGTCGTTTTAAGCATTTTTTGGTTTCTTTTCCTAACCCACATTTCTCAATTTCTAACCATTTTTAAGTTATTTTTCCCTTTCCTAACCCACTTTTGACAAGTTCTAACCCCTTTTAACTCATTTTTGGCAGTTTCTATCCTATTTCTGCCACGTTTAAACTCCTTTTAAGCTTTTTTTTTCCTTGCTAATTTTTGCCCAATTCTTTCCTGGTTTCAGAGTTTTTCCCTCATTTCTAACCCATTTTGCCCCATTTCTATCAAATTTAAAACGCTTTTTTCCCCCTGTTTGCTATGCATTCTTGTTACTTTCTTAAACGTTTTAAGCAACTTTTGGCCATTGCTAACCCTTTTTTTATTTCCATTTTCTAAGTCGTTTTAAGCATTTTTTCGTTTCTTTTCCTAACCCAAATTTCTCAATTTCTAACCATTTTTAAGTTATTTTTCCCCTTTCCTAACCCACTTTTGACAAGTTCTAACCCCTTTTAATCCATTTTTTGCAGTTTCTATCCTGTTTTTGCCACGTTTAAACACCTTTTAAGCTTTTTTTTTCTTTTCTTGCTAATTTTTGCCCAATTCTTTCCTGGTTTCAGAGTTTTTCGCTCATTTCTAACCCATTTTTCCCCATTTCTATCAAATTGAAACCAGTTTCCCCCCCGTTTGCTATGCATTCTTGTTACTTTCTTAAACGTTTTAAGCCACTTTTGGCAATTGCTAACCCTTTTTTTATTTCCATTTTCTAAGTCGTTTTAAGCATTTTTTGGTTTCTTTTCCTAACCCAAATTTCTCAATTTCTAACCATTTTTAAGTTATTTTTCCCCTTTCCTAACCCACTTTTGACAAGTTCTAACCCCTTTTAATCCATTTTTGGCAGTTTCTATCCTGTTTTTGCCACGTTTAAACACCTTTTAAGCTTTTTTTTTCTTTTCTTGCTAATTTTTGCCCAATTCTTTCCTGGTTTCAGAGTTTTTCGCTCATTTCTAACCCATTTTTCCCCATTTCTATCAAATTGAAACCAGTTTCCCCCCCGTTTGCTATGCATTCTTGTTACTTTCTTAAACGTTTTAAGCCACTTTTGGCAATTGCTAACCCTTTTTTTATTTCCATTTTCTAAGTCGTTTTAAGCATTTTTTGGTTTCTTTTCCTAACCCATATTTCTCAATTTCTAAACATTTTTAAGTTATTTTTCCCCTTTCCTAACCCACTTTTGACAAGTTCTAACCCCTTTTAATCCATTTTTGGCAGTTTCTATCCTATTTTTGCCACGTTTAAACTCCTTTTAAGCTTTTTTTTTCCTTGCTAATTTTTGCCCAATTCTTTCCTGGTTTCAGAGTTTTTCCCTCATTTCTAACCCATTTTGCCCCATTTCTATGAAATTTAAAACGCTTTTTTCCCCCTGTTTGCTATGCATTCTTGTTACTTTCTTAAACGTTTTAAGCCACTTTTGGCCATTGCTAACCCTTTTTTTATTTCCATTTTCTAAGTCGTTTTAAGCATTTTTTGGTTTCTTTTCCTAACCCACATTTCTCAATTTCTAACCATTTTTAAGTTATTTTTCCCCTTTCCTAACCCACTTTTGACAAGTTCTAACCCCTTTTAATCCATTTTTGGCAGTTTCTACCCTATTTTTGCCACGTTTCATCCCCTTTTAAGCTTTTTTTTTTTCTCCTTGCTGTTTTTTGCCCAATTCTTTCCTGGTTTCAGAGTTTTTCGCTCATTTCTAACCCATTTTGCCCCATTTCTATCAAATTTAAACCGCTTTTTTCCCCCCGTTTGCTATGCATTCTTGTTACTTTCTTAAACGTTTTAAGCCACTTTTGGCCATTGCTAACCCTTTTTTTATTTCCATTTTCTAAGTCGTTTTAAGCATTTTTTGGTTTCTTTTCCTAACCCAAATTTCTCAATTTCTAACCATTTTTAAGTTATTTTTCCCCTTTCCTAACCCACTTTTGACAAGTTCTAACCCCTTTTAATCCATTTTTGGCAGTTTCTATCCTGTTTTTGCCACGTTTAAACACCTTTTAAGCTTTTTTTTTCTTTTCTTGCTAATTTTTGCCCAATTCTTTCCTGGTTTCAGAGTTTTTCGCTCATTTCTAACCCATTTTTCCCCATTTCTATCAAATTGAAACCAGTTTCCCCCCCGTTTACTATGCATTCTTGTTACTTTCTTAAACGTTTTAAGCCACTTTTGGCCATTGCTAACCCTTTTTTTATTTCCATTTTCTAAGTCGTTTTAAGCATTTTTTGGTTTCTTTTCCTAACCCATATTTCTCAATTTCTAAACATTTTTAAGTTATTTTTCCCCTTTCCTAACCCACTTTTGACAAGTTCTAACCCCTTTTAATCCATTTTTGGCAGTTTCTATCCTATTTTTGCCACGTTTAAACTCCTTTTAAGCTTTTTTTTTCCTTGCTAATTTTTGCCCAATTCTTTCCTGGTTTCAGAGTTTTTCGCTCATTTCTAACCCATTTTGCCCCATTTCTATCAAATTTAAAATGCTTTTTTCCCCCTGTTTGCTATGCATTCTTGTACTTTCTTAAACGTTTTAAGCCACTTTTGGCCATTGCTAACCCTTTCTTTATTTCCATTTTCTAAGTCGTTTTAAGCATTTTTTCGTTTCTTTTCCTAACCCATATTTCTCAATTTCTAACCATTTTTAAGTTATTTTTCCCCTTTCCTAACCCATTTTTGTCAAGTTCTAACCCCTTTTAATTCATTTTTGGCAGTTTCTATCCTATTTTTGCCACGTTTAAACTCCTTTTAAGCTTTTTTTTCCTTGATAATTTTTGCCCAATTCTTTCCTGGTTTCAGAGTTTTTCGCTCATTTCTAACCCATTTTTCCCCATTTCTATCAAATTGAAACCAGTTTCCCCCCCGTTTGCTATGCATTCTTGTTAATTCCTTAAACGTTTTAAGCCACTTTTGGCAATTGCTAACCCTTTTTTTATTTCCATTTTCTAAGTCGTTTTAAGCATTTTTTGGTTTCTTTTCCCAACCCATATTTCTCAATTTCTAAACATTTTTAAGTTATTTTTCCCCTTTCCTAACCCACTTTTGACAAGTTCTAACCCCTTTTAATCCATTTTTGGCAGTTTCTATCCTATTTTTGCCACGTTTAAACTCCTTTTAAGCTTTTTTTTTCCTTGCTAATTTTTGCCCAATTCTTTCCTGGTTTCAGAGTTTTTCCCTCATTTCTAACCCATTTTGCCCCATTTCTATGAAATTTAAAACGCTTTTTTCCCCCTGTTTGCTATGCATTCTTGTTACTTTCTTAAACGTTTTAAGCCACTTTTGGCCATTGCTAACCCTTTTTTTATTTCCATTTTCTAAGTCGTTTTAAGCATTTTTTGGTTTCTTTTCCTAACCCACATTTCTCAATTTCTAACCATTTTTAAGTTATTTTTCCCCTTTCCTAACCCACTTTTGACAAGTTCTAACCGCTTTTAATCCATTTTTGGCAGTTTCTACCCTATTTTTGCCACGTTTCATCCCCTTTTAAGCTTTTTTTTTTTCTCCTTGCTGTTTTTTGCCCAATTCTTTCCTGGTTTCAGAGTTTTTCGCTCATTTCTAACCCATTTTGCCCCATTTCTATCAAATTTAAACCGCTTTTTTCCCCCCGTTTGCTATGCATTCTTGTTACTTTCTTAAACGTTTTAAGCCACTTTTGGCCATTGCTAACCCTTTTTTTTATTTCCATTTTCTAAGTCGTTTTAAGCATTTTTTGGTTTCTTTTCCGAACCCAAATTTCTCAATTTCTAACCATTTTTAAGTTATTTTTCCCCTTTCCTAACCCACTTTTGACAAGTTCTAACCCCTTTTAATCCATTTTTGGCAGTTTCTATCCTGTTTTTGCCACGTTTAAAAACACCTTTTAAGCTTTTTTTTTTCTTTTCTTGCTAATTTTTGCCCAATTCTTTCCTGGTTTCAGAGTTTTTCGCTCATTTCTAACCCTTTTTTCCCCATTTCTATCAAATTGAAACCAGTTTCCCCCCCGTTTACTATGCATTCTTGTTACTTTCTTAAACGTTTTAAGCCACTTTTGGCCATTGCTAACCCTTTTTTTATTTCCATTTTCTAAGTCAGTTTTAAGCATTTTTTGGTTTCTTTTCCTAACCCATATTTCTCAATTTCTAAACATTTTTTAAGTTATTTTTCCCCTTTCCTAACCCACTTTTGACAAGTTCTAACCCCTTTTAATCCATTTTTGGCAGTTTCTATCCTATTTTTGCCACGTTTTAAACTCCTTTTAAGCTTTTTTTTCCTTGCTAATTTTTGCCCAATTCTTTCCTGGTTTCAGAGTTTTTCGCTCATTTCTAACCCATTTTGCCCCATTTCTATCAAATTTAAAATGCTTTTTTCCCCCTGTTTGCTATGCATTCTTGTTACTTTCTTAAACGTTTTAAGCCACTTTTGGCCATTGCTAACCCTTTCTTTATTTCCATTTTCTAAGTCGTTTTAAGCATTTTTTCGTTTCTTTTCCTAACCCATATTTCTCAATTTCTAACCATTTTTAAGTTATTTTTCCCCTTTCCTAACCCATTTTTGTCAAGTTCTAACCCCTTTTAATTCATTTTTGGCAGTTTCTATCCTATTTTTGCCACGTTTAAACTCCTTTTAAGCTTTTTTTTTCCTTGATAATTTTTGCCCAATTCTTTCCTGGTTTCAGAGTTTTTCGCTCATTTCTAACCCATTTTTCCCCATTTCTATCAAATTGAAACCAGTTTCCCCCCCGTTTGCTATGCATTCTTGTTAATTCCTTAAACGTTTTAAGCCACTTTTGGCAAATTGCTAACCCTTTTTTTATTTCCATTTTCTAAGTCGTTTTAAGCATTTTTTGGTTTCTTTTCCAACCCATATTTCTCAATTTCTAAACATTTTTAAGTTATTTTTCCCCTTTCCTAACCCACTTTTGACAAGTTCTAACCCCTTTTAATCCATTTTTGGCAGTTTCTATCCTATTTTTGCCACGTTTAAACTCCTTTTAAGCTTTTTTTTTTCCTTGCTAATTTTTGCCCAATTCTTTCCTGGTTTCAGAGTTTTTCCCTCATTTCTAACCCATTTTGCCCCATTTCTATGAAATTTAAAACGCTTTTTTCCCCCTGTTTGCTATGCATTCTTGTTACTTTCTTAAACGTTTTAAGCCACTTTTGGCCATTGCTAACCCTTTTTTTATTTCCATTTTCTAAGTCGTTTTAAGCATTTTTTGGTTTCTTTTCCTAACCCACATTTCTCAATTTCTAACCATTTTTAAGTTATTTTTCCCCTTTCCTAACCACTTTTGACAAGTTCTAACCCCTTTTAATCCATTTTTGCAGTTTCTACCCTATTTTTGCCACGTTTCATCCCCTTTTAAGCTTTTTTTTTTTCTCCTTGCTGTTTTTTGCCCAATTCTTCCTGGTTTCAGAGTTTTTCGCTCATTTCTAACCCATTTTGCCCCATTTCTATCAAATTTAAACCGCTTTTTTCCCCCCGTTTGCTATGCATTCTTGTTACTTTCTTAAACGTTTAAGCCACTTTTGGCCATTGCTAACCCTTTTTTTATTTCCATTTTCTAAGTCGTTTTAAGCATTTTTTGGTTTCTTTTCCTAACCCAAATTTCTCAATTTCTAACCATTTTTAAGTTATTTTTCCCCTTTCCTAACCACTTTTGACAAGTTCTAACCCTTTTAATCCATTTTTGGCAGTTTCTATCCTGTTTTTGCCACGTTTAAACACCTTTTAAGCTTTTTTTTTCTTTTCTTGCTAATTTTTGCCCAATTCTTTCCTGGTTTCAGAGTTTTTCCCTCATTTCGAACCCATTTTTCCCCATTTCTATCAAATTGAAACCAGTTTCCCCCCCGTTTACTATGCATTCTTGTTACTTTCTTAAACGTTTTAAGCCACTTTTGGCCATTGCTAACCCTTTTTTTATTTCCATTTTCTAAGTCGTTTTAAGCATTTTTTGGTTTCTTTTCCTAACCCATATTTCTCAATTTCTAAACATTTTTAAGTTATTTTTCCCCTTTCCTAACCCACTTTTGACAAGTTCTAACCCCTTTTAATCCATTTTTGGCAGTTTCTATCCTATTTTTGCCACGTTTAAACTCCTTTTAAGCTTTTTTTTCCTTGCTAATTTTTGCCCAATTCTTTTCCTGGTTTCAGAGTTTTTCGCTCATTTCTAACCCATTTTGCCCCATTTCTATCAAATTTAAAATGCTTTTTTCCCCCTGTTTGCTATGCATTCTTGTTACTTTCTTAAACGTTTTAAGCCACTTTTGGCCATGCTAACCCTTTCTTTATTTCCATTTTCTAAGTCGTTTTAAGCATTTTTTCGTTTCTTTTCCTAACCCATATTTCTCAATTTCTAACCATTTTTAAGTTATTTTTCCCCTTTCCTAACCCCATTTTTGTCAAGTTCTAACCCCTTTTAATTCATTTTTGGCAGTTTCTATCCTATTTTTGCCACGTTTAAACTCCTTTTAAGCTTTTTTTTCCTTGATAATTTTGCCCAATTCTTTCCTGGTTTCAGAGTTTTTCGCTCATTTCTAACCCATTTTTCCCCATTTCTATCAAATTGAAACCAGTTTCCCCCCCGTTTGCTATGCATTCTTGTTAATTCCTTAAACGTTTTAAGCCACTTTTGGCAATTGCTAACCCTTTTTTTATTTCCATTTTCTAGAGTCGTTTTAAGCATTTTTTGGTTTCTTTTCCCAACCCATATTTCTCAATTTCTAAACATTTTTAAGTTATTTTTCCCCTTTCCTAACCCACTTTTGACAAGTTCTAACCCCTTTTAATCCATTTTTGGCAGTTTCTATCCTATTTTTGCCACGTTTAAACTCCTTTTAAGCTTTTTTTTCCTTGCTAATTTTTGCCCAATTCTTTCCTGGTTTCAGAGTTTTTCCCTCATTTCTAACCCATTTTGCCCCATTTCTATGAAATTTAAAACGCTTTTTTCCCCCTGTTTGCTATGCATTCTTGTTACTTTCTTAAACGTTTTAAGCCACTTTTGGCCATTGCTAACCCTTTTTTTATTCCATTTTCTAAGTCGTTTTAAGCATTTTTGGTTTCTTTTCCTAACCCACATTTCTCAATTTCTAACCATTTTAAGTTATTTTTCCCCTTTCCTAACCCACTTTTGACAAGTTCTAACCCCTTTTAATCCATTTTTGGCAGTTTCTACCCTATTTTTGCCACGTTTCATCCCCTTTTAAGCTTTTTTTTTTTCTCCTTGCTGTTTTTTGCCCAATTCTTTCCTGGTTTCAGAGTTTTTCGCTCATTTCTAACCCATTTTGCCCCATTTCTATCAAATTTAAACCGCTTTTTTCCCCCCCGTTTGCTATGCATTCTTGTTACTTTCTTAAACGTTTTAAGCCACTTTTGGCCATTGCTAACCCTTTTTTTATTTCCATTTTCTAAGTCGTTTTAAGCATTTTTTGGTTTCTTTTCCTAACCCAAATTTCTCAATTTCTAACCATTTTTAAGTTTATTTTTCCCCTTTCCTAACCCACTTTTGACAAGTTCTAACCCCTTTTAATCCATTTTTGGCAGTTTCTATCCTGTTTTTGCCACGTTTAAACACCTTTTAAGCTTTTTTTTCTTTTCTTGCTAATTTTTGCCCAATTCTTTCCTGGTTTCAGAGTTTTTCCCTCATTTCGAACCCATTTTTCCCCATTTCTATCAAATTGAAACCAGTTTCCCCCCCGTTTACTATGCATTCTTGTTACTTTCTTAACGTTTTAAGCCACTTTTGGCCATTGCTAACCCTTTTTTTATTTCCATTTTCTAAGTCGTTTAAGCATTTTTTGGTTTCTTTTCCTAACCATATTTCTCAATTTCTAAACATTTTTAAGTTATTTTTCCACTTTCCTAACCCACTTTTGACAAGTTCTAACCCCTTTTAATCCATTTTTGGCAGTTTCTATCCTATTTTTGCCACGTTTAAACTCCTTTTAAGCTTTTTTTTTCCTTGCTAATTTTTGCCCAATTCTTTCCTGGTTTCAGAGTTTTTCGCTCATTTCTAACCCATTTTGCCCCATTTCTATCAAATTTAAAATGCTTTTTTCCCCCCTGTTTGCTATGCATTCTTGTTACTTTCTTAAACGTTTTAAGCCACTTTTGGCCATTGCTAACCCTTCTTTATTTCCATTTTCTAAGTCGTTTTAAGCATTTTTTGGTTTCTTTTCCTAACCCATATTTCTCAATTTCTAACCATTTTTAAGTTATTTTTCCCCTTTCCTAACCCATTTTTGTCAAGTTCTAACCCCTTTTAATTCATTTTTGGCAGTTTCTATCCTATTTTTGCCACGTTTAAACTCCTTTAAGCTTTTTTTTTCCTTGATAATTTTTGCCCAATTCTTTCCTGGTTTCAGAGTTTTCGCTCATTTCTAACCCATTTTTCCCCATTTCTATCAAATTGAAACCAGTTTCCCCCCCGTTTGCTATGCATTTTTGTTACTTTCTTAAACGTTTTAAGCCACTTTTGGCAATTACTAACCCTTTTTTTATTTCCATTTTCTAAGTCGTTTTAAGCATTTTTTGGTTTCTTTTCCTAACCCACATTTCTCAATTTCTAACCATTTTTAAGTTATTTTTCCCTTTCCTAACCCACTTTTGACAAGTTCTAACCCCTTTTAACTCATTTTTTGGCAGTTTCTATCCTATTTCTGCCACGTTTAAACTCCTTTTAAGCTTTTTTTTTTCCTTGCTAATTTTTGCCCAATTCTTTCCTGGTTTCAGAGTTTTTTCCTCATTTCTAACCCATTTTGCCCCATTTCTATCAAATTTAAAACGCTTTTTTCCCCCTGTTTGCTATGCATTCTTGTTACTTTCTTAAACGTTTTAAGCCACTTTTGGCCATTGCTAACCCTTTTTTTAATTTCCATTTTCTAAGTCGTTTTAAGCATTTTTTCGTTTCTTTTCCTAACCCAAATTTCTCAATTTCTAACCATTTTTAAGTTATTTTTCCCCTTTCCTAACCCACTTTTGACAAGTTCTAACCCCTTTTAATCCATTTTTGGCAGTTTCTACCGTATTTTTGCCACGTTTAAACACCTTTTAAGCTTTTTTTTTCTTTTCTTGCTAATTTTTGGCCCAATTCTTTCCTGGTTTCAGAGTTTTTCGCTCATTTCTAACCATTTTTCCCCATTTCTATCAAATTGAAACAGTTTCCCCCCCGTTTGCTATGCATTCTTGTTACTTTCTTAAACGTTTTAAGCCACTTTTGGCAATTGCTAACCCTTTTTTTATTTCCATTTTCTAAGTCGTTTTAAGCATTTTTTGGTTTCTTTTCCTAACCCATATTCTCAATTCTAACATTTTTAAGTTATTTTTCCCCTTTCCTAACCCACTTTTGACAAGTTCTAACCCCTTTTAATCCATTTTTGGCAGTTTCTATCCTATTTTTGCCACGTTTAAACACCTTTTAAGCTTTTTTTTTCCTTGCTAATTTTTGCCCAATTCTTTCCTGGTTTCAGAGTTTTTCCCTCATTTCTAACCCATTTTGGCCCCATTTCTATGAAATTTAAAACGCTTTTTTTCCCCCTGTTTGCTATGCATTCTTGTTACTTTCTTAAACGTTTTAAGCCACTTTTGGCCATTGCTAACCCTTTTTTAAGTCGTTTTAAGCATTTTTTGGTTTCTTTTCCTAACCCACATTTCTCAATTTCTAACCATTTTTAAGTTATTTTTCCCCTTTCCTAACCCACTTTTGACAAGTTCTAACCCCTTTTAATCCATTTTTGGCAGTTTCTACCCTATTTTTGCCACGTTTCATCCCCTTTTAAGCTTTTTTTTTTTCTCCTTGCTGTTTTTTGCCCAATTCTTTCCTGGTTTCAGAGTTTTTCGCTCATTTCTAACCCATTTTGCCCCATTTCTATCAAATTTAAACCGCTTTTTTCCCCCCGTTTGCTATGCATTCTTGTTACTTTCTTAAACGTTTTAAGCCACTTTTGGCCATTGCTAACCCTTTTTTTATTTCCATTTTCTAAGTCGTTTTAAGCATTTTTTCGTTTCTTTTCCTAACCCAAATTTCTCAATTTCTAACCATTTTTAAGTTATTTTTCCCCTTTCCTAACCCACTTTTGACAAGTTCTAACCCCTTTTAATCCATTTTTGGCAGTTTCTATCCTGTTTTTGCCACGTTTAAACACCTTTTAAGCTTTTTTTTTCTTTTCTTGCTAATTTTTTCCCAATTCTTTCCTGGTTTCAGAGTTTTTCGCTCATTTCTAACCCATTTTTCCCCATTTCTATCAAATTGAAACCAGTTTCCCCCCCGTTTGCTATGCATTCTTGTTACTTTCTTAAACGTTTTAAGCCACTTTTGGCCATTGCTAACCCTTTTTTTATTTCCATTTTCTAAGTCGTTTTAAGCATTTTTTGGTTTCTTTTCCTAACCCATATTTCTCAATTTCTAAACATTTTTAAGTTATTTTTCCCCTTTCCTAACCCACTTTTGTCAAGTTCTAACCCCTTTTAATCCATTTTTGGCAGTTTCTATCCTATTTTTGCCACGTTTAAACTCCTTTTAAGCTTTTTTTTTTCCTTGCTAATTTTTGCCCAATTCTTTCCTGGTTTCAGAGTTTTTCGCTCATTTCTAATCCATTTTTCCCCATTTCTATCAAATTGAAACCAGTTTCCCCCCGTTTGCTATGTATTTTTGTTACTTTCTTAAACGTTTTAAGCCACTTTTGGCAATTACTAACCCTTTTTTTATTTCCATTTTCTAAGTCGTTTTAAGCATTTTTTGGTTTCTTTTCCTAACCCACATTTCTCAATTTCTAACCATTTTTAAGTTATTTTTCCCTTTCCTAACCCACTTTTGACAAGTTCTAACCCCTTTTAACTCATTTTTGGCAGTTTCTGTCCTATTTCTGCCACGTTTAAACTCCCTTTAAGCTTTTTTTTTTCCTTGCTAATTTTTGCCCAATTCTTTCCTGGTTTCAGAGTTTTTCCCTCATTTCTAACCCATTTTGCCCCATTTCTATCAAATTTAAAACGCTTTTTTCCCCCTGTTTGCTATGCATTCTTGTTACTTTCTTAAACGTTTTAAGCCACTTTTGGCCATTGCTAACCCTTTTTTTATTTCCATTTTCTAAGTCGTTTTAAGCACTTTTTGGTTTCTTTTCCTAACCCACATTTCTCAATTTCTAACCATTTTTAAGTGATTTTTCCCCTTTCCTAACCCATTTTTGTCAAGTTCTAACCCCTTTTAATCCATTTTTGGCAGTTTCTATCCTATTTTTGCCACGTTTAAACACCTTTTAACCTTTTTTTTCCTTGATAATTTTTGCCCAATTCTTTCCTGGTTTCAGAGTTTTTCCCTCATTTCTAACCCATTTTGCCCCATTTCTATCAAATTGAAACCAGTTTCCCCCCCGTTTGCTCTGCATTCTTGTTACTTTCTTAAACGTTTTAAGCCACTTTTGGGCATTGCTAACCCTTTTTTTATTTCCATTTTCTAAGTCGTTTTAAGCATTTTTTGGTTTCTTTTCCTAAACCATATTTCTCAAATTCTAAACATTTTTAAGTGATTTTTCCCCTTTCCTAACCCATTTTTGTCAAGTTCTAACCCCTTTTAATCCATTCTTGGCAGTTTCTATCCTATTTTTGCCACGTTTAAACACCTTTTAACCTTTTTTTTTCCTTGATAATTTTTGCCCAATTCTTTCCTGGTTTCAGAGTTTTTCGCTCATTTCTAACCCATTTTTCCCCATTTCTATCAAATTGAAACCAGTTTCCCCCCCGTTTGCTATGCATTCTTGTTACTTTCTTAAACGTTTTAAGCCACTTTTGGCCATTGCTAACCCTTTTTTTATTTCCATTTTCTAAGTCGTTTTAAGCATTTTTTGGTTTCTTTTCCTAACCCAAATTTCTCAATTTCTAACCATTTTTAAGTTATTTTTCCCCTTTCCTAACCCACTTTTGACAAGTTCTAACCCCTTTTAACTCATTTTTGGCAGTTTCTGTCCTATTTCTGCCACGTTTAAACTCCTTTTAAGCTTTTTTTTTCCTTGCTAATTTTTGCCCAATTCTTTCCTGGTTTCAGAGTTTTTCCCTCATTTCTAACCCATTTTGCCCCATTTCTATCAAATTTAAAAGGCTTTTTTCCCCCTGTTTGCTATGCATTCTTGTTACTTTCTTAAACGTTTTAAGCCACTTTTGGCCATTGCTAACCCTTTTTTTATTTCCATTTTCTAAGTCGTTTTAAGCATTTTTTCGTTTCTTTTCCTAACCCAAATTTCTCAATTTCTAACCATTTTAAGTTATTTTTCCCCTTTCCTAACCCACTTTTGACAAGTTCTAACCCCTTTTAATCCATTTTTGGCAGTTTCTCCCCAATTTTTGCCACGTTTCATCCCCTTTTAAGCTTTTTTTTTTTTTCTCCTTGCTGTTTTTTGCCCAATTCTTTCCTGGTTTCAGAGTTTTTCGCTCATTTCTAACCCATTTTGCCCCATTTCTATCAAATTTAAACCGCTTTTTTCCCCCCGTTTGCTATGCATTCTTGTTACTTTCTTAAACGTTTTAAGCCACTTTTGGCCATTACTAACCCTTTTTTTATTTCCATTTTCTAAGTCGTTTTAAGCATTTTTTGGTTTCTTTTCCTAACCCATATTTCTCAATTTCTAACCATTTTTAAGTTATTTTTCCCCTTTCCTAACCCATTTTTGTCAAGTTCTAACCCCTTTTAATTCATTTTTGGCAGTTTCTATCCTATTTTTGCCACGTTTAAACACCTTTTAAGCTTTTTTTTTCCTTGATAATTTTTGCCCAATTCTTTCCTGGTTTCAGAGTTTTTCGCTCATTTCTAACCCATTTTGCCCCATTTCTATCAAATTGAAACCAGTTTCCCTCCCGTTTGCTATGCATTCTTGATACTTTCTTAAACGTTTTAAGCCACTTTTGGCAATTACTAACCCTTTTTTTATTTCCATTTTCTAAGTCGTTTTAAGCATTTTTTGGTTTCTTTTCCTAACCCACATTTCTCAATTTCTAACCATTTTTAAGTTATTTTTCCCTTTCCTAACCCACTTTTGACAAGTTCTAACCCCTTTTAATCCATTTTTGGCTGTTTCTTCCCAATTTTTGCCACGTTTCATCCCCTTTTAAGCTTTTTTTTTTTCTCCTTGCTGTTTTTTGCCCAATTCTTTCCTGGTTTCAGAGTTTTTCGCTCATTTCTAACCCATTTTGCCCCATTTCTATGAAATTTAAACCGCTTTTTTCCCCCCGTTTGCTATGCATTCTTGTTACTTTCTTAAACGTTTTAAGCCACTTTTGGCCATTACTAACCCTTTTTTTATTTCCATTTTCTAAGTCGTTTTAAGCATTTTTTGGTTTCTTTTCCTAACCCATATTTCTCAATTTCTAACCATTTTTAAGTTATTTTTCCCCTTTCCTAACCCATTTTTGTCAAGTTCTAACCCCTTTTAATTCATTTTTGGCAGTTTCTATCCTATTTTTGCCACGTTTAAACTCCTTTTAAGCTTTTTTTTTCCTTGATAATTTTTGCCCAATTCTTTCCTGGTTTCAGAGTTTTTCGCTCATTTCTAACCCATTTTTCCCCATTTCTATCAAATTGACACCAGTTTCCCTCCCGTTTGCTATGCATTCTTGTTACTTTCTTAAACGTTTTAAGCCACTTTTGGCCATTGCTAACCCTTTCTTTATTTCCATTTTCTAAGTCGTTTTAAGCATTTTTTCGTTTCTTTTCCTAACCCACATTTCTCAATTTCTAACCATTTTTAAGTGATTTTTCCCCTTTCCTAATCCATTTTTGTCAAGTTCTAACCCCTTTTAATCCATTTTTGGCAGTTTCTATCCTATTTTTGCCACGTTTAAACACCTTTTAAGCTTTTTTTTTCCTTGATAATTTTTGCCCAATTCTTTCCTGGTTTCAGAGTTTTTCGCTCATTTCTAACCCATTTTTCCCCATTTCTATCAAATTTAAACCGCTTTTTTCCCCCGTTTGCTATGCATTCTTGATACTTTCTTAAACGTTTTAAGCCACTTTTGGCCATTGCTAACCCTTTTTTTATTTCCATTTTCTAAGTCGTTTTAAGCATTTTTTGGTTTCTTTTCCTAACCGACATTTCTCAATTTCTAACCATTTTTAAGTGATTTTTCCCCTTTCCTAACCCATTTTTGTCAAGTTCTAACCCCTTTTAATCCATTTTTGGCAGTTTCTATCCTATTTTTGCCACGTTTAAAACACCTTTTAAGCTTTTTTTTTCCTTGCTAATTTTTGCCCTATTCTTTCCTGGTTTCAGAGTTTTTCCCTCATTTCTAACCCATTTTGCCCCATTTCTATCAAATTGAAACCAGTTTCCCCCCCGTTTGCTATGCATTCTTGTTACTTTCTTAAACGTTTTAAGCCACTTTTGGCCATTACTAACCCTTTTTTTATTTCCATTTTCTAAGTCGTTTTAAGCATTTTTTGGTTTCTTTTCCTAAACCATATTTCTCAAATTCTAAACATTTTTAAGTGATTTTTCCCCTTTCCTAACCCATTTTTGTCAAGTTCTAACCCCTTTTAATCCATTCTTGGCAGTTTCTATCCTATTTTTGCCACGTTTAAACACCTTTTAAGCTTTTTTTTTCCTTGCTAATTTTTGCCCAATTCTTTCCTGGTTTCAGAGTTTTTCGCTCATTTCTAACCCATTTTTCCCCATTTCTATCAAATTGAAACCAGTTTCCCCCCCGTTTGCTATGCATTCTTGTTACTTTCTTAAACGTTTTAAGCCACTTTTGGCCATTGCTAACCCTTTTTTTATTTCCATTTTCTAAGTCGTTTTAAGCATTTTTTCGTTTCTTTTCCTAACCCAAATTTCTCAATTTCTAACCATTTTTAAGTTATTTTTCCCCTTTCCTAACCCACTTTTGACAAGTTCTAACCCCTTTTAATCCATTTTTGGCAGTTTCTCCCCAATTTTTGCCACGTTTCATCCCCTTTTAAGCTTTTTTTTTTTCTCCTTGCTGTTTTTTTGCCCTATTCTTTCCTGGTTTCAGAGTTTTTCGCTCATTTCTAACCCATTTTTCCCCATTTCTATCAAATTTAAACCAGTTTCCCCCCCGTTTGCTATGCATTCTTGTTACTTTCTTAAACGTTTTAAGCCACTTTTGGCCATTGCTAACCCTTTTTTTATTTCCATTTTCTAAGTCGTTTTAAGCATTTTTTCGTTTCTTTTCCTAACCCACATTTCTCAATTTCTAACCATTTTTAAGTTATTTTTCCCCTTTCCTAACCCACTTTTGACACGTTCTAACCCCTTTTAATCCATTTTTGGCAGTTTCTATCCTATTTTTGCCACGTTTAAACACCTTTTAAGCTTTTTTTTTCCTTGCTAATTTTTGCCCAATTCTTTCCTGGTTTCAGAGTTTTTCGCTCATTTCTAACCCATTTTTCCCCATTTCTATCAAATTGAAACCAGTTTCCCCCCCGTTTGCTATGCATTTTTGTTACTTTCTTAAACGTTTTAAGCCACTTTTGGCAATTACTAACCCTTTTTTTATTTCCATTTTCTAAGTCGTTTTAAGCATTTTTTGGTTTCTTTTCCTAACCCACATTTCTCAATTTCTAACCATTTATAAGTTATTTTTCCCTTTCCTAACCCACTTTTGACAAGTTCTAACCCCTTTTAACTCATTTTTGGCAGTTTCTATCCTATTTCTGCCACGTTTAAACTCCTTTTAAGCTTTTTTTTTCCTTGCTAATTTTTGCCCAATTCTTTCCTGGTTTCAGAGTTTTTCCCTCATTTCGAACCCATTTTGCCCCATTTCTATCAAATTTAAAACACTTTTTTCCCCCTGTTTGCTATGCATTCTTGTTACTTTCTTAAACGTTTTAAGCCACTTTTGGCCATTGCTAACCCTTTTTTTATTTCCATTTTCTAAGTCGTTTTAAGCATTTTTTGGTTTCTTTTCCTAACCCACATTTCTCAATTTCTAACCATTTTTAAGTGATTTTTCCCCTTTCCTAACCCATTTTTGTCAAGTTCTAACCCCTTTTAATCCATTTTTGGCAGTTTCTATCCTATTTTTGCCACGTTTAAACACCTTTTTATGCTTTTTTTTCCTTGCTAATTTTTGCCCAATTCTTTCCTGGTTTCAGAGTTTTTCGCTCATTTCTAACCCATTTTTCCCCATTTCTATCAAATTGAAACCAGTTTCCCTCCCGTTGCTATGCATTCTTGATACTTTCTTAAACGTTTTAAGCCACTTTTGGCCATTGCTAACCCTTTTTTTATTTCCATTTTCTAAGTCGTTTTAAGCATTTTTTGGTTTCTTTTCCTAACCCACATTTCTCAATTTCTAACCATTTTTAAGTTATTTTTCCCTTTCCTAACCCACTTTTGACAAGTTCTAACCCCTTTTAATTCATTTTTGGCAGTTTCTATCCTATTTTTGCCACGTTTAAACTCCTTTTAAGCTTTTTTTTTCCTTGATAATTTTTGCCCAATTCTTTCCTGGTTTCAGAGTTTTTCGCTCATTTCTAACCCATTTTTCCCCATTTCTATCAAATTGAAACCAGTTTCCCTCCCGTTTTGTTTGCTATGCATTCTTGTTACTTTCTTAAACGTTTTAAGCACTTTTGGGCATTGCTAACCCTTTTTTTTATTTCCATTTCTAAGTCGTTTTAAGCATTTTTTGGTTTCTTTTCCTAACCCACATTTCTCAAATTCTAAACATTTTTAAGTGATTTTTCCCCTTTCCTACCCATTTTTGTCAAGTTCTAACCCCTTTTAATCCATTCTTGGCAGTTTCTATCCTATTTTTGCCACGTTTAAACACCTTTTAAGCTTTTTTTTTCCTTGATAATTTTTGCCCAATTCTTTCCTGGTTTCAGAGTTTTTCGCTCATTTCTAACCCATTTTTCCCCATTTCTATCAAATTGAAACCAGTTTCCCCCCGTTTGCTATGCATTCTTGTTACTTTCTTAAACGTTTAAGCCACTTTTGGCCATTGCTAACCCTTTTTTTATTTCCATTTTCTAAGTCGTTTTAAGCATTTTTTGGTTTCTTTTCCTAACCCAAATTTCTCAATTTCTAACCATTTTTAAGTTATTTTTCCCCCTTTCCTAACCCACTTTTGACAAGTTCTAACCCCTTTTAACTCATTTTTGGCAGTTTCTGTCCTATTTCTGCCACGTTTAAACTCCTTTTAAGCTTTTTTTTTCCTTGCTAATTTTTGCCCAATTCTTTCCTGGTTTCAGAGTTTTTTCCTCATTTCTAACCCATTTTGCCCCATTTCTATCAAATTTAAAACGCTTTTTTCCCCCTGTTTGCTATGCATTCTTGTTACTTTCTTAAACGTTTTAAGCCACTTTTGGCCATTGCTAACCCTTTTTTATTTCCATTTTCTAAGTCGTTTTAAGCATTTTTTCGTTTCTTTTCCTAACCCAAATTTCTCAATTTCTAACCATTTTTAAGTTATTTTTCCCCTTTCCTAACCCACTTTTGACAAGTTCTAACCCCTTTTTAATCCATTTTTGGCAGTTTCTCCCCCAATTTTTGCCACGTTTCATCCCCTTTTAAGCTTTTTTTTTTTCTCCTTGCTGTTTTTTGCCCAATTCTTTCCTGGTTTCAGAGTTTTTCGCTCATTTCTAACCCATTTTGCCCCATTTCTATCAAATTTAAACCGCTTTTTTCCCCCCGTTTGCTATGCATTCTTGTTACTTTCTTAAACGTTTTAAGCCACTTTTGGCCATTACTAACCCTTTTTTTATTTCCATTTTCTAAGTCGTTTTAAGCATTTTTTGGTTTCTTTTCCTAACCCATATTTCTCAATTTCTAACCATTTTTAAGTTATTTTTCCCCTTTCCTAACCCATTTTTGTCAAGTTCTAACCCCTTTTAATTCATTTTTGGCAGTTTCTATCCTATTTTTGCCACGTTATACACCTTTTAAGCTTTTTTTTTCCTTGATAATTTTTGCCCAATTCTTTCCTGGTTTCAGAGTTTTTCGCTCATTTCTAACCCATTTTGCCCCATTTCTATCAAATTGAAACCAGTTTCCCTCCCGTTTGCTATGCATTCTTGATACTTTCTTAAAACGTTTTAAGCCACTTTTGGCAATTACTAACCCTTTTTTTATTTCCATTTTCTAAGTCGTTTTAAGCATTTTTTGGTTTCTTTTCCTAACCCACATTTCTCAATTTCTAACCATTTTTAAGTTATTTTTCCCTTTCCTAACCCACTTTTGACAAGTTCTAACCCCTTTTAATCCATTTTTGGCTGTTTCTTCCCAATTTTTGCCACGTTTCATCCCCTTTTAAGCTTTTTTTTTTTTCTCCTTGCTGTTTTTTGCCCAATTCTTTCCTGGTTTCAGAGTTTTTCGCTCATTTCTAACCCATTTTGCCCCATTTCTATGAAATTTAAACCGCTTTTTTCCCCCCGTTTGCAATGCCATTCTTGTTACTTTCTTAAACGTTTTAAGCCACTTTTGGCCATTACTAACCCTTTTTTTATTTCCATTTTCTAAGTCGTTTTAAGCATTTTTTGGTTTCTTTTCCTAACCCATATTTCTCAATTTCTAACCATTTTTAAGTTATTTTTCCCCTTTCCTAACCCATTTTTGTCAAGTTCTAACCCCTTTTAATTCATTTTTGGCAGTTTCTATCCTATTTTTGCCACGTTTAAACTCCTTTTAAGCTTTTTTTTTTCCTTGATAATTTTTGCCCAATTCTTTCCTGGTTTCAGAGTTTTTCGCTCATTTCTAACCCATTTTTCCCCATTTCTATCAAATTGACACCAGTTTCCTCCCGTTTGCTATGCATTCTTGTTACTTTCTTAAACGTTTTAAGCCACTTTTGGCCATTGCTAACCCTTTCTTTATTTCCATTTTCTAAGTCGTTTTAAGCATTTTTTCGTTTCTTTTCCTAACCCACATTTCTCAATTTCTAACCATTTTTAAGTGATTTTTCCCCTTTCCTAACCCATTTTTGTCAAGTTCTAACCCCTTTTAATCCATTTTTGGCAGTTTCTATCCTATTTTTGCCACGTTTAAACACCTTTTAAGCTTTTTTTTTCCTTGATAATTTTTGCCCAATTCTTTCCTGGTTTCAGAGTTTTTCGCTCATTTCTAACCCATTTTTCCCCATTTCTATCAAATTTAAACCGCTTTTTTCCCCCCGTTTGCTATGCATTCTTGATACTTTCTTAAACGTTTTAAGCCACTTTTGGCCATTGCTAACCCTTTTTTTATTTCCATTTTCTAAGTCGTTTTAAGCATTTTTTGGTTTCTTTTCCTAACCGACATTTCTCAATTTCTAACCATTTTTAAGTGATTTTTCCCCTTTCCTAACCCATTTTTGTCAAGTTCTAACCCCTTTTAATCCATTTTTGGCAGTTTCTATCCTATTTTTGCCACGTTTAAACACCTTTTAAGCTTTTTTTTTCCTTGCTAATTTTTGCCCTATTCTTTCCTGGTTTCAGAGTTTTTCCTCATTTCTAACCCATTTTGCCCCATTTCTATCAAATTGAAACCAGTTTCCCCCCCGTTTGCTATGCATTCTTGTTACTTTCTTAAACGTTTTAAGCCACTTTTGGCCATTGCTAACCCTTTTTTTATTTCCATTTTCTAAGTCGTTTTAAGCATTTTTTCGTTTCTTTTCCTAACCGACATTTCTCAATTTCTAACCATTTTTAAGTTATTTTTCCCCTTTCCTAACCCACTTTTTGACAAGTTCTAACCCCTTTTAATCCATTTTTGGCAGTTTCTCCCCAATTTTTGCCACGTTTCATCCCCTTTTAAGCTTTTTTTTTTTCTCCTTGCTGTTTTTTTGCCCTATTCTTTCCTGGTTTCAGAGTTTTTCGCTCATTTCTAACCCATTTTTCCCCATTTCTATCAAATTTAAACCAGTTTCCCCCCCGTTTGCTATGCATTCTTGTTACTTTCTTAAACGTTTTAAGCCACTTTTGGCCATTGCTAACCCTTTTTTTATTTCCATTTTCTAAGTCGTTTTAAGCATTTTTTGGTTTTCTTTTCCTAACCCACATTTCTCAATTTCTAACCATTTTTAAGTATTTTTCCCCTTTCCTAACCCACTTTTGACACGTTCTAACCCCTTTTAATCCATTTTTGGCAGTTTCTATCCTATTTTTGCACGTTAAAACACCTTTTAAGCTTTTTTTTTCCTTGCTAATTTTTGCCCAATTCTTTCCTGGTTTCAGAGTTTTTCGCTCATTTCTAACCCATTTTTCCCCATTTCTATCAAATTGAAACCAGTTTCCCCCCCGTTTGCTATGCATTTTTGTTACTTTCTTAAACGTTTTAAGCCACTTTTGGCAATTACTAACCCTTTTTTTTATTTCCATTTTCTAAGTCGTTTTAAGCATTTTTTGGTTTCTTTTCCTAACCCACATTTCTCAATTTCTAACCATTTTTAAGTTATTTTTCCCTTTCCTAACCCACTTTGACAAGTTCTAACCCCTTTTAACTCATTTTTGGCAGTTTCTATCCTATTTCTGCCACGTTTAAACTCCTTTAAGCTTTTTTTTCCTTGCTAATTTTTGCCCAATTCTTTCCTGGTTTCAGAGTTTTTCCCTCATTTCGAACCCATTTTGCCCCATTTCTATCAAATTTAAAACACTTTTTTCCCCCTGTTTGCTATGCATTCTTGTTACTTTCTTAAACGTTTTAAGCCACTTTTGGCCATTGCTAACCCTTTTTTTATTTCCATTTCTAAGTCGTTTTAAGCATTTTTTCGTTTCTTTTCCTAACCCAAATTTCTCAATTTCTAACCATTTTTAAGTGATTTTTCCCCTTTCCAACCCACTTTTGACAAGTTCTAACCCTTTTAATCTATTTTGGCAGTTTTCCCCAATTTTTGCCACGTTTCATCCCCTTTTAAGCTTTTTTTTTTCCTTGATAATTTTTGCCCAATTCTTTCCTGGTTTCAGAGTTTTTCGCTCATTTCTAACCCATTTTTCCCCATTTCTATCAAATTGAAACCAGTTTCCCCCCGTTTGCTATGCATTCTTGTTACTTTCTTAAACGTTTTAAGCCACTTTTGGCCATTGCTAACCCTTTTTTTATTTCCATTTTCTAAGTCGTTTTAAGCATTTTTTCGTTTCTTTTCCTAACCCAAATTTCTCAATTTCTAACCATTTTTAAGTGATTTTTCCCCTTTCCTAATCCATTTTTGTCAAGTTCTAACCCCTTTTAATCCATTTTTGGCAGTTTCTATCTATTTTTGCCACGGTTTAAACACCTTTTAAGCTTTTTTTTTCCTTGATAATTTTTGCCCAATTCTTTCCTGGTTTCAGAGTTTTTCGCTCATTTCTAACCCATTTTTCCCCATTTCTATCAAATTTAAACCGCTTTTTTCCCCCCGTTTGCTATGCATTCTTGATACTTTCTTAAACGTTTTAAGCCACTTTTTGGCCATTGCTAACCCTTTTTTTATTTCCATTTTCTAAGTCGTTTTAAGCATTTTTTGGTTTCTTTTCCTAACCGACATTTCTCAATTTCTAACCATTTTTAAGTGATTTTTCCCCTTTCCTAACCCATTTTTGTCAAGTTCTAAACCCTTTTAATCCATTTTTGGCAGTTTCTATCCTATTTTTGCCACGTTTAACACCTTTTAAGCTTTTTTTTTCCTTGCTAATTTTTGCCCTATTCTTTCCTGGTTTCAGAGTTTTTCCCTCATTTCTAACCCATTTTGCCCCATTTCTATCAAATTGAAACCAGTTTCCCCCCCGTTTGCTATGCATTCTTGTTACTTTCTTAAACGTTTTAAGCCACTTTTGGCCATTACTAACCCTTTTTTTATTTCCATTTTCTAAGTCGTTTTAAGCATTTTTTGGTTTCTTTTCCTAAACCATTTTCTCAAATTCTAAACATTTTTAAGTGATTTTTCCCCTTTCCTAACCCATTTTTGTCAAGTTCTAACCCCTTTTAATCCATTCTTGGCAGTTTCTATCCTATTTTTGCCACGTTTAAACACCTTTTAAGCTTTTTTTTTCCTTGCTAATTTTTGCCCAATTCTTCCTGGTTTCAGAGTTTTTTCGCTCATTTCTAACCCATTTTTCCCCATTTCTATCAAATTGAAACCAGTTTCCCCCCCGTTTGCTATGCATTCTTGTTACTTTCTTAAACTTTTTTAGCCCTTTTGGCCATTGCTAACCCTTTTTTTATTTCCAATTTCTAAGTCGTTTTAAGCATTTTTTTCGTTTCTTTTCCTAACCCAAATTTCTCAATTTCTAACCATTTTTAAGTTATTTTTCCCTTTCCTAACCCACTTTTGACAAGTTCTAACCCTTTTAATCCATTTTTGGCAGTTTCTCCCCAATTTTTGCCACGTTTCATCCCCTTTTAAGCTTTTTTTTTTTCTCCTTGCTGTTTTTTTGCCCTATTCTTTCCTGGTTTCAGAGTTTTTCGCTCATTTTCTAACCCATTTTTCCCCATTTCTATCAAATTTAAACCAGTTTCCCCCCCGTTTGCTATGCATTCTTGTTACTTTCTTAAACGTTTTAAGCCACTTTTGGCCATTGCTAACCCTTTTTTTATTTCCATTTTCTAAGTCGTTTTAAGCATTTTTTGGTTTCTTTTCCTAACCCACATTTCTCAATTTCTAACCATTTTTAAGTTATTTTTCCCCTTTCCTAACCCACTTTTGACACGTTCTAACCCCTTTTAATCCATTTTTGGCAGTTTCTATCCTATTTTTGCCACGTTTAAACACCTTTTAAGCTTTTTTTTCCTTGCTAATTTTTGCCCAATTCTTTCCTGGTTTCAGAGTTTTTTCGCTCATTTCTAACCCATTTTTCCCCATTTCTATCAAATTGAAACCAGTTTCCCCCCCGTTTGCTATGCATTCTTGTTACTTTCTTAAACGTTTTAAGCCACTTTTGGCCATTGCTAACCCTTTTTTTATTTCCATTTTCTAAGTCGTTTTAAGCATTTTTTGGTTTCTTTTCCTAACCCATATTTCTCAATTTCTAAACATTTTTAAGTTATTTTTCCCCTTTCCTAACCCACTTTTGACAAGTTCTAACCCCTTTTAATCCATTTTTGGCAGTTTCTATCCTATTTTTGCCACGTTTAAACTCCTTTTAAGCTTTTTTTTTCCTTGCTAATTTTTGCCCAATTCTTTCCTGGTTTCAGAGTTTTTCGCTCATTTCTAATCCATTTTTCCCCATTTCTATCAAATTGAAACCAGTTTCCCCCCCGTTTGCTATGTATTTTTGTTACTTTCTTAAACGTTTTAAGCCACTTTTGGCAATTACTAACCCTTTTTTTATTTCCATTTTCTAAGTCGTTTTAAGCATTTTTTGGTTTCTTTTCCTAACCCACATTTCTCAATTTCTAACCATTTTTAAGTTATTTTTCCCTTTCCTAACCCACTTTTGACAAGTTCTAACCCCTTTTAACTCATTTTTGGCAGTTTCTGTCCTATTTCTGCCACGTTTAAACTCCCTTTAAGCTTTTTTTTTCCTTGCTAATTTTTGCCCAATTCTTTCCTGGTTTCAGAGTTTTTTCCCTCATTTCTAACCCATTTTGCCCCATTTCTATCAAATTTAAAACGCTTTTTTCCCCCTGTTTGCTATGCATTCTTGTTACTTTCTTAAACGTTTTAAGCCACTTTTGGCCATTGCTAACCCTTTTTTTATTTCCATTTTCTAAGTCGTTTTAAGCATTTTTTGGTTTCTTTTCCTAACCCACATTTCTCAATTTCTAACCATTTTTAAGTGATTTTCCCCTTTCCTAACCCATTTTTGTCAAGTTCTAACCCCTTTTAATCCATTTTTGGCAGTTTCTATCCTATTTTTGCCACGTTTAAACACCTTGTAACCTTTTTTTTTCCTTGATAATTTTTGCCCAATTCTTTCCTGGTTTCAGAGTTTTTTCCCTCATTTCTAACCCATTTTGCCCCATTTCTATCAAATTGAAACCAGTTTCCCCCCGTTTGCTATGCATTCTTGTTACTTTCTTAAACGTTTTAAGCCACTTTGGGCATTGCTAACCCTTTTTTTATTTCCATTTTCTAAGTCGTTTTAAGCATTTTTTGGTTTCTTTTCCTAAACCATATTCTCAAATTCTAAACATTTTTAAGTGATTTTTCCCCTTTCCTAACCCATTTTTGTCAAGTTCTAACCCCTTTTAATCCATTCTTGGCAGTTTCTATCCTATTTTTGCCACGTTTAAACACCTTTTAAGCTTTTTTTTTCCTTGATAATTTTTGCCCAATTCTTTCCTGGTTTCAGAGTTTTTCGCTCATTTCTAACCCATTTTTCCCCATTTCTATCAAATTGAAACCAGTTTCCCCCCCGTTTGCTATGCATTCTTGTTACTTTCTTAAACGTTTTAAGCCACTTTTGGCCATTGCTAACCCTTTTTTTATTTCCATTTTCTAAGTCGTTTTAAGCATTTTTTGGTTTCTTTTCCTAACCCAAATTTCTCAATTTCTAACCATTTTTAAGTTATTTTTCCCCTTTCCTAACCCACTTTTGACAAGTTCTAACCCCTTTTAACTCATTTTTGGCAGTTTCTGTCCTATTTCTGCCACGTTTAAACTCCTTTTAAGCTTTTTTTTTCCTTGCTAATTTTTTGCCCAATTCTTTCCTGGTTTCAGAGTTTTTCCTCATTTCTAACCCATTTTGCCCCATTTCTATCAAATTTAAAACGCTTTTTTCCCCCTGTTTGCTATGCATTCTTGTTACTTTCTTAAACGTTTTAAGCCACTTTTGGCCATTGCTAACCCTTTTTTTATTTCCATTTTCTAAGTCGTTTTAAGCATTTTTTCGTTTCTTTTCCTAACCCAAATTTCTCAATTTCTAACCATTTTTAAGTTATTTTTCCCCTTTCCTAACCCACTTTTGACAAGTTCTAACCCCTTTTAATCCATTTTTGGCAGTTTCTCCCCAATTTTTGCCACGTTTCATCCCTTTTAAGCTTTTTTTTTTTCTCCTTGCTGTTTTTTGCCCAATTCTTTCCTGGTTTCAGAGTTTTTCGCTCATTTCTAACCCATTTTGCCCCATTTCTATCAAATTTAAACCGCTTTTTTCCCCCCGTTTGCTATGCATTCTTGTTACTTTCTTAAACGTTTTAAGCCACTTTTGGCCATTACTAACCCTTTTTTTATTTCCATTTTCTAAGTCGTTTTAAGCATTTTTTGGTTTCTTTTCCTAACCCATATTTCTCAATTTCTAACCATTTTTAAGTTATTTTTCCCCTTTCCTAACCCATTTTTGTCAAGTTCTAACCCCTTTTAATTCATTTTTGGCAGTTTCTATCCTATTTTTGCCACGTTTAAACACCTTTTAAGCTTTTTTTTTCCTTGATAATTTTTGCCCAATTCTTTCCTGGTTTCAGAGTTTTTCGCTCATTTCTAACCCATTTTGCCCCATTTCTATCAAATTGAAACCAGTTTCCCTCCCGTTTGCTATGCATTCTTGATACTTTCTTAAACGTTTTAAGCCACTTTTGGCAATTACTAACCCTTTTTTTATTTCCATTTTCTAAGTCGTTTTAAGCATTTTTTTGGTTTCTTTTCCTAACCCACATTTCTCAATTTCTAACCATTTTTAAGTTATTTTTCCCTTTCCTAACCCACTTTTGACAAGTTCTAACCCCTTTTAATCCATTTTTGGCTGTTTCTTCCCAATTTTTGCCACGTTTCATCCCCTTTTAAGCTTTTTTTTTTCTCCTTGCTGTTTTTGCCCAATTCTTTCCTGGTTTCAGAGTTTTTCGCTCATTTCTAACCCATTTTGCCCCATTTCTATGAAATTTAAACCGCTTTTTTCCCCCCGTTTGCAATGCATTCTTGTTACTTTCTTAAACGTTTTAAGCCACTTTTGGCCATTACTAACCCTTTTTTTATTTCCATTTTCTAAGTCGTTTTAAGCATTTTTTGGTTTCTTTTCCTAACCCATATTTCTCAATTTCTAACCATTTTTAAGTTATTTTCCCCTTTCCTAACCCATTTTTGTCAAGTTCTAACCCCTTTTAATTCATTTTTGGCAGTTTCTATCCTATTTTTGCCACGTTTAAACTCCTTTAAGCTTTTTTTTCCTTGATAATTTTTGCCCAATTCTTTCCTGGTTTCAGAGTTTTTCGCTCATTTCTAACCCATTTTTCCCCATTTCTATCAAATTGACACCAGTTTCCCTCCCGTTTGCTATGCATTCTTGTTACTTTCTTAAACGTTTTAAGCCACTTTTGGCCATTGCTAACCCTTTCTTTATTTCCATTTTCTAAGTCGTTTTAAGCATTTTTTCGTTTCTTTTCCTAACCCACATTTCTCAATTTCTAACCATTTTTAAGTGATTTTTCCCCTTTCCTAACCCATTTTTGTCAAGTTCTAACCCCTTTTAATCCATTTTTGGCAGTTTCTATCCTATTTTTGCCACGTTTAAACACCTTTTAAGCTTTTTTTTTTCCTTGATAATTTTTGCCCAATTCTTTCCTGGTTTCAGAGTTTTTTCGCTCATTTCTAACCCATTTTTCCCCATTTCTATCAAATTTAAACCGCTTTTTTCCCCCCGTTTGCTATGCATTCTTGATACTTTCTTAAACGTTTTAAGCCACTTTTGGCCATTGCTAACCCTTTTTTTATTTCCATTTTCTAAGTCGTTTTAAGCATTTTTTGGTTTTCTTTTCCTAACCCACATTTCTCAATTTCTAACCATTTTTAAGTGATTTTTCCCCTTTCCTAACCCATTTTTGTCAAGTTCTAACCCCTTTTAATCCATTTTTGGCAGTTTCTATCCTATTTTTGCCACGTTTAAACACCTTGTAACCTTTTTTTTTCCTTGATAATTTTTGCCCAATTCTTTCCTGGTTTCAGAGTTTTTCCCTCATTTCTAACCCATTTTGCCCCATTTCTATCAAATTGAAACCAGTTTCCCCCCGTTTGCTATGCATTCTTGTTACTTTCTTAAACGTTTTAAGCCACTTTTGGGCATTGCTAACCCTTTTTTTATTTCCATTTTCTAAGTCGTTTTAAGCATTTTTTGGTTTCTTTTCCTAAACCATATTTCTCAAATTCTAAACATTTTTAAGTGATTTTTCCCCTTTCCTAACCCATTTTTGTCAAGTTCTAACCCCTTTTAATCCATTCTTGGCAGTTTCTATCCTATTTTTGCCACGTTTAAACACCTTTTAAGCTTTTTTTTTCCTTGATAATTTTTGCCCAATTCTTTCCTGGTTTCAGAGTTTTTCGCTCATTTCTAACCCATTTTTCCCCATTTCTATCAAATTGAAACCAGTTTCCCCCCCGTTTGCTATGCATTCTTGTTACTTTCTTAAACGTTTTAAGCCACTTTTGGCCATTGCTAACCCTTTTTTTATTTCCATTTTCTAAGTCGTTTTAAGCATTTTTTGGTTTCTTTTCCTAACCCAAATTTCTCAATTTCTAACCATTTTTAAGTTATTTTTCCCTTTCCTAACCCACTTTTGACAAGTTCTAACCCCTTTTAACTCATTTTTGGCAGTTTCTGTCCTATTTCTGCCACGTTTAAACTCCTTTTAAGCTTTTTTTTTCCTTGCTAATTTTTGCCCAATTCTTTCCTGGTTTCAGAGTTTTTTCCTCATTTCTAACCCATTTTGCCCCATTTCTATCAAATTTAAAACGCTTTTTCCCCCTGTTTGCTATGCATTCTTGTTACTTTCTTAAACGTTTTTAAGCCACTTTTGGCCATTGCTAACCCTTTTTTTATTTCCATTTTCTAAGTCGTTTTAAGCATTTTTCGTTTCTTTTCCTAACCCAAATTTCTCAATTTCTAACCATTTTTAAGTTATTTTTCCCCTTTCCTAACCCACTTTTGACAAGTTCTAACCCCTTTTAATCCATTTTTGGCAGTTTCTCCCCAATTTTTGCCACGTTTCATCCCCTTTTAAGCTTTTTTTTTTTTCTCCTTGCTGTTTTTTGCCCAATTCTTTCCTGGTTTCAGAGTTTTTCGCTCATTTCTAACCCATTTTGCCCCATTTCTATCAAATTTAAACCGCTTTTTTCCCCCCGTTTGCTATGCATTCTTGTTACTTTCTTAAACGTTTTAAGCCACTTTTGGCCATTACTAACCCTTTTTTATTTCCATTTTCTAAGTCGTTTTAAGCATTTTTTGGTTTCTTTTCCTAACCCATATTTCTCAATTTCTAACCATTTTTAAGTTATTTTTCCCCTTTCCTAACCCATTTTTGTCAAGTTCTAACCCCTTTTAATTCATTTTTGGCAGTTTCTATCCTATTTTTGCCACGTTTAAACACCTTTTAAGCTTTTTTTTTCCTTGATAATTTTTGCCCAATTCTTTCCTGGTTTCAGAGTTTTTCGCTCATTTCTAACCCATTTTGCCCCATTTCTATCAAATTGAAACCAGTTTCCCTCCCGTTTGCTATGCATTCTTGATACTTTCTTAAACGTTTTAAGCCACTTTTGGCAATTACTAACCCTTTTTTTATTTCCATTTTCTAAGTCGTTTTAAGCATTTTTTGGTTTCTTTTCCTAACCCACATTTCTCAATTTCTAACCATTTTTAAGTTATTTTTCCCTTTCCTAACCCACTTTTGACAAGTTCTAACCCCTTTTAATCCATTTTTGGCTGTTTCTTCCCAATTTTTGCCACGTTTCATCCCCTTTTAAGCTTTTTTTTTTTTCTCCTTGCTGTTTTTTGCCCAATTCTTTCCTGGTTTCAGAGTTTTTCGCTCATTTCTAACCCATTTTGCCCCATTTCTATGAAATTTAAACCGCTTTTTTCCCCCCCGTTTGCAATGCATTCTTGTTACTTTCTTAAACGTTTTAAGCCACTTTTGGCCATTACTAACCCTTTTTTTATTTCCATTTTCTAAGTCGTTTTAAGCATTTTTTGGTTTCTTTTCCTAACCCATATTTCTCAATTTCTAACCATTTTTAAGTTATTTTTCCCCTTTCCTAACCCATTTTTGTCAAGTTCTAACCCCTTTTAATTCATTTTTGGCAGTTTCTATCCTATTTTTGCACGTTTAAACTCCTTTTAAGCTTTTTTTTTCCTTGATAATTTTTGCCCAATTCTTTCCTGGTTTCAGAGTTTTTCGCTCATTTCTAACCCATTTTTCCCCATTTCTATCAAATTGACACCAGTTCCCTCCCGTTTGCTATGCATTCTTGTTACTTTCTTAAACGTTTTAAGCCACTTTTGGCCATTGCTAACCCTTTCTTTATTTCCATTTTCTAAGTCGTTTTAAGCATTTTTTCGTTTCTTTTCCTAACCCACATTTCTCAATTTCTAACCATTTTTAAGTGATTTTTCCCCTTTTCTAACCCATTTTTGTCAAGTTCTAACCCCTTTTAATCCATTTTTGGCAGTTTCTATCCTATTTTTGCCACGTTTAAACACCTTTTAAGCTTTTTTTTTCCTTGATAATTTTTGCCCAATTCTTTCCTGGTTTCAGAGTTTTTCGCTCATTTCTAACCCATTTTTCCCCATTTCTATCAAATTTAAACCGCTTTTTTCCCCCCGTTTGCTATGCATTCTTGATACTTTCTTAAACGTTTTAAGCCACTTTTGGCCATTGCTAACCCTTTTTTTATTTCCATTTTCTAAGTCGTTTTAAGCATTTTTTGGTTTCTTTTCCTAACCGACATTTCTCAATTTCTAACCATTTTTAAGTGATTTTTCCCCTTTCCTAACCCATTTTTGTCAAGTTCTAACCCCTTTTAATCCATTTTTGGCAGTTTCTATCCTATTTTTGCCACGTTTAAACACCTTTTAAGCTTTTTTTTTCCTTGCTAATTTTTGCCCTATTCTTTCCTGGTTTCAGAGTTTTTCCCTCATTTCTAACCCATTTTGCCCCATTTCTATCAAATTGAAACCAGTTTCCCCCCCGTTTGCTATGCATTCTTGTTACTTTCTTAAACGTTTTAAGCCACTTTTGGCCATTGCTAACCCTTTTTTTATTTCCATTTTCTAAGTCGTTTTAAGCATTTTTTCGTTTCTTTTCCTAACCCAAATTTCTCAATTTCTAACCATTTTTAAGTTATTTTTCCCCTTTCCTAACCCACTTTTGACAAGTTCTAACCCCTTTTAATCCATTTTTGGCAGTTTCTCCCCAATTTTTGCCACGTTTCATCCCCTTTTAAGCTTTTTTTTTTTCTCCTTGCTGTTTTTTTGCCCTATTCTTTCCTGGTTTCAGAGTTTTTCGCTCATTTCTAACCCATTTTTCCCCATTTCTATCAAATTTAAACCAGTTTCCCCCCCGTTTGCTATGCATTCTTGTTACTTTCTTAAACGTTTTAAGCCACTTTTGGCCATTGCTAACCCTTTTTTTATTTCCATTTTCTAAGTCGTTTTAAGCATTTTTTGGTTTCTTTTCCTAACCCGTATTTCTCAATTTCTAACCATTTTTAAGTTATTTTTCCCCTTTCCTAACCCACTTTTGACACGTTCTAACCCCTTTTAATCCATTTTTGGCAGTTTCTATCCTATTTTTGCCACGTTTAAACACCTTTTAGCTTTTTTTTTCCTTGCTAATTTTGCCCAATTCTTTCCTGGTTTCAGAGTTTTTCGCTCATTTCTAACCCATTTTTCCCCATTTCTATCAAATTGAAACCAGTTTCCCCCCCGTTTGCTATGCATTTTTGTTACTTTCTTAAACGTTTTAAGCCACTTTTGGCAATTACTAACCCTTTTTTTATTTCCATTTTCTAAGTCGTTTTAAGCATTTTTTGGTTTCTTTTCCTAACCCACATTTCTCAATTTCTAACCATTTATAAGTTATTTTTCCCTTTCCTAACCCACTTTTGACAAGTTCTAACCCCTTTTAACTCATTTTTGGCAGTTTCTATCCTATTTCTGCCACGTTTAAACTCCTTTTAAGCTTTTTTTTCCTTGATAATTTTTGCCCAATTCTTTCCTGGTTTCAGAGTTTTTCGCTCATTTCTAACCCATTTTTCCCCATTTCTATCAAATTGAAACCAGTTTCCCCTCCCGTTTGCTATGCATTCTTGTTACTTTCTTAAACGTTTTAAGCCACTTTTGGCCATTGCTAACCCTTTCTTTATTTCCATTTTCTAAGTCGTTTTAAGCATTTTTTCGTTTCTTTTCCTAACCCACATTTCTCAATTTCTAACCATTTTTAAGTGATTTTTCCCCTTTCCTAACCCACTTTTGACAAGTTCTAACCCCTTTTAATCTATTTTTGGCAGTTTCTCCCCAATTTTTGCCACGTTTCATCCCTTTTAAGCTTTTTTTTTCCTTGCTAATTTTTGCCCAATTCTTTCCTGGTTTCAGAGTTTTTCGCTCATTTCTAACCCATTTTTCCCCATTTCTATCAAATTGAAACCAGTTTCCCTCCCGTTTGCTATGCATTCTTGATACTTTCTTAAACGTTTTAAGCCACTTTTGGCCATTGCTAACCCTTTTTTTATTTCCATTTTCTAAGTCGTTTTAAGCATTTTTTGGTTTCTTTTCCTAACCCACATTTCTCAATTTCTAACCATTTTTAAGTTATTTTTCCCTTTCCTAACCCACTTTTGACAAGTTCTAACCCCTTTTAATTCATTTTTGGCAGTTTCTATCCTATTTTTGCACGTTTAAACTCCTTTTAAGCTTTTTTTTTCCTTGATAATTTTTGCCCAATTCTTTCCTGGTTTCAGAGTTTTTCGCTCATTTCTAACCCATTTTTCCCCATTTCTATCAAATTGAAACCAGTTTCCCTCCCGTTTGCTATGCATTCTTGTTACTTTCTTAAACGTTTTAAGCCACTTTTGGCCATTGCTAACCCTTTCTTTATTTCCATTTTCTAAGTCGTTTTAAGCATTTTTTCGTTTCTTTTCCTAACCCACATTTCTCAATTTCTAACCATTTTTAAGTGATTTTTCCCCTTTCCTAATCCATTTTTGTCAAGTTCTAACCCCTTTTAATCCATTTTTGGCAGTTTCTATCCTATTTTTGCCACGTTTAAACACCTTTTAAGCTTTTTTTTTCCTTGCTAATTTTGCCCAATTCTTTCCTGGTTTCAGAGTTTTTCCCTCATTTCTAACCCATTTTGCCCCATTTCTATCAAATTGAAACCAGTTTCCCTCCCGTTTGCTATGCATTCTTGATACTTTCTTAAACGTTTTAAGCCACTTTTGGCAATTACTAACCCTTTTTTTATTTCCATTTTCTAAGTCGTTTTAAGCATTTTTTCGTTTCTTTTCCTAACCCATATTTCTCAATTTCTAACCATTTTTAAGTTATTTTTCCCTTTCCTAACCCACTTTTGACAAGTACTAACCGCTTTTAATCCATTTTTGGCAGTTTCTTCCCAATTTTTGCCACGTTTCATCCCCTTTTAAGCTTTTTTTTTTTCTCCTTGCTGTTTTTTGCCCAATTCTTTCCTGGTTTCAGAGTTTTTCGCTCATTTTTAACCCATTTTGCCCCATTTCTATGAAATTTAAACCGCTTTTTTCCCCCAGTTTGCCATGCATTCTTGTTACTTTCTTAAACGTTTTAAGCCACTTTTGGCCATTACTAACCCTTTTTTTATTTCCATTTTCTAAGTCGTTTTAAGCATTTTTTGGTTTCTTTTCTAACCCATATTTCTCAATTTCTAACCATTTTTAAGTTATTTTTCCCCTTTCCTAACCCATTTTTGTCAAGTTCTAACCCCTTTTAATTCATTTTTGGCAGTTTCTATCCTATTTTTGCCACGTTTAAACTCCTTTTAAGCTTTTTTTTTCCTTGATAATTTTTGCCCAATTCTTTCCTGGTTTCAGAGTTTTTCGCTCATTTCTAACCCATTTTGCCCCATTTCTATCAAATTTAAACCGCTTTTTTCCCCCCGTTTGCTATGCATTCTTGATACTTTCTTAAACGTTTTAAGCCACTTTTGGCCATTGCTAACCCTTTTTTTATTTCCATTTTCTAAGTCGTTTTAAGCATTTTTTGGTTTCTTTTCCTAACCGACATTTCTCAATTTCTAACCATTTTTAAGTGATTTTTCCCCTTTCTAACCCATTTTTGTCAAGTTCTAACCCCTTTTAATCCATTTTTGGCAGTTTCTATCCTATTTTGCCACGTTTCATCCCCTTTTAAGCTTTTTTTTTCCTTGCTAATTTTTGCCCAATTCTTTCCTGGTTTCAGAGTTTTTCGCTCATTTCTAACCCATTTTTCCCCATTTCTATCAAATTGAAACCAGTTTCCCCCCCGTTTGCTATGCATTCTTGTTACTTTCTTAAACGTTTTAAGCCACTTTTGGCCATTACTAACCCTTTTTTTATTTCCATTTTCTAAGTCGTTTTAAGCATTTTTTGGTTTCTTTTCCTAAACCATATTTCTCAAATTCTAAACATTTTTAAGTGATTTTTCCCCTTCCTAACCCATTTTTGTCAAGTTCTAACCCCTTTTAATCCATTTTTGGCAGTTTCTATCCTATTTTTGCCACGTTTAAACACCTTTTAAGCTTTTTTTTTCCTTGATAATTTTTGCCCAATTCTTTCCTGGTTTCAGAGTTTTTCGCTCATTTCTTAACCCATTTTGCCCCATTTCTATCAAATTGAAACCAGTTTCCCCCCGTTTGCTATGCATTCTTGTTACTTTCTTAAACGTTTTAAGCCACTTTTGGCCATTACTAACCCTTTTTTTATTTCCATTTTCTAAGTCGTTTTAAGCATTTTTTGGTTTCTTTTCCTAAACCATATTTCTCAAATTCTAAACATTTTTAAGTGATTTTTCCCCTTTCCTAACCCATTTTTGTCAAGTTCTAACCCCTTTTAATCCATTCTTGGCAGTTTCTATCCTATTTTTGCCACGTTTAAACACCTTTTAAGCTTTTTTTTTTTCTCCTTGCTGTTTTTTTGCCCTATTCTTTCCTGGTTTCAGAGTTTTTCGCTCATTTCTAACCCATTTTTCCCCATTTCTATCAAATTTAAACCAGTTTCCCCCCCGTTTGCTATGCATTCTTGTTACTTTCTTAAACGTTTTAAGCCACTTTTGGCCATTGCTAACCCTTTTTTTATTTCCATTTTCTAAGTCGTTTTAAGCATTTTTTGGTTTCTTTTCCTAACCCACATTTCTCAATTTCTAACCATTTTTAAGTTATTTTTCCCCCTTTCCTAACCCACTTTTGACACGTTCTAACCCCTTTTAATCCATTTTTGGCAGTTTCTATCCTATTTTTGCCACGTTTAAACACCTTTTAAGCTTTTTTTTTCCTTGCTAATTTTTGCCCAATTCTTTCCTGGTTTCAGAGTTTTTCGCTCATTTCTAACCCATTTTTCCCCATTTCTATCAAATTGAAACCAGTTTCCCCCCCGTTTGCGATGCATTTTTGTTACTTTCTTAAACGTTTTAAGCCACTTTTGGCAATTACTAACCCTTTTTTATTTCCATTTTCTAAGTCGTTTTAAGCATTTTTTGGTTTCTTTTCCTAACCCACATTTCTCAATTTCTAACCATTTTTAAGTTATTTTTCCCTTTCCTAACCCACTTTTGACAAGTTCTAACCCCTTTTAACTCATTTTTGGCAGTTTCTATCCTATTTCTGCCACGTTTAAACTCCTTTTAAGCTTTTTTTTTCCTTGCTAATTTTTGCCCAATTCTTTCCTGGTTTCAGAGTTTTTCCCTCATTTCGAACCCATTTTGCCCCATTTCTATCAAATTTAAAACACTTTTTTCCCCCTGTTTGCTATGCATTCTTGTTACTTTCTTAAACGTTTTAAGCCACTTTTGGCCATTGCTAACCCTTTTTTTATTTCCATTTTCTAAGTCGTTTTAAGCATTTTTTCGTTTCTTTTCCTAACCCAAATTTCTCAATTTCTAACCATTTTTAAGTTATTTTTCCCCTTTCCTAACCCACTTTTGACAAGTTCTAACCCCTTTTAATCTATTTTTGGCAGTTTCTCCCCAATTTTTGCCACGTTTCATCCCCTTTTAAGCTTTTTTTTTCCTTGATAATTTTTGCCCAATTCTTTCCTGGTTTCAGAGTTTTTCGCTCATTTCTAACCCATTTTTCCCCATTTCTATCAAATTGAAACCAGTTTCCCCCCCGTTTGCTATGCATTCTTGTTACTTTCTTAAACGTTTTAAGCCACTTTTGGCCATTGCTAACCCTTTTTTTATTTCCATTTTCTAAGTCGTTTTAAGCATTTTTTCGTTTCTTTTCCTAACCCAAATTTCTCAATTTCTAACCATTTTTAAGTTATTTTTCCCCTTTCCTAACCCACTTTTGACAAGTTCTAACCCCTTTTAATCCATTTTTGGCAGTTTCTCCCCAATTTTTGCCACGTTTCATCCCCTTTTAAGCTTTTTTTTTTTCTCCTTGCTGTTTTTTGCCCTATTCTTTCCTGGTTTCAGAGTTTTTCGCTCATTTCTAACCCATTTTGCCCCATTTCTATCAAATTTAAACCAGTTTCCCCCCCGTTTGCTATGCATTCTTGTTACTTTCTTAAACGTTTTAAGCCACTTTTGGCCATTGCTAACCCTTTTTTTATTTCCATTTTCTAAGTCGTTTTAAGCATTTTTTGGTTTCTTTTCCTAACCCAAATTTCCCAATTTCTAACCATTTTTAAGTTATTTTTCCCCTTTCCTAACCCATTTTTGTCAAGTTCTAACCCCTTTTAATCTATTTTTGGCAGTTTCTCCCCAATTTTTGCCACGTTTCATCCCCTTTTAAGCTT
Organism: Pezoporus flaviventris; assembly: GCF_033815535.1. Lineage (NCBI taxonomy): Eukaryota > Metazoa > Chordata > Aves > Psittaciformes > Psittacidae > Pezoporus > Pezoporus flaviventris. The sequence goes on from NW_026893055.1 coordinate 75,443, forward strand.
TTTTTTTTTCTCCTTGCTGTTTTTTGCCCAATTCTTTCCTGGTTTCAGAGTTTTTCCCTCATTTCTAACCCATTTTGCCCCATTTCTATCAAATTGAAACCAGTTTCCCCCCCGTTTGCTATGCATTCTTGTTACTTTCTTAAACGTTTTAAGCCACTTTTGGCCATTGCTAACCCTTTTTTTATTTCCATTTTCTAAGTCGTTTTAAGCATTTTTTGGTTTCTTTTCCTAACCCACATTTCTCAATTTCTAACCATTTTTAAGTGATTTTTCCCCTTTCCTAACCCATTTTTGTCAAGTTCTAACCCCTTTTAATCCATTTTTGGCAGTTTCTATCCTATTTTTGCCAAGTTTAAACACCTTTTAACCTTTTTTTTTCCTTGATAATTTTTGACCAATTCTTTCCTGGTTTCAGAGTTTTTCCCTCATTTCTAACCCATTTTTCCCCATTTCTATCAAATTGAAACCAGTTTCCCTCCCGTTTGCTATGCATTCTTGATACTTTCTTAAACGTTTTAAGCCACTTTTGGCAATTACTAACCCTTTTTTTATTTCCATTTTCTAAGTCGTTTTAAGCATTTTTTGGTTTCTTTTCCTAACCCACATTTCTCAATTTCTAACCATTTTTAAGTTATTTTTCCCTTTCCTAACCCACTTTTGACAAGTTCTAACCCCTTTTAATCCATTTTTGGCAGTTTCTCCCCAATTTTTGCCACGTTTCATCCCCTTTTAAGCTTTTTTTTTTTCTCCTTGCTGTTTTTTGCCCAATTCTTTCCTGGTTTCAGAGTTTTTCGCTCATTTCTAACCCATTTTTCCCCATTTCTATCAAATTGAAACCAGTTTCCCTCCCGTTTGCTATGCATTCTTGATACTTTCTTAAACGTTTTAAGCCACTTTTGGCCATTGCTAACCCTTTTTTTATTTCCATTTTCTAAGTCGTTTTAAGCATTTTTTGGTTTCTTTTCCTAACCGACATTTCTCAATTTCTAACCATTTTTAAGTGATTTTTCCCCTTTCCTAACCCATTTTTGTCAAGTTCTAACCCCTTTTAATCCATTTTTGGCAGTTTCTATCCTATTTTTGCCACGTTTAAACACCTTTTAACCTTTTTTTTTCCTTGATAATTTTTGCCCAATTCTTTCCTGGTTTCAGAGTTTTTCGCTCATTTCTAACCCATTTTTCCCCATTTCTATCAAATTGAAACCAGTTTCCCTCCCGTTTGCTATGCATTCTTGTTACTTTCTTAAACGTTTTAAGCCACTTTTGGCCATTGCTAACCCTTTCTTTATTTCCATTTTCTAAGTCGTTTTAAGCATTTTTTCGTTTCTTTTCCTAACCCACATTTCTCAATTTCTAACCATTTTTAAGTGATTTTTCCCCTTTCCTAACCCATTTTTGTCAAGTTCTAACCCCTTTTAATCCATTTTTGGCAGTTTCTATCCTATTTTTGCGAAGTTTAAACACCTTTTAACCTTTTTTTTTCCTTGCTAATTTTTGCCCAATTCTTTCCTGGTTTCAGAGTTTTTCGCTCATTTCTAACCCATTTTGCCCCATTTCTATCAAATTGAAACCAGTTTCCCCCCCGTTTGCTATGCATTCTTGATACTTTCTTAAACGTTTTAAGCCACTTTTGGCCATTGCTAACCCTTTTTTTATTTCCATTTTCTACGTCGTTTTAAGCATTTTTTCGTTTCTTTTCCTAACCGACATTTCTCAATTTCTAACCATTTTTAAGTGATTTTTCCCCTTTCCTAACCCATTTTTGTCAAGTTCTAACCCCTTTTAATCCATTTTTGGCAGTTTCTATCCTATTTTTGCCACGTTTAAACACCTTTTAACCTTTTTTTTTCCTTGATAATTTTTGCCCAATTCTTTCCTGGTTTCAGAGTTTTTCCCTCATTTCTAACCCATTTTGCCCCATTTCTATCAAATTGAAACCAGTTTCCCCCCCGTTTGCTATGCATTCTTGTTACTTTCTTAAACGTTTTAAGCCACTTTTGGCCATTACTAACCCTTTTTTTATTTCCATTTTCTAAGTCGTTTTAAGCATTTTTTGGTTTCTTTTCCTAACCCACATTTCTCAATTTCTAACCATTTTTAAGTTATTTTTCCCCTTTCCTAACCCATTTTTGTCAAGTTCTAACCCCTTTTAATCCATTCTTGGCAGTTTCTATCCTATTTTTGCCACGTTTAAACACCTTTTAAGCTTTTTTTTCCTTGATAATTTTTGCCCAATTCTTTCCTGGTTTCAGAGTTTTTCGCTCATTTCTAACCCATTTTTCCCCATTTCTATCAAATTGAAACCAGTTTCCCCCCCGTTTGCTATGCATTCTTGTTACTTTCTTAAACGTTTTAAGCCACTTTTGGCCATTGCTAACCCTTTTTTTATTTCCATTTTCTTAGTCGTTTTAAGCATTTTTTCGTTTCTTTTCCTAACCCAAATTTCCCAATTTCTAACCATTTTTAAGTTATTTTTCCCCTTTCCTAACCCACTTTTGACAAGTTCTAACCCCTTTTAATCCATTTTTGGCAGTTTCTCCCCAATTTTTGCCACGTTTCATCCCCTTTTAAGCTTTTTTTTTTTCTCCTTGCTGTTTTTTGCCCAATTCTTTCCTGGTTTCAGAGTTTTTCGCTCATTTCTAACCCATTTTTCCCCATTTCTATCAAATTTAAACCAGTTTCCCCCCCGTTTGCTATGCATTCTTGTTACTTTCTTAAACGTTTTAAGCCACTTTTGGCCATTGCTAACCCTTTTTTTATTTCCATTTTCTAAGTCGTTTTAAGCATTTTTTGGTTTCTTTTCCTAACCCACATTTCTCAATTTCTAACCATTTTTAAGTTATTTTTCCCCTTTCCTAACCCATTTTTGTCAAGTTCTAACCCCTTTTAATCCATTTTTGGCAGTTTCTATCCTATTTTTGCCACGTTTCAACTCCTTTTAAGCTTTTTTTTTCCTTGCTAATTTTTGCCCAATTCTTTCCTGGTTTCAGAGTTTTTCCCTCATTTCTAACCCATTTTTCCCCATTTCTATCAAATTGAAACCAGTTTCCCCCCCGTTTGCTATGCATTCTTGTTACTTTCTTAAACGTTTTAAGCCACTTTTGGCCATTACTAACCCTTTTTTTATTTCCATTTTCTAAGTCGTTTTAAGCATTTTTTGGTTTCTTTTCCTAAACCATATTTCTCAATTTCTAAACATTTTTAAGTGATTTTTCCCCTTTCCTAACCCATTTTTGTCAAGTTCTAAGCCCTTTTAATCCATTTTTGGCAGTTTCTATCCTATTTTTGCCACGTTTAAACACCTTTTAAGCTTTTTTTTTCTTTTCTTGCTAATTTTTGCCCAATTCTTTCCTGGTTTCAGAGTTTTTCGCTCATTTCTAACCCATTTTTCCCCATTTCTATCAAATTGAAACCAGTTTCCCCCCCGTTTGCTATGCATTTTTGTTACTTTCTTAAACGTTTTAAGCCACTTTTGGCAATTACTAACCCTTTTTTTATTTCCATTTTCTAAGTCGTTTTAAGCATTTTTTGGTTTCTTTTCCTAACCCACATTTCTCAATTTCTAACCATTTTTAAGTTATTTTTCCCTTTCCTAACCCACTTTTGACAAGTTCTAACCCCTTTTAACTCATCTTTGGCAGTTTCTATCCTATTTCTGCCACGTTTAAACTCCTTTTAAGCTTTTTTTTTCCTTGCTAATTTTTGCCCAATTCTTTCCTGGTTTCAGAGTTTTTCCCTCATTTCGAACCCATTTTGCCCCATTTCTATCAAATTTAAAACGCTTTTTTCCCCCTGTTTGCTATGCATTCTTGTTACTTTCTTAAACGTTTTAAGCCACTTTTGGCCATTGCTAACCCTTTTTTTATTTCCATTTTCTAAGTCGTTTTAAGCATTTTTTGGTTTCTTTTCCTAACCCATATTTCTCAATTTCTAACCATTTTTAAGTGATTTTTCCCCTTTCCTAACCCATTTTTGTCAAGTTCTAACCCCTTTTAATCTATTTTTGGCAGTTTCTCCCCAATTTTTGCCACGTTTCATCCCCTTTTAAGCTTTTTTTTTTTCTCCTTGCTGTTTTTTGCCCAATTCTTTCCTGGTTTCAGAGTTTTTCGCTCATTTCGAACCCATTTTGCCCCATTTCTATCAAATTTAAAACGCTTTTTCCCCCCGTTTGCTATGCATTCTTGATACTTTCTTAAACGTTTTAAGCCACTTTTGGCCATTGCTAACCCTTTTTTTATTTCCATTTTCTAAGTCGTTTTAAGCATTTTTTGGTTTCTTTTCCTAACCGACATTTCTCAATTTCTAACCATTTTTAAGGGATTTTTCCCCTTTCCTAACCCATTTTTGTCAAGTTCTAACCCCTTTTAATCCATTTTTGGCAGTTTCTATCCTATTTTTGCCACGTTTAAACACCTTTTAACCTTTTTTTTTCCTTGATAATTTTTGCCCAATTCTTTCCTGGTTTCAGAGTTTTTCCCTCATTTCTAACCCATTTTGCCCCATTTCTATCAAATTGAAACCAGTTTCCCCCCCGTTTGCTATGCATTCTTGTTACTTTCTTAAACGTTTTAAGCCACTTTTGGCCATTACTAACCCTTTTTTTATTTCCATTTTCTAAGTCGTTTTAAGCATTCTTTGGTTTCTTTTCCTAAACCATATTTCTCAAATTCTAAACATTTTTAAGTGATTTTTCCCCTTTCCTAACCCATTTTTGTCAAGTTCTAACCCCTTTTAATCCATTCTTGGCAGTTTCTATCCTATTTTTGCCACGTTTAAACACCTTTTAAGCTTTTTTTTTCCTTGATAATTTTTGCCCAATTCTTTCCTGGTTTCAGAGTTTTTCGCTCATTTCTAACCCATTTTTCCCCATTTCTATCAAATTGAAACCAGTTTCCCCCCCGTTTGCTATGCATTTTTGTTACTTTCTTAAACGTTTTAAGCCACTTTTGGCAATTACTACCCCTTTTTTTATTTCCATTTTCTAAGTCGTTTTAAGCATTTTTTGGTTTCTTTTCCTAACCCACATTTCTCAATTTCTAACCATTTTTAAGTTATTTTTCCCTTTCCTAACCCACTTTTGACAAGTTCTAACCCCTTTTAATCCATTTTTGGCAGTTTCTATCTTATTTTTGCCACGTTTCATCTCCTTTTAAGCTTTTTTTTTTTCTCCTTGCTGTTTTTTGCCCAATTCTTTCCTGGTTTCAGAGTTTTTCGCTCATTTCTAACCCATTTTGCCCCATTTCTATCAAATTGAAACCAGTTTCCCCCCCGTTTGCTATGCATTCTTGTTACTTTCTTAAACGTTTTAAGCCACTTTTGGCAATTACTAACCCTTTTTTTATTTCCATTTTCTAAGTCGTTTTAAGCATTTTTTAGTTTCTTTTCCTAACCCATATTTCTCAATTTCTAACCATTTTTAACTTATTTTTCCCCTTTCCTAACCCACTTTTGACAAGTTCTAACCCCTTTTAACTCATTTTTGGCAGTTTCTATCCTATTTTTGCCACGTTTAAACTCCTTTTAAGCTTTTTTTTTCCTTGCTAATTTTTGCCCAATTCTTTCCTGGTTTCAGAGTTTTTCGCTCATTTCTAACCCATTTTGCCCCATTTCTATCAAATTGAAACCAGTTTCCCCCCCGTTTGCTATGCATTCTTGTTACTTTCTTAAACGTTTTAAGCCACTTTTGGCCATTACTAACCCTTTTTTTATTTCCATTTTCTAAGTCGTTTTAAGCATTTTTTGGTTTCTTTTCCTAACCCATATTTCTCAATTTCTAACCGTTTTTAAGTGATTTTTCCCCTTTCCTAACCCATTTTTGTCAAGTTCTCACCCCTTTTAATTCATTTTTGGCAGTTTCTATCCTATTTTTGCCACGTTTAAACTTTTTTTACGCTTTTTTTTTTCCTTGATAATTTTTGCCCAATTCTTTCCTGGTTTCAGAGTTTTTCCCTCATTTCTAACCCATTTTGCCCCATTTCTATCAAATTGAAACCAGTTTCCCCCCGTTTGCTATGCATTCTTGTTACTTTCTTAAACGTTTTAAGCCACTTTTGGCCATTACTAACCCTTTTTTTATTTCCATTTTCTAAGTCGTTTTAAGCATTTTTTGGTTTCTTTTCCTAACCCACATTTCTCAATTTCTAACCATTTTTAAGTTATTTTTCCCTTTCCTAACCCACTTTTGACAAGTTCTAACCCCTTTTAACTCATCTTTGGCAGTTTCTATCCTATTTCTGCCACGTTTAAACTCCTTTTAAGCTTTTTTTTTCCTTGCTAATTTTTGCCCAATTCTTTCCTGGTTTCAGAGTTTTTCCCTCATTTCGAACCCATTTTGCCCCATTTCTATCAAATTTAAAACGCTTTTTTCCCCCTGTTTGCTATGCATTCTTGTTACTTTCTTAAACGTTTTAAGCCACTTTTGGCCATTGCTAACCCTTTTTTTATTTCCATTTTCTAAGTCGTTTTAAGCATTTTTTGGTTTCTTTTCCTAACCCATATTTCTCAATTTCTAACCATTTTTAAGTGATTTTTCCCCTTTCCTAACCCATTTTTGTCAAGTTCTAACCCCTTTTAATCTATTTTTGGCAGTTTCTCCCCAATTTTTGCCACGTTTCATCCCCTTTTAAGCTTTTTTTTTTTCTCCTTGCTGTTTTTTGCCCAATTCTTTCCTGGTTTCAGAGTTTTTCGCTCATTTCGAACCCATTTTGCCCCATTTCTATCAAATTTAAAACGCTTTTTCCCCCCCGTTTGCTATGCATTCTTGATACTTTCTTAAACGTTTTAAGCCACTTTTGGCCATTGCTAACCCTTTTTTTATTTCCATTTTCTAAGTCGTTTTAAGCATTTTTTGGTTTCTTTTCCTAACCGACATTTCTCAATTTCTAACCATTTTTAAGGGATTTTTCCCCTTTCCTAACCCATTTTTGTCAAGTTCTAACCCCTTTTAATCCATTTTTGGCAGTTTCTATCCTATTTTTGCCACGTTTAAACACCTTTTAACCTTTTTTTTTCCTTGATAATTTTTGCCCAATTCTTTCCTGGTTTCAGAGTTTTTCCCTCATTTCTAACCCATTTTGCCCCATTTCTATCAAATTGAAACCAGTTTCCCCCCCGTTTGCTATGCATTCTTGTTACTTTCTTAAACGTTTTAAGCCACTTTTGGCCATTACTAACCCTTTTTTTATTTCCATTTTCTAAGTCGTTTTAAGCATTCTTTGGTTTCTTTTCCTAAACCATATTTCTCAAATTCTAAACATTTTTAAGTGATTTTTCCCCTTTCCTAACCCATTTTTGTCAAGTTCTAACCCCTTTTAATCCATTCTTGGCAGTTTCTATCCTATTTTTGCCACGTTTAAACACCTTTTAAGCTTTTTTTTTCCTTGATAATTTTTGCCCAATTCTTTCCTGGTTTCAGAGTTTTTCGCTCATTTCTAACCCATTTTTCCCCATTTCTATCAAATTGAAACCAGTTTCCCCCCCGTTTGCTATGCATTTTTGTTACTTTCTTAAACGTTTTAAGCCACTTTTGGCAATTACTAACCCTTTTTTTATTTCCATTTTCTAAGTCGTTTTAAGCATTTTTTGGTTTCTTTTCCTAACCCACATTTCTCAATTTCTAACCATTTTTAAGTTATTTTTCCCTTTCCTAACCCACTTTTGACAAGTTCTAACCCCTTTTAATCCATTTTTGGCAGTTTCTATCTTATTTTTGCCACGTTTCATCCCCTTTTAAGCTTTTTTTTTTTCTCCTTGCTGTTTTTTGCCCAATTCTTTCCTGGTTTCAGAGTTTTTCGCTCATTTCTAACCCATTTTGCCCCATTTCTATCAAATTTAAACCGCTTTTTTCCCCCCGTTTGCTATGCATTTTTGTTACTTTCTTAAACGTTTTAAGCCACTTTTGGCAATTACTAACCCCTTTTTTTATTTCCATTTTCTAAGTCGTTTTAAGCATTTTTTAGTTTCTTTTCCTAACCCATATTTCTCAATTTCTAACCATTTTTAACTTATTTTTCCCCTTTCCTAACCCACTTTTGACAAGTTCTAACCCCTTTTAACTCATTTTTGGCAGTTTCTATCCTATTTTTGCCACGTTTAAACTCCTTTTAAGCTTTTTTTTTCCTTGCTAATTTTTGCCCAATTCCTTCCTGGTTTCAGAGTTTTTCGCTCATTTCTAACCCATTTTGCCCCATTTCTATCAAATTGAAACCAGTTTCCCCCCCGTTTGCTATGCATTCTTGTTACTTTCTTAAACGTTTTAAGCCACTTTTGGCCATTACTAACCTTTTTTTATTTCCATTTTCTAAGTCGTTTTAAGCATTTTTTTGTTTCTTTTCCTAACCCATATTTCTCAATTTCTAACCGTTTTTAAGTGATTTTTCCCCTTTCCTAACCCATTTTTGTCAAGTTCTCACCCCTTTTAATTCATTTTTGGCAGTTTCTATCCTATTTTTGCCACGTTTAAACTTTTTTTACGCTTTTTTTTTCCTTGATAATTTTTGCCCAATTCTTTCCTGGTTTCAGAGTTTTTCGCTCATTTCTAACCCATTTTTCCCCATTTCTATCAAATTGAAACCAGTTTCCCTCCCGTTTGCTATGCATTCTTGTTACTTTCTTAAACGTTTTAAGCCACTTTTGGCCATTGCTAACCCTTTCTTTATTTCCATTTTCTAAGTCGTTTTAAGCAGTTTTTGGTTTCTTTTCCTAACCCACATTTCTCAATTTCTAACCATTTTTAAGTGATTTTTCCCCTTTCATAACCCATTTTTGTCAAGTTCTAACCCCTTTTAATCCATTTTTGGCAGTTTCTATCCTATTTTTGCCACGTTTAAACACCTTTTAACCTTTTTTTTTCCTTGATAATTTTTGCCCAATTCTTTCCTGGTTTCAGAGTTTTTCCCTCATTTCTAACCCATTTTGCCCCATTTCTATCAAATTGAAACCAGTTTCCCCCCCGTTTGCTATGCATTCTTGATACTTTCTTAAACGTTTTAAGCCACTTTTGGCCATTGCTAACCCTTTTTTTATTTCCATTTTCTAAGTCGTTTTAAGCATTTTTTGGTTTCTTTTCCTAACCGACATTTCTCAATTTCTAACCATTTTTAAGGGATTTTTCCCCTTTCCTAACCCATTTTTGTCAAGTTCTAACCCCTTTTAATCCATTTTTGGCAGTTTCTATCCTATTTTTGCCACGTTTAAACACCTTTTAAGCTTTTTTTTTCCTTGATAATTTTTGCCCAATTCTTTCCTGGTTTCAGAGTTTTTCCCTCATTTCTAACCCATTTTGCCCCATTTCTATCAAATTGAAACCAGTTTCCCCCCCGTTTGCTATGCATTCTTGTTACTTTCTTAAACGTTTTAAGCCACTTTTGGCCATTACTAACCCTTTTTTTATTTCCATTTTCTAAGTCGTTTTAAGCATTTTTTGGTTTCTTTTCCTAAACCATATTTCTCAAATTCTAAACATCTTTAAGTGATTTTTCCCCTTTCCTAACCCATTTTTGTCAAGTTCTAACTCCTTTTAATCCATTCTTGGCAGTTTCTATCCTATTTTTGCCACGTTTAAACACCTTTTAACCTTTTTTTTTCCTTGATAATTTTTGCCCAATTCTTTCCTGGTTTCAGAGTTTTTCGCTCATTTCTAACCCATTTTTCCCCATTTCTATCAAATTGAAACCAGTTTCCCCCCCGTTTGCTATGCATTTTTGTTACTTTCTTAAACGTTTTAAGCCACTTTTGGCAATTACTAACCCTTTTTTAATTTCCATTTTCTAAGTCGTTTTAAGCATTTTTTAGTTTCTTTTCCTAACCCAAATTTCTCAATTTCTAACCATTTTTAAGTTATTTTTCCCTTTCCTAACCCACTTTTGACAAGTTCTAACCCCTTTTAATCCATTTTTGGCAGTTTCTCCCCAATTTTTGCCACGTTTCATCCCCTTTTAAGCTTTTTTTTTTTCTCCTTGCTGTTTTTTGCCCAATTCTTTCCTGGTTTCAGAGTTTTTCGCTCATTTCTAACCCATTTTGCCCCATTTCTATCAAATTTAAACCGCTTTTTTCCCCCCGTTTGCTATGCATTCTTGTTACTTTCTTAAACGTTTTAAGCCACTTTTGGCCATTGCTAACCCTTTTTTTATTTCCATTTTCTAAGTCGTTTTAAGCATTTTTTCGTTTCTTTTCCTAACCCAAATTTCTCAATTTCTAACCATTTTTAAGTTATTTTTCCCCTTTCCTAACCCACTTTGGACAAGTTCTAACCCCTTTTAATCCATTTTTGGCAGTTTCTATCCTGTTTTTGCCACGTTTAAACACCTTTTAAGCTTTTTTTTTCCTTGATAATTTTTGCCCAATTCTTTCCTGGTTTCAGAGTTTTTCGCTCATTTCTAACCCATTTTTCCCCATTTCTATCAAATTGAAACCAGTTTCCCCCCCGTTTGCTATGCATTTTTGTTACTTTCTCAAATGTTTTAAGCCACTTTTGGCAATTACTAACCCTTTTTTTATTTCCATTTTCTAAGTCGTTTTAAGCATTTTTTGGTTTCTTTTCCTAATCCATATTTCTCAATTTCTAACCATTTTTAAGTTATTTTTCCCCTTTCCTAACCCACTTTTGACAAGTTCTAACCCCTTTTAACTCATTTTTGGCAGTTTCTATCCTATTTTTGCCACGTTTAAACTCCTTTTAAGCTTTTTTTTTCCTTGCTAATTTTTGCCCAGTTCTTTCCTGGTTTCAGAGTTTTTCGCTCATTTCTAACTCATTTTTCCCCATTTCTATCAAATTTAAACCAGTTTTTCCCCCGTTTGCTATGCATTCTTGTTACTTTCTTAAACGTTTTAAGCCACTTTTGGCCATTACTAACCCTTATTTTATTTCCATTTTCTAAGTCGTTTTAAGCATTTATTGGTTTCTTTTCCTTACCCATATTTCTCAATTTCTAACCATTTTTAAGTTATTTTTCCCCTTTCCTAACCCATTTTTGTCAAGTTCTAACCCCTTTTAATCCATTTTTGGCAGTTTCTATCCTATTTTTGCCACGTTTAAACACCTTTTAAGCTTTTTTTTTCCTTGCTAATTTTTGCCCAATTCTTTCCTGGTTTCAGAGTTTTTCGCTCATTTCTAACCCATTTTTCCCCATTTCTATCAAATTGAAACCAGTTTCCCCCCCGTTTGCTATGCATTTTTGTTACTTTCTTAAACGTTTTAAGCCACTTTTGGCAATTACTAACCCTTTTTTTATTTCCATTTTTTAAGTCGTTTTAAGCATTTTTTAGTTTCTTTTCCTAACCCATATTTCTCAATTTCTAACCATTTTTAACTTATTTTTCCCCTTTCCTAACCCACTTTTGACAAGTTCTAACCCCTTTTAACTCATTTTTGGCAGTTTCTATCCTATTTTTGCCACGTTTAAACTCCTTTTAAGCTTTTTTTTTCCTTGATAATTTTTGCCCAATTCTTTCCTGGTTTCAGAGTTTTTCGCTCATTTCTAACCCATTTTGCCCCATTTCTATCAAATTTAAAACGCTTTTTCCCCCCCGTTTGCTATGCATTTTTGTTACTTTCTTAAACGTTTTAAGCCACTTTTGGCCATTGCTAACCCTTTTTTTATTTCCATTTTCTAAGTCGTTTTAAGCATTTTTTCGTTTCTTTTCCTAACCCAAATTTCTCAATTTCTAACCATTTTTAAGTTATTTTTCCCCTTTCCTAACCCACTTTGGACAAGTTCTAACCCCTTTTAATCCATTTTTGGCAGTTTCTATCCTGTTTTTGCCACGTTTAAACACCTTTTAAGCTTTTTTTTTCTTTTCTTTCTAATTTTTGCCCAATTCTTTCCTGGTTTCAGAGTTTTTCGCTCATTTCTAACCCATTTTTCCCCATTTCTATCAGATTGAAACCAGTTTCCCCCCCGTTTGCTATGCATTCTTGTTACTTTCTTTAACGTCTTAAGCCACATTTGGCCATTGCTAACCCTTTTTTTATTTCCATTTTCTAAGTCGTTTTAAGCATTTTTTGGTTTCTTTTCCTAATCCATATTTCTCAATTTCTAACCATTTTTAAGTTATTTTTCCCCTTTCCTAACCCACTTTTGACAAGTTCTAACCCCTTTTAACTCATTTTTGGCAGTTTCTATCCTGTTTTTGCCACGTTTAAACACCTTTTAAGCTTTTTTTTTCTTTTCTTGCTAATTTTTGCCCAATTCTTTCCTGGTTTCAGAGTTTTTCGCTCATTTCTAACCCATTTTTCCCCATTTCTATCAGATTGAAACCAGTTTCCCCCCCGTTTGCTATGCATTCTTGTTACTTTCTTTAACGTCTTAAGCCACTTTTGGCCAATACTAACCCTTTTTTTATTTCCATTTTCTAAGTCGTTTTAAGCATTTTTTTGTTTCTTTTCCTAACCCATATTTCTCAATTTCTAACCATTTTTAAGTGATTTTTCCCCTTTCCTAACATACTTTTGACAAGTTCTAACCCCTTTTAACTCATTTTTGGCAGTTTCTATCCTATTTTTGCCACGTTTAAACTCCTTTTAAGCTTTTTTTTTCCTTGCTAATTTTTGCCCAATTCTTTCCTGGTTTCAGAGTTTTTCGCTCATTTCTAACTCATTTTTCCCCATTTCTATCAAATTTAAACCAGTTTTTCCCCCGTTTGCTATGCATTCTTGTTACTTTCTTAAACGTTTTAAGCCACTTTTGGCCATTACTAACCCTTTTTTTATTTCCATTTTCTAAGTCGTTTTAAGCATTTATTGGTTTCTTTTCCTTACCCATATTTCTCAATTTCTAACCATTTTTAAGTTATTTTTCCCCTTTCCTAACCCATTTTTGTCAAGTTCTAACCCCTTTTAATCCATTTTTGGCAGTTTCTATCCTATTTTTGCCACGTTTAAACACCTTTTAAGCTTTTTTTTTCCTTGATAATTTTTGCCCAATTCTTTCCTGGTTTCAGAGTTTTTCGCTCATTTCTAACCCATTTTTCCCCATTTCTATCAAATTGAAACCGCAGTTTCCCCCCCGTTTGCTATGCATTTTTGTTACTTTCTTAAACGTTTTAAGCCACTTTTGGCAATTACTAACCCTTTTTTAATTTCCATTTTCTAAGTCGTTTTAAGCATTTTTTAGTTTCTTTTCCTAACCCATATTTCTCAATTTCTAACCATTTTTAACTTATTTTTCCCTTTTCCTAACCCATTTTTGTCAAGTTCTAACCCCTTTTAATCCATTTTTGGCAGTTTCTATCCTATTTTTGCCACGTTTAAACTCCTTTTAAGCTTTTTTTTTCCTTGCTAATTTTTGCCCAATTCTTTCCTGGTTTCAGAGTTTTTCGCTCATTTCTAACCCATTTTGCCCCATTTCTATCAAATTTAAAACGCTTTTTCCCCCCCGTTTGCTATGCATTTTTGTTACTTTCTTAAACGTTTTAAGCCACTTTTGGCCATTGCTAACCCTTTTTTTATTTCCATTTTCTAAGTCGTTTTAAGCATTTTTTCGTTTCTTTTCCTAACCCAAATTTCTCAATTTCTAACCATTTTTAAGTTATTTTTCCCCTTTCCTAACCCACTTTGGACAAGTTCTAACCCCTTTTAATCCATTTTTGGCAGTTTCTATCCTGTTTTTGCCACGTTTAAACACCTTTTAAGCTTTTTTTTTCCTTGATAATTTTTGCCCAATTCTTTCCTGGTTTCAGAGTTTTTCGCTCATTTCTAACCCATTTTTCCCCATTTCTATCAAATTGAAACCAGTTTCCCCCCCGTTTGCTATGCATTCTTGTTACTTTCTTTAACGTCTTAAGCCACTTTTGGCCAATACTAACCCTTTTTTTATTTCCATTTTCTAAGTCGTTTTAAGCATTTTTTGGTTTCTTTTCCTAACCCATATTTCTCAATTTCTAACCATTTTTAAGTGATTTTTCCCCTTTCCTAACCCATTTTTGTCAAGTTCTAACCCCTTTTAATCCATTTTTGGCAGTTTCTATCCTATTTTTGCCACGTTTAAACACCTTTTAAGCTTTTTTTTTCCTTGATAATTTTTGCCCAATTCTTTCCTGGTTTCAGAGTTTTTCGCTCATTTCTAACCCATTTTTCCCCATTTCTATCAAATTGAAACCAGTTTCCCCCCCGTTTGCTATGCATTTTTGTTACTTTCTCAAACGTTTTAAGCCACTTTTGGCAATTACTAACCCTTTTTTTATTTCCATTTTCTAAGTCGCTTTAAGCATTTTTTGGTTTCTTTTCCTAATCCATATTTCTCAATTTCTAACCATTTTTAAGTTATTTTTCCCCTTTCCTAACCCACTTTTGACAAGTTCTAACCCCTTTTAACTCATTTTTGGCAGTTTCTATCCTATTTTTGCCACGTTTAAACTCCTTTTAAGCTTTTTTTTTCCTTGCTAATTTTTGCCCAATTCTTTCCTGGTTTCAGAGTTTTTCGCTCATTTCTAACCCATTTTTCCCCATTTCTATCAAATTGAAACCAGTTTCCCCCCCGTTTGCTATGCATTTTTGTTACTTTCTTAAACGTTTTAAGCCACTTTTGGCAATTACTAACCCTTTTTTTATTTCCATTTTCTAAGTCGTTTTAAGCATTTTTTAGTTTCTTTTCCTAACCCATATTTCTCAATTTCTAACCACTTTTTAAGTTATTTTTCCCTTTCCTAACCCACTTTTGACAAGTTCTAACCCCTTTTAACTCATTTTTGGCAGTTTCTATCCTATTTTTGCCACGTTTAAACTCCTTTTAAGCTTTTTTTTTCCTTGCTAATTTTTGCCCAATTCTTTCCTGGTTTCAGAGTTTTTCGCTCATTTCTAACCCATTTTGCCCCATTTCTATCAAATTTAAACCGCTTTTTTCCCCCCGTTTGCTATGCATTCTTGTTACTTTTTTAAACGTTTTAAGCCACTTTTGGCCATTGCTAACCCTTTTTTTATTTCCATTTTCTAAGTCGTTTTAAGCATTTTTTCGTTTCTTTTCCTAACCCAAATTTCTCAATTTCTAACCATTTTTAAGTTATTTTTCCCCTTTCCTAACCCACTTTGGACAAGTTCTAACCCCTTTTAATCCATTTTTGGCAGTTTCTATCCAGTTTTTGCCACGTTTAAACACCTTTTAAGCTTTTTTTTTCTTTTCTTGCTAATTTTTGCCCAATTCTTTCCTGGTTTCAGAGTTTTTCGCTCATTTCTAACCCATTTTTCCCCATTTCTATCAGATTGAAACCAGTTTCCCCCCCGTTTGCTATGCATTCTTGTTACTTTCTTTAACGTCTTAAGCCACTTTTGGCCAATACTAACCCTTTTTTTATTTCCATTTTCTAAGTCGTTTTAAGCATTTTTTTGTTTCTTTTCCTAACCCATATTTCTCAATTTCTAACCATTTTTAAGTGATTTTTCCCCTTTCCTAACATACTTTTGACAAGTTCTAACCCCTTTTAACTCATTTTTGGCAGTTTCTATCCTATTTTTGCCACGTTTAAACTCCTTTTAAGCTTTTTTTTTCCTTGCTAATTTTTGCCCAATTCTTTCCTGGTTTCAGAGTTTTTCGCTCATTTCTAACTCATTTTTCCCCATTTCTATCAAATTTAAACCAGTTTTTCCCCCGTTTGCTATGCATTCTTGTTACTTTCTTAAACGTTTTAAGCCACTTTTGGCCATTACTAACCCTTTTTTTATTTCCATTTTCTAAGTCGTTTTAAGCATTTATTGGTTTCTTTTCCTTACCCATATTTCTCAATTTCTAACCATTTTTAAGTTATTTTTCCCCTTTCCTAACCCATTTTTGTCAAGTTCTAACCCCTTTTAATCCATTTTTGGCAGTTTCTATCCTATTTTTGCCACGTTTAAACACCTTTTAAGCTTTTTTTTTCCTTGCTAATTTTTGCCCAATTCTTTCCTGGTTTCAGAGTTTTTCGCTCATTTCTAACCCATTTTTCCCCATTTCTATCAAATTGAAACCAGTTTCCCCCCCGTTTGCTATGCATTTTTGTTACTTTCTTAAACGTTTTAAGCCACTTTTGGCAATTACTAACCCTTTTTTAATTTCCATTTTCTAAGTCGTTTTAAGCATTTTTTAGTTTCTTTTCCTAACCCATATTTCTCAATTTCTAACCATTTTTAACTTATTTTTCCCTTTTCCTAACCCATTTTTGTCAAGTTCTAACCCCTTTTAATCCATTTTTGGCAGTTTCTATCCTATTTTTGCCACGTTTAAACTCCTTTTAAGCTTTTTTTTTCCTTGCTAATTTTTGCCCAATTCTTTCCTGGTTTCAGAGTTTTTCGCTCATTTCTAACCCATTTTGCCCCATTTCTATCAAATTTAAAACGCTTTTTCCCCCCCGTTTGCTATGCATTTTTGTTACTTTCTTAAACGTTTTAAGCCACTTTTGGCCATTGCTAACCCTTTTTTTATTTCCATTTTCTAAGTCGTTTTAAGCATTTTTTCGTTTCTTTTCCTAACCCAAATTTCTCAATTTCTAACCATTTTTAAGTTATTTTTCCCCTTTCCTAACCCACTTTGGACAAGTTCTAACCCCTTTTAATCCATTTTTGGCAGTTTCTATCCTGTTTTTGCCACGTTTAAACTCCTTTTAAGCTTTTTTTTCCTTGCTAATTTTTGCCCAATTCTTTCCTGGTTTCAGAGTTTTTCGCTCATTTCTAACCCATTTTGCCCCATTTCTATCAAATTTAAACCGCTTTTTTCCCCCCGTTTGCTATGCATTCTTGTTACTTTCTTAAACGTTTTAAGCCACTTTTGGCCATTGCTAACCCTTTTTTTATTTCCATTTTCTAAGTCGTTTTAAGCATTTTTTCGTTTCTTTTCCTAACCCAAATTTCTCAATTTCTAACCATTTTTAAGTTATTTTTCCCCTTTCCTAACCCACTTTGGACAAGTTCTAACCCCTTTTAATCCATTTTTGGCAGTTTCTATCCTGTTTTTGCCACGTTTAAACACCTTTTAAGCTTTTTTTTTCTTTTCTTTCTAATTTTTGCCCAATTCTTTCCTGGTTTCAGAGTTTTTCGCTCATTTCTAACCCATTTTTCCCCATTTCTATCAGATTGAAACCAGTTTCCCCCCCGTTTGCTATGCATTCTTGTTACTTTCTTTAACGTCTTAAGCCACTTTTGGCCAATACTAACCCTTTTTTTATTTCCATTTTCTAAGTCGTTTTAAGCATTTTTTGGTTTCTTTTCCTAACCCATATTTCTCAATTTCTAACCATTTTTAAGTGATTTTTCCCCTTTCCTAACCCATTTTTGTCAAGTTCTAACCCCTTTTAATCCATTTTTGGCAGTTTCTATCCTATTTTTGCCACGTTTAAACACCTTTTAAGCTTTTTTTTTCCTTGATAATTTTTGCCCAATTCTTTCCTGGTTTCAGAGTTTTTCGCTCATTTCTAACCCATTTTTCCCCATTTCTATCAAATTGAAACCAGTTTCCCCCCCGTTTGCTATGCATTTTTGTTACTTTCTCAAACGTTTTAAGCCACTTTTGGCAATTACTAACCCTTTTTTTATTTCCATTTTCTAAGTCGTTTTAAGCATTTTTTGGTTTCTTTTCCTAATCCATATTTCTCAATTTCTAACCATTTTTAAGTTATTTTTCCCCTTTCCTAACCCACTTTTGACAAGTTCTAACCCCTTTTAACTCATTTTTGGCAGTTTCTATCCTATTTTTGCCACGTTTAAACTCCTTTTAAGCTTTTTTTTTCCTTGCTAATTTTTGCCCAATTCTTTCCTGGTTTCAGAGTTTTTCGCTCATTTCTAACTCATTTTTCCGCATTTCTATCAAATTTAAACCAGTTTTTCCCCCGTTTGCTATACATTCTTGTTACTTTCTTAAACGTTTTAAGCCACTTTTGGCCATTGCTAACCCTTTTTTTATTTCCATTTTCTAAGTCGTTTTAAGCATTTTTTCGTTTCTTTTCCTAACCCAAATTTCTCAATTTCTAACCATTTTTAAGTTATTTTTCCCCTTTCCTAACCCACTTTGGACAAGTTCTAACCCCTTTTAATCCATTTTTGGCAGTTTCTATCCTGTTTTTGCCACGTTTAAACACCTTTTAAGCTTTTTTTTTCTTTTCTTGCTAATTTTTGCCCAATTCTTTCCTGGTTTCAGAGTTTTTCGCTCATTTCTAACCCATTTTTCCCCATTTCTATCAGATTGAAACCAGTTTCCCCCCCGTTTGCTATGCATTCTTGTTACTTTCTTTAACGTCTTAAGCCACTTTTGGCCAATACTAACCCTTTTTTTATTTCCATTTTCTAAGTCGTTTTAAGCATTTTTTTGTTTCTTTTCCTAACCCATATTTCTCAATTTCTAACCATTTTTAAGTGATTTTTCCCCTTTCCTAACCCATTTTTGTCAAGTTCTAACCCCTTTTAATCCATTTTTGGCAGTTTCTATCCTATTTTTGCCACGTTTAAACACCTTTTAAGCTTTTTTTTTCCTTGATAATTTTTGCCCAATTCTTTCCTGGTTTCAGAGTTTTTCGCTCATTTCTAACCCATTTTTCCCCATTTCTATCAAATTGAAACCAGTTTCCCCCCCGTTTGCTATGCATTTTTGTTACTTTCTTAAACGTTTTAAGCCACTTTTGGCAATTACTAACCCTTTTTTTATTTCCATTTTCTAAGTCGTTTTAAGCATTTTTTAGTTTCTTTTCCTAACCCATATTTCTCAATTTCTAACCATTTTTAAGTTATTTTTCCCTTTCCTAACCCACTTTTGACAAGTTCTAACCCCTTTTAACTCATTTTTGGCAGTTTCTATCCTATTTTTGCCACGTTTAAACTCCTTTTAAGCTTTTTTTTTCCTTGCTAATTTTTGCCCAATTCTTTCCTGGTTTCAGAGTTTTTCGCTCATTTCTAACCCATTTTGCCCCATTTCTATCAAATTTAAACCGCTTTTTTCCCCCCGTTTGCTATGCATTCTTGTTACTTTTTTAAACGTTTTAAGCCACTTTTGGCCATTGCTAACCCTTTTTTTATTTCCATTTTCTAAGTCGTTTTAAGCATTTTTTCGTTTCTTTTCCTAACCCAAATTTCTCAATTTCTAACCATTTTTAAGTTATTTTTCCCCTTTCCTAACCCACTTTGGACAAGTTCTAACCCCTTTTAATCCATTTTTGGCAGTTTCTATCCTGTTTTTGCCACGTTTAAACACCTTTTAAGCTTTTTTTTTCCTTGATAATTTTTGCCCAATTCTTTCCTGGTTTCAGAGTTTTTCGCTCATTTCTAACCCATTTTTCCCCATTTCTATCAAATTGAAACCAGTTTCCCCCCCGTTTGCTATGCATTTTTGTTACTTTCTCAAACGTTTTAAGCCACTTTTGGCAATTACTAACCCTTTTTTTATTTCCATTTTCTAAGTCGTTTTAAGCATTTTTTGGTTTCTTTTCCTAATCCATATTTCTCAATTTCTAACCATTTTTAAGTTATTTTTCCCCTTTCCTAACCCACTTTTGACAAGTTCTAACCCCTTTTAACTCATTTTTGGCAGTTTCTATCCCATTTTTGCCACGTTTAAACTCCTTTTAAGCTTTTTTTTTCCTTGCTAATTTTTGCCCAATTCTTTCCTGGTTTCAGAGTTTTTCGCTCATTTCTAACTCATTTTTCCCCATTTCTATCAAATTTAAACCAGTTTTTCCCCCGTTTGCTATGCATTCTTGTTACTTTCTTAAACGTTTTAAGCCACTTTTGGCCATTACTAACCCTTATTTTATTTCCATTTTCTAAGTCGTTTTAAGCATTTATTGGTTTCTTTTCCTCACCCATATTTCTCAATTTCTAACCATTTTTAAGTTATTTTTCCCTTTCCTAACCCATTTTTGTCAAGTCCTAACCCCTTTTAATCCATTTTTGGCAGTTTCTATCATTTTTTTGCCACGTTTAAACACCTTTTAAGCTTTTTTTTTCCTTGCTAATTTTTGCCCAATTCTTTCCTGGTTTCAGAGTTTTTCGCTCATTTCTAACCCATTTTTCCCCATTTCTATCAAATTGAAACCAGTTTCCCCCCCGTTTGCTATGCATTTTTGTTACTTTCTTAAACGTTTTAAGCCACTTTTGGCAATTACTAACCCTTTTTTTATTTCCATTTTCTAAGTCGTTTTAAGCATTTTTTAGTTTCTTTTCCTAACCCATATTTCTCAATTTCCAACCATTTTTAACTTATTTTTCCCCTTTCCTAACCCACTTTTGACAAGTTCTAACCCCTTTTAACTCATTTTTGGCAGTTTCTATCCTATTTTTGCCACGTTTAAACTCCTTTTAAGCTTTTTTTTCCTTGCTAATTTTTGCCCAATTCTTTCCTGGTTTCAGAGTTTTTCGCTCATTTCTAACCCATTTTGCCCCATTTCTATCAAATTTAAACCGCTTTTTTCCCCCCGTTTGCTATGCATTCTTGTTACTTTCTTAAACGTTTTAAGCCACTTTTGGCCATTGCTAACCCTTTTTTTATTTCCATTTTCTAAGTCGTTTTAAGCATTTTTTCGTTTCTTTTCCTAACCCAAATTTCTCAATTTCTAACCATTTTTAAGTTATTTTTCCCCTTTCCTAACCCACTTTGGACAAGTTCTAACCCCTTTTAATCCATTTTTGGCAGTTTCTATCCTGTTTTTGCCACGTTTAAACACCTTTTAAGCTTTTTTTTTCTTTTCTTTCTAATTTTTGCCCAATTCTTTCCTGGTTTCAGAGTTTTTCGCTCATTTCTAACCCATTTTTCCCCATTTCTATCAGATTGAAACCAGTTTCCCCCCCGTTTGCTATGCATTCTTGTTACTTTCTTTAACGTCTTAAGCCACTTTTGGCCAATACTAACCCTTTTTTTATTTCCATTTTCTAAGTCGTTTTAAGCATTTTTTGGTTTCTTTTCCTAACCCATATTTCTCAATTTCTAACCATTTTTAAGTGATTTTTCCCCTTTCCTAACCCATTTTTGTCAAGTTCTAACCCCTTTTAATCCATTTTTGGCAGTTTCTATCCTATTTTTGCCACGTTTAAACACCTTTTAAGCTTTTTTTTTCCTTGATAATTTTTGCCCAATTCTTTCCTGGTTTCAGAGTTTTTCGCTCATTTCTAACCCATTTTTCCCCATTTCTATCAAATTGAAACCAGTTTCCCCCCCGTTTGCTATGCATTTTTGTTACTTTCTCAAACGTTTTAAGCCACTTTTGGCAATTACTAACCCTTTTTTTATTTCCATTTTCTAAGTCGTTTTAAGCATTTTTTGGTTTCTTTTCCTAATCCATATTTCTCAATTTCTAACCATTTTTAAGTTATTTTTCCCCTTTCCTAACCCACTTTTGACAAGTTCTAACCCCTTTTAACTCATTTTTGGCAGTTTCTATCCTATTTTTGCCACGTTTAAACTCCTTTTAAGCTTTTTTTTTCCTTGCTAATTTTTGCCCAAATTCTTTCCTGGTTTCAGAGTTTTTCGCTCATTTCTAACTCATTTTTCCCCATTTCTATCAAATTTAAACCAGTTTTTCCCCCGTTTGCTATGCATTCTTGTTACTTTCTTAAACGTTTTAAGCCACTTTTGGCCATTACTAACCCTTATTTTATTTCCATTTTCTAAGTCGTTTTAAGCATTTATTGGTTTCTTTTCCTTACCCATATTTCTCAATTTCTAACCATTTTTAAGTTATTTTTCCCCTTTCCTAACCCATTTTTGTCAAGTTCTAACCCCTTTTAATCCATTTTTGGCAGTTTCTATCCTATTTTTGCCACGTTTAAACACCTTTTAAGCTTTTTTTTTCCTTGCTAATTTTTGCCCAATTCTTTCCTGGTTTCAGAGTTTTTCGCTCATTTCTAACCCATTTTTCCCCATTTCTATCAAATTGAAACCAGATTCCCCCCCGTTTGCTATGCATTTTTGTTACTTTCTTAAACGTTTTAAGCCACTTTTGGCAATTACTAACCCTTTTTTTATTTCCATTTTCTAAGTCGTTTTAAGCATTTTTTAGTTTCTTTTCCTAACCCATATTTCTCAATTTCTAACCATTTTTAACTTATTTTTCCCCTTTCCTAACCCACTTTTGACAAGTTCTAACCCCTTTTAACTCATTTTTGGCAGTTTCTATCCTATTTTTGCCACGTTTAAACTCCTTTTAAGCTTTTTTTTCCTTGCTAATTTTTGCCCAATTCTTTCCTGGTTTCAGAGTTTTTCGCTCATTTCTAACCCATTTTGCCCCATTTCTATCAAATTTAAACCGCATTTTTCCCCCCGTTTGCTATGCATTCTTGTTACTTTCTTAAACGTTTTAAGCCACTTTTGGCCATTGCTAACCCTTTTTTTATTTCCATTTTCTAAGTCGTTTTAAGCATTTTTTCGTTTCTTTTCCTAACCCAAATTTCTCAATTTCTAACCATTTTTAAGTTATTTTTCCCCTTTCCTAACCCACTTTGGACAAGTTCTAACCCCTTTTAATCCATTTTTGGCAGTTTCTATCCTGTTTTTGCCACGTTTAAACACCTTTTAAGCTTTTTTTTTCTTTTCTTGCTAATTTTTGCCCAATTCTTTCCTGGTTTCAGAGTTTTTCGCTCATTTCTATCCCATTTTTCCCCATTTCTATCAGATTGAGACCAGTTTTTCCCCCGTTTGCTATGCATTCTTGTTACTTTCTTTAACGTTTTAAGCCACTTTTGGCCAATACTAACCCTTTTTTTATTTCCATTTTCTAAAGTCGTTTTAAGCATTTTTTTGTTTCTTTTCCTAACCCATATTTCTCAATTTCTAACCATTTTTAAGTGATTTTTCCCCTTTCCTAACCCATTTTTGTCAAGTTCTAACCCCTTTTAATCCATTTTTGGCAGTTTCTATCCTATTTTTGCCACGTTTAAACACCTTTTAAGCTTTTTTTTTCCTTGATAATTTTTGCCCAATTCTTTCCTGGTTTCAGAGTTTTTCGCTCATTTCTAACCCATTTTTTCCCCATTTCTATCAAATTGAAACCAGTTTCCCCCCCGTTTGCTATGCATTTTTGTTACTTTCTCAAATGTTTTAAGCCACTTTTGGCAATTACTAACCCTTTTTTTATTTCCATTTTCTAAGTCGTTTTAAGCATTTTTTGGTTTCTTTTCCTAAACCATATTTCTCAATTTCTAACCATTTTTAAGTTATTTTTCCCCTTTCCTAACCCACTTTTGACAAGTTCTAACCCCTTTTAACTCATTTTTGGCAGTTTCTATCCTATTTTTGCCACGTTTAAACTCCTTTTAAGCTTTTTTTTTCCTTGCTAATTTTTGCCCAATTCTTTCCTGGTTTCAGAGTTTTTCGCTCATTTCTAACTCATTTTTCCGCATTTCTATCAAATTTAAACCAGTTTTTCCCTCGTTTGCTATACATTCTTGTTACTTTCTTAAACGTTTTAAGCCACTTTTGGCCATTGCTAACCCTTTTTTTATTTCCATTTTCTAAGTCGTTTTAAGCATTTTTTGGTTTCTTTTCCTAACCGACATTTCTCAATTTCTAACCATTTTTAAGTTATTTTTCCCCTTTCCTAACCCACTTTGGACAAGTTCTAACCCCTTTTAATCCATTTTTGGCAGTTTCTATCCTGTTTTTGCCACGTTTAAACACCTTTTAAGCTTTTTTTTTCTTTTCTTGCTAATTTTTGCCCAATTCTTTCCTGGTTTCAGAGTTTTTCGCTCATTTCTAACCCATTTTTCCCCATTTCTATCAGATTGAAACCAGTTTCCCCCCCGTTTGCTATGCATTCTTGTTACTTTCTTAAACGTTTTAAGCCACTTTTGGCCAATACTAACCCTTTTTTTATTTCCATTTTCTAAGTCGTTTTAAGCATTTTTTTGTTTCTTTTCCTAACCCATATTTCTCAATTTCTAACCATTTTTAAGTGATTTTTCCCCTTTCCTAACCCATTTTTGTCAAGTTCTAACCCCTTTTAATCCATTTTTGGCAGTTTCTATCCTATTTTTGCCACGTTTAAACACCTTTTAAGCTTTTTTTTTCCTTGATAATTTTTGCCCAATTCTTTCCTGGTTTCAGAGTTTTTCGCTCATTTCTAACCCATTTTTCCCCATTTCTATCAAATTGAAACCAGTTTCCCCCCCGTTTGCTATGCATTTTTGTTACTTTCTCAAACGTTTTAAGCCACTTTTGGCAATTTCTAACCCTTTTTTTATTTCCATTTTCTAAGTCGTTTTAAGCATTTTTTGGATTCTTTTCCTAAACCATATTTCTCAATTTCTAACCATTTTTAAGTGATTTTTCCCCTTTCCTAACCAATTTTGTCAAGTTCTAACCCCTTTTAATCCATTTTTGGCAGTTTCTAACCTATTTTTGCCACGTTTAAACTCCTTTTAAGCTTTTTTTTTCCTTGCTAATTTTTGCCCAATTCTTTCCTGGTTTCAGAGTTTTTCGCTCATTTCTAACTCATTTTTCCCCATTTCTATCAAATTTAAACCAGTTTTTCCCCCGTTTGCTATACATTCTTGTTACTTTCTTAAACGTTTTAAGCCACTTTTGGCCATTACTAACCCTTTTTTTATTTCCATTTTCTAAGTCGTTTTAAGCATTTTTTGGATTCTTTTCCTAACCCATATTTCTCAATTTCTAACCATTTTTAAGTTATTTTTCCCCTTTCCTAACCCACTTTTGACAAGTTCTAACCCCTTTTAACTCATTTTTGGCAGTTTCTATCCTATTTTTGCCACGTTTAAACTCCTTTTAAGCTTTTTTTTTCCTTGCTAGTTTTTGCCCAATTCTTTCCTGGTTTCAGAGTTTTTCGCTCATTTCTAACTCATTTTTCCCCATTTCTATCAAATTGAAACCAGTTTTTCCCTCGTTTGCTATGCATTCTTGTTACTTTCTTAAACGTTTTAAGCCACTTTTTGCCATTACTAACCCTTTTTTTATTTCCATTTTCTAAGTCGTTTTAAGCATTTTTTGGTTTCTTTTCCTAACCCATATTTCTCAATTTCTAACCATTTTTAAGTTATTTTTCCCCTTTCCTAACCCACTTTTGACAAGTTCTAACCCCTTTTAATTCATTTTTGGCAGTTTCTATCCTATTTTTGCCACGTTTAAACTCCTTTTAAGCTTTTTTTTTCCTTGCTAATTTTTGCCCAATTCTTTCCTGGTTTCAGAGTTTTTCGCTCATTTCTAACTCATTTTTCCCCATTTCTATCAAATTTAAACCAGTTTTTCCCCCGTTTGCTATGCATTCTTGTTACTTTCTTAAACGTTTTAAGCCACTTTTGGCCATTACTAACCCTTTTTTTATTTCCATTTTCTAAGTCGTTTTAAGCATTTTTTGGTTTCTTTTCCTAACCCATATTTCTCAATTTCTAAACATTTTTAAGTTATTTTTCCCCTTTCCTAACCCATTTTTGACAAGTTCTAACCCCTTTTAGTCCATTTTTGGCAGTTTCTATCCTGTTTTTGCCACGTTTAAACACCTTTTAAGCTTTTTTTTTCTTTTCTTGCTAATTTTTCCCAATTCTTTCCTGGTTTCAGAGTTTTTCGCTCATTTCTAACCCATTTTTCCCCATTTCTATCAAATTTAAACCAGTTTCCCCCCCGTTTGCTATGCATTTTTGTTACTTTCTTACACGTTTTAAGCCACTTTTGGCCATTACTAACCCTTTTTTTATTTCAATTTTCTAAGTCGTTTTAAGCATTTTTTTATTTCTTTTCCTAACCCATATTTCTCAATTTCTAACCATTTTTAAGTGATTTTTCCCCTTTCCTAACCCAATTTTGTCAAGATCTAACCCCTTTTAATCCATTTTTGGCAGTTTCTATCCTATTTTTGCCACGTTTAAACTCCTTTTAAGCTTTTTTTTCCTTGCTAATTTTTGCCCATTTCTTTCCTGGTTTCAGAGTTTTTCCCTCATTTCTAACCCATTTTTCCCCATTTCTATCAAATTTAAAACGCTTTTTTCCCCCTGTTTGCTATGCATTCTTGTTACTTTCTTAAACGTTTTAAGCCACTTTTGGCCATTGCTAACCCTTTTTTTATTTCCATTTTCTAAGTCGTTTTAAGCATTTTTTCGTTTCTTTTCCTAACCCAAATTTCTCAATTTCTAACCATTTTTAAGTTATTTTTCCCCTTTCCTAACCCACTTTGGACAAGTTCTAACCCCTTTTAATCCATTTTTGGCAGTTTCTATCCTGTTTTTGCCACGTTTAAACACCTTTTAAGCTTTTTTTTTCTTTTCTTGCTAATTTTTGCCCA
This sequence comes from Pezoporus flaviventris, assembly GCF_033815535.1. Lineage (NCBI taxonomy): Eukaryota > Metazoa > Chordata > Aves > Psittaciformes > Psittacidae > Pezoporus > Pezoporus flaviventris. The sequence continues at coordinate 101,621 of NW_026893055.1, forward strand.
ATTCTTTCCTGGTTTCAGAGTTTTTCCCTCATTTCAAACCCATTTTGCCCCATTTCTATCAAATTGAAACCAGTTTCCCACCCGTTTGCTATACATTCTTGTTACTTTCTTAAACGTTTTAAGCCACTTTTGGCCATTACTAACCCTTTTTTTATTTCCATTTTCTAAGTCGGTTTAAGCATTTTTTGGTTTCTTTTCCTAACCCATATTTCTCAATTTCTAACCATTTTTAAGTTATTTTTCCCCTTTCCTAATCCACTTTTGACAAGTTCTAACCCCTTTTAACTCATTTTTGGCAGTTTCTATCTTATTTTTGCCACGTTTCAACTCCTTTTAAGCTTTTTTTTTCCTTGCTAATTTTTGCCCAATTCTATCCTGGTTTCAGAGTTTTTCCCTCATTTCTAACCCATTTTTCCCCATTTCTATCAAATTGAAACCAGTTCCCCCCCCGTTTGCTATGCATTTTTGTTACTTTCTTAAACGTTTTAAGCCACTTTTGGCAATTACTAACCCTTTTTTTATTTCCATTTTCTAAGTCGTTTTAAGCATTTTTTGGTTTCTTTTCCTAACCCATATTTCTCAATTTCTAACCATTTTTAAGTTATTTTTCCCCTTTCCTAACCCACTTTTGAAAAGTTCTAACCCCTTTTAACTCATTTTTGGCAGTTTCTATCCTATTTTTGCCACGTTTAAACTCCTTTTAAGCTTTTTTTTTCCTTGCTAATTTTTGCCCAATTCTTTCCTGGTTTCAGAGTTTTTCGCTCATTTCTAACTCATTTTTCCCCATTTCTATCAAATTTAAACCAGTTTTTCCCCCGTTTGCTATGCATTCTTGTTACTTTCTTAAACGTTTTAAGCCACTTTTGGCCATTACTAACCCTTTTTTTATTTTCCATTTTCTAAGTCGTTTTAAGCATTTCTTGGTTTCTTTTCCTAACCCATATTTCTCAATTTCTAAACATTTTTAAGTTATTTTTCCCCTTTCCTAACCCACTTTTGTCAAGTTCTAACCCCTTTTAATCCATTTTTGGCAGTTTCTATCCTATTTTTGCCACGTTTAAACTCCTTTTAAGCTTTTTTTTTCCTTGCTAATTTTTGCCCAATTCTTTCCTGGTTTCAGAGTTTTTCCCTCATTTCTAACCCATTTTGCCCCATTTCTATCAAATTTAAAACGCTTTTTTCCCCCTGTTTGCTATGCATTCTTGTTACCTTCTTAAACGTTTTAAGCCACTTTTGGCCATTGCTAACCCTTTTTTTATTTCCATTTTCTAAGTCGTTTTAAGCATTTTTTCGTTTCTTTTCCTAACCCAAATTTCTCAATTTCTAACCATTTTTAAGTGATTTTTCCCCTTTCCTAACCCACTTTTGACAAGTTCTAACCCCTTTTAATCCATTTTTGGCAGTTTCTACCCTATTTTTGCCACGTTTCATCCCCTTTTAAGCTTTTTTTTTTTCTCCTTGCTGTTTTTTGCCCAGTTCTTTCCTGGTTTCAGAGTTTTTCGCTCATTTCTAACCCATTTTGCCCCATTTCTATCAAATTTAAACCGCTTTTTTCCCCCCGTTTGCTATGCATTCTTGTTACTTTCTTAAACGTTTTAAGCCACTTTTGGCCATTGCTAACCCTTTTTTTATTTCCATTTTCTAAGTCGTTTTAAGCATTTTTTCGTTTCTTTTCCTAACCCATATTTCTCAATTTCTAACCATTTTTAAGTGATTTTTCCCCTTTCCTAACCCACTTTTGACAAGTTCTAACCCCTTTTAATCCATTTTTGGCAGTTTCTATCCTATTTTTGCCACGTTTAAACTCCTTTTAAGCTTTTTTTTTCCTTGCTAATTTTTGCCCAATTCTTTCCTGGTTTCAGAGTTTTTCCCTCATTTCTAACCCATTTTGCCCCATTTCTATCAAATTTAAAACGCTTTTTTCCCCCTGTTTGCTATGCATTCTTGTTACCTTCTTAAACGTTTTAAGCCACTTTTGGCCATTGCTAACCCTTTTTTTATTTCCATTTTCTAAGTCGTTTTAAGCATTTTTTCGTTTCTTTTCCTAACCCAAATTTCTCAATTTCTAACCATTTTTAAGTGATTTTTCCCCTTTCCTAACCCACTTTTGACAAGTTCTAACCCCTTTTAATCCATTTTTGGCAGTTTCTACCCTATTTTTGCCACGTTTCATCCCCTTTTAAGCTTTTTTTTTTTCTCCTTGCTGTTTTTTGCCCAGTTCTTTCCTGGTTTCAGAGTTTTTCGCTCATTTCTAACCCATTTTGCCCCATTTCTATCAAATTTAAACCGCTTTTTTCCCCCCGTTTGCTATGCATTCTTGTTACTTTCTTAAACGTTTTAAGCCACTTTTGGCCATTGCTAACCCTTTTTTTATTTCCATTTTCTAAGTCGTTTTTAAGCATTTTTTCGTTTCTTTTCCTAACCCATATTTCTCAATTTCTAACCATTTTTAAGTGATTTTTCCCCTTTCCTAACCCACTTTTGACAAGTTCTAACCCCTTTTAATTCATTTTTGGCACTTTCTATCCTATTTTTGCCACGTTTAATCTCCTTTTAAGCTTTTTTTTTCCTTGCTAATTTTTGCCCAATTCTTTCCTGGTTTCAGAGTTTTTCGCTCATTTCTAACCCATTTTTCCCCATTTCTATCAAATTGAAACCAGTTTCCCCCCCGTTTGCTATGCATTCTTGTTACTTTCTTAAACGTTTTAAGCCACTTTTGGCCATTGCTAACCCTTTTTTTATTTCCATTTTCTAAGTCGTTTTAAGCATTTTTTGGTTTCTTTTCCTAACCCATATTTCTCAATTTCTAAACATTTTTAAGTGATTTTTCCCCTTTCCTAACCCACTTTTGACAAGTTCTAACCCCTTTTAATTCATTCTTGGCAGTTTCTATCTTATTTTTGCCACGTTTCAAACCCTTGTAAGCTTTTTTTTTCTTTTCTTGCTAATTTTTGCCCAATTCTTTCCTGGTTTCAGAGTTTTTCCCTCATTTCTAACCCATTTTGCCCCATTTCTATCAAATTTAAACCGCTTTTATCCCCCGTTTGCTATGCATTCTTGTTACTTTCTTAAACGTTTTAAGCCACTTTTGGCCATTGCTAACCTTTTTTTTAATTTCCATTTTCTAAGTCATTTTAAGCATTTTTTCGTTTCTTTTCCTAACCCATATTTCTCAATTTCTAACCATTTTTAAGTTATTTTTCCCCTTTCCTAACCCACTTTTGTCAAGTTCTAACCACTCTTTAATCCATTTTTAGCAGTTTCTATCCTATTTTTGCCACGTTTCAACCCCTTGTAAGCTTTTTTTTTTCTCCTTGCTAATTTTTGCCCAATTCTTTCCTGGTTTCAGAGTTTTTCGCTCATTTCTAACCCATTTTTCCCCATTTCTATCTAATAGAAACCGTTTTTCTCCCTGTTTGCTACGCATTCTTGTTACTTTCTAATATGTTTTAAGCCACTTTTGGCCATTACTAACCCTTATTTTATTTCCATTTTCTAAGTCATTTTAAGCGTTTTAAGCGCCCCGTTCTGCTTCCTCACAGCTTCCCCTCCTCTCTGGCAGAGCATGAGTCTCACAGAGTCCTTGGTCAGGGCAAACATCACTTAGCAACAACCAAAAACATCGGCTTCACCAACACTGTTCTCAAGCTAGAAGTCCAAACGCATCACTGCACAAGTTAACACAAAGAAAAAACATGACTGCTACAGCTGAACCCAGGACAAAGGTTCAGAAAAGGAAATGAAAAAAGGCTTCAAACGAATTATAGATGGGAAAAAAGGGTTAGAAAAGGAAAAAACTTCTAAAAAATGGTTAGAAATTGACAAAAAAGGGTCACAAAAGAAAAAAAAGCCTTACAAAGGGTTGGGATTACACAAAAACGGCTTAGAAAAGGAATGAATGGCTTTAAAGGGGTTAGAAATTGAGAAAAATGGGTTAGAAAAGGAAAAAAAACTGCTTAAAAAAGATAGAAATTGAGAAAAATCGGTTAGAAAGTTTAAATAAAGCAAGCATTCAAACGACTTAGAAATCTGCAAAAATGGGTTGGAGAAGGGAAAAAACTGCTAAAAAATAGTTAGAAAAGGACAGAAATGGGTTAGACAAGAACAAAAATGGCTTCCAAAGGGCTGGAATTTTACAAAAATGAGTTAGAAAGAAGAAAATGGCTTAAAACGGGTTAGAAATTCACAAAAATGGGTTAGAAATGGTTAAAAATGACTGAAAACAGGAAAAAAATGAGGCAAAAACTAATAAGAAAAAGAAAAAACTGGCTTAAAACCCTTCGAAATTTGCCAAAGATACGATAGAAATGTCCAAAAATGGCTTTAAATTAGTTTCAAAGGGGATTGAAAAGGCAGAAATTGCTTAGAAATAGCCAAACACTGCTTAGAAGCGTTGAGAAATGGACAAAAAAGGTTCAGAAAAGGAAATCAAAAAAGGCTTCAAACGACTTAGAGATGGGCAAAAAGGGGTTACAAAAGGAAAAAACTTCTAAAAAATGGTTAGAAATTCACAAAAAATGGACACAAAAGAAAAAAAGCATTACAAAGGGTTGGAATTTGACAGAAACGGCTTAGAAAAGGAATGAATGGCTTTAAAAGGGTTAGAAATTGAGAAAAATGGGTTAGAAAAGGAAAAAAACTGCTTAAAAGGATAGAAATTGAGAAAATGTGTTACAAAAGTTAAATAAAGCAAGCATTCAAAAGACATAGATATGGGGTAAAATGGGTTAGAAAAGGAAAAAAAACTGCTAAAAAATAGTTAGAAAAGGACAGAAATGAGTTAGAAAAGGACAAAAACGGCTTCCAAAGGGAGGAATTTTGACAAAAAAGGTTTAGAAAAGTGGAAAATAGCTTAAAATGCGTTAGAAATGCACAAAAATGGGTTAGAAATGGCTAAAAATGACTGAAAACAGGAAAAAAATGGGGCAAAACCCAGTAAGAAAAAGAAGATTCAAATGGGCACAAAGGGGATTGAAAACGCAAAAATCACTTAGAAATTAGACAAAAACAGCTTAGAAAAGAAAAGAATGGCTTTAAAAGGGTTAGAAATTGAGAAAAAATGGGTTAGAAAAGAAAAAAAACTGCCTAAAAAAGATAGAAACTGAGAAAATGGGTTAGAAAAGTTAAATAAAGCAAGCATTCAAATGACTTAGAAATGGGTAAAATGGGTTGGAAAAAGGGAAAAAAATGTCTTGCAAAGGGCTGGACTTTGACAAAAAACGGTTAGAAAAGGGGAAAATGGCTTAAAATGCGTTAGAAATTGTTAGAAATTTACAAAAAAAGGGAACCAAAAGAAAATAAAGCATTTCAAAGGGTTGGAATTTGAAGGTTAGAAAAGGGAAAATGGCTTAAAACGGGTTAGAAATGCACAAAAATGAGGTAGAAATGGCCAAAAATGACTGAAAACAGAAAAAAAAATGGGGCAAAACCCAGTAAGAAAAAGAGAAAAATGGCTTAGCATTGAGAAATGGACAAAAATGGTTTAGAAAAGGAAATGAAAAAAAGGCTTCAAACGACTTAGAGATGGGCAAAAAAGGGTTAGAAAGGAAAAAAACTCCTAAAAAATGGTTAGAAATTCACAAAAAAGGGTCACAAAAGAAAAAAAAGCCTTACAATGGGTTGGAATTTGACAAAAACGGCTTAGAAAAGGAATGAATGGCTTTAAAAGGGTTAGAAATTGAGAAAAATGGGTTAGAAAAGGAAAAAAAAAACTGCTTAAAACAGATAGAAATTGAGAAAATGGGTTAGAAAAGTTAAATAAAGCAAGCATTCAAACGACTTAGAAATGGGGCAAAATGGGTTGGAAAAGGGAATAAAACTCCTAAAAAATAGTTAGAAAAGGACAAAAATGGGTTAGAAAAGGAAAAAAATGTCTTGCAAAGGGCTGGAATTTGAGAAAAAAGGGTTAGAAAAGGGGAAAATGGCTTAAAATGCGTTAGAAATTCTTAGAAATTCACAAAAAGGGTCACAAAAGAAAAAAAAGCATTACAAAGGGTTGGAATTTGACAAAAACGGCTTAGAAAAGGAAAGAATGGCTTTAAAAGGGTTAGAAATTGAGAAAAATGGGTTAGAAAAGGAAAAAAACTGCTTAAAAAAGATAGAAATTGAGAAAATGGGTTAGAAAAGTTAAACAAAGCAAGCATTCAAACGACTTAGAAAAGGACAAAAATGGGTTAGAAAAGGAAAAAAATGTCTTCCAAAGGGCTGGAATTTGACAAAAAAGGGTTAGAAAAGGGGAAAATGGCTTAAACCGGGTTAGAAATGCACAAAAATGGGTTAGAAATGGCCAAAAATGACTGAAAACAGGAAAAAATGAGGCAAAACCCAGTAAGAAAAAGAGAAAAATGGCTTAGAACCTTTTGAAACTTGCCAAAGATGCGATAGAAATGGCCAAAAATGGCTTTAAATGAGTTTCAAATGGGCACAAAGGGGATTGAAAAGGCAAAAATTGCTTAGAAATAGCCAAACACGGCTTGAAAGCATTGAGAAATGGACAAAAATGGTTAAGAAAAGGAAATGAAAAAAAGGCTTCAAACGACTTAGAGATGGGCAAAAAAGGGTTAGAAAAGGAAAAAACTTCTAAAAAATGGTTAGAAATTGACAAAAAATGGTCACAAAAGAAAAAAAAGCCTTACAAAGGGTTGGAATTTGACAAAAACGGCTTAGAAAAGGAAAGTATGGTTTTTAAAGGGTTAGAAATTGAGAAAAATGGGTTAGAAAAGGAAAAAAAACTGCTTAAAAAAGATAGAAATTGAGAAAATGGGTTAGAAAAGTTAAATAAAGCAAGCATTCAAACGACTTTGAAATGGGCAAAAATGGGTTGGAAAAGGGAAAAAACTGATAAAAAATAGTTAGAAAAGGACAAAAATAGGTTAGAAAAGGAAAAAAAAAGTCTTCCAAAGGGCTGGAATTTGACAAAAAAATGTTAGAAAAGGGGAAAATGGCTTAAAATGTGTTAGAAATGCACACAAATGGGTTAGAAATGGCCAAAAATGACTGAAAACTGGAAAAAAATGGGGCAAAAACTAATAAGAAAAGGAAAAAACTGGCTTAAAACCCTTCGAAATTTGCCAAAGATACGATAGAAATGTCCAAAAATGGCTTTAAATTAGTTTCAAAGGGGATTGAAACGGCAAAAATTGCTTAGAAATAGCCAAACACTGCTTAAAAGCGTTGAGAAATGGACAAAAATGGTTCAGAAAAGGAAATCAAAAACGGCTTCAAAAGACTTAGAGATGAGCAAAAAAGGGGTTACAAAAGGAAAAAAACTTCTAAAAAATGGTTAGAAATTCACAAAAAATGGTCACAAAAGAAAAAAAAAAGCCTTACAATGGGTTGGAATTTGACAAAAACGACTTAGAAAAGGAATGAATGGCTTTAAAAGGGTTAGAAATTGAGAAAAATGGGTTAGAAAAGGAAAAAAAACTGCTTAAAAAAGATAGAAATTGAGAAAATGGGTTAGAAAAGTTAAATAAAGCAAGCATTCAAACGACTTAGAAATGGGGCAAAATGGGTTGGAAAAGGGAATAAAACTCCTAAAAAATAGTTAGAAAAGGACAAAAATGGGTTAGAAAAGGAAAAAAATGTCTTGCAAAGGGCTGGAATTTGACAAAAAAGGGTTAGAAAAGGGGAAAATGGCTTAAAATGCGTTAGAAATTGTTAGAAATTCACAAAAAAGGGTCACAAAAGAAAAAAAAGCATTACAAAGGGTTGGAATTTGACAAAAACGGCTTAGAAAAGGAAAGAATGGCTTTAAAAGGGTTAGAAATTGAGAAAAATGGGTTAGAAAAGGAAAAAAAAACTGCTTAAAAAAGATGGAAATTGAGAAAATGGGTTAGAAAAGTTAAACAAAGCAAGCATTCAAACGACTTAGAAAAGGACAAAAATGGGTTAGAAAAGGAAAAAAATGTCTTGCAAAGGGCTGGAATTTGACAAAAAAGGGTTAGAAAAGGGGAAAATGGCTTAAAATGCGTTAGAAATGCACAAAAATGGGTTAGAAATGGCCAAAAATGACTGAAAACAGGAAAAAATGAGGCAAAACCCAGTAAGAAAAAGAGAAAAATGGCTTAGAACCTTTTGAAACTTGCCAAAGATGCGATAGAAATGGCCAAAAATGGCTTTAAATGAGTTTCAAATGGGCACAAAGGGGATTGAAAAGGCAAAAATTGCTTAGAAATAGCCAAACACGGCTTGAAAGCATTGAGAAATGGACAAAAATGGTTTAGAAAAGGAAATGAAAAAAAGGCTTCAAACGACTTAGAGATGGGCAAAAAAGGGTTAGAAAAGGAAAAAACTTCTAAAAAATGGTTAGAAATTCACAAAAAATGGTCACAAAAAAAAAAAAAAGCCTTACAAAGGGTTGGAATTTGACAAAAATGGCTTAGAAAAGGAATGAATGGCTTTAAAAGGGTTAGAAATTGAGAAAAATGGGTTAGAAAAGGAAAAAAACTGCTTAAAAAAGATAGAAATTGAGAAAATGGGTTAGAAAAGTTAAACAAAGCAAGCATTCAAACGACTTAGAAAAGGACAAAAATGGGTTAGAAAAGGAAAAAAATGTCTTCCAAAGGGCTGGAATTTGACAAAAAAGGGTTAGAAAAGGGGAAAATGGCTTAAACCGGGTTAGAAATGCACAAAAATGGGTTAGAAATGGCCAAAAATGACTGAAAACAGGAAAAAATGAGGCAAAACCCAGTAAGAAAAAGAGAAAAATGGCTTAGAACCTTTTGAAACTTGCCAAAGATGCGATAGAAATGGCCAAAAATGGCTTTAAATGAGTTTCAAATGGGCACAAAGGGGATTGAAAAGGCAAAAATTGCTTAGAAATAGCCAAACACGGCTTGAAAGCATTGAGAAATGGACAAAAATGGTTAAGAAAAGGAAATGAAAAAAAGGCTTCAAACGACTTAGAGATGGGCAAAAAAGGGTTAGAAAAGGAAAAAACTTCTAAAAAATGGTTAGAAATTGACAAAAAAGGGTCACAAAAGAAAAAAAAGCCTTACAAAGGGTTGGAATTTGACAAAAACGGCTTAGAAAAGGAAAGTATGGTTTTTAAAGGGTTAGAAATTGAGAAAAATGGGTTAGAAAAGGAAAAAAAACTGCTTAAAAAAGATAGAAATTGAGAAAATGGGTTAGAAAAGTTAAATAAAGCAAGCATTCAAACGACTTTGAAATGGGCAAAAATGGGTTGGAAAAGGGAAAAAACTGATAAAAAATAGTTAGAAAAGGACAAAAATAGGTTAGAAAAGGAAAAAAAAAGTCTTCCAAAGGGCTGGAATTTGACAAAAAAATGTTAGAAAAGGGGAAAATGGCTTAAAATGTGTTAGAAATGCACACAAATGGGTTAGAAATGGCCAAAAATGACTGAAAACTGGAAAAAAATGGGGCAAAAACTAATAAGAAAAGGAAAAAACTGGCTTAAAACCCTTCGAAATTTGCCAAAGATACGATAGAAATGTCCAAAAATGGCTTTAAATTAGTTTCAAAGGGGATTGAAACGGCAAAAATTGCTTAGAAATAGCCAAACACTGCTTAAAAGCGTTGAGAAATGGACAAAAATGGTTCAGAAAAGGAAATCAAAAACGGCTTCAAAAGACTTAGAGATGAGCAAAAAAGGGGTTACAAAAGGAAAAAAACTTCTAAAAAATGGTTAGAAATTCACAAAAAATGGTCACAAAAGAAAAAAAAAGCCTTACAATGGGTTGGAATTTGACAAAAACGACTTAGAAAAGGAATGAATGGCTTTAAAAGGGTTAGAAATTGAGAAAAATGGGTTAGAAAAGGAAAAAAAACTGCTTAAAAAAGATAGAAATTGAGAAAATGGGTTAGAAAAGTTAAATAAAGCAAGCATTCAAACGACTTAGAAATGGGGCAAAATGGGTTGGAAAAGGGAATAAAACTCCTAAAAAATAGTTAGAAAAGGACAAAAATGGGTTAGAAAAGGAAAAAAATGTCTTGCAAAGGGCTGGAATTTGACAAAAAAGGGTTAGAAAAGGGGAAAATGGCTTAAAATGCGTTAGAAATTGTTAGAAATTCACAAAAAAGGGTCACAAAAGAAAAAAAAGCATTACAAAGGGTTGGAATTTGACAAAAACGGCTTAGAAAAGGAAAGAATGGCTTTAAAAGGGTTAGAAATTGAGAAAAATGGGTTAGAAAAGGAAAAAAAAACTGCTTAAAAAAGATGGAAATTGAGAAAATGGGTTAGAAAAGTTAAACAAAGCAAGCATTCAAACGACTTAGAAAAGGACAAAAATGGGTTAGAAAAGGAAAAAAATGTCTTCCAAAGGGCTGGAATTTGACAAAAAAGGGTTAGAAAAGGGGAAAATGGCTTAAAATGCGTTAGAAATGCACAAAAATGGGTTAGAAATGGCCAAAAATGACTGAAAACAGGAAAAAATGAGGCAAAACCCAGTAAGAAAAAGAGAAAAATGGCTTAGAACCTTTTGAAACTTGCCAAAGATGCGATAGAAATGGCCAAAAATGGCTTTAAATGAGTTTCAAATGGGCACAAAGGGGATTGAAAAGGCAAAAATTGCTTAGAAATAGCCAAACACGGCTTGAAAGCATTGAGAAATGGACAAAAATGGTTTAGAAAAGGAAATGAAAAAAAGGCTTCAAACGACTTAGAGATGGGCAAAAAAGGGTTAGAAAAGGAAAAAACTTCTAAAAAATGGTTAGAAATTCACAAAAAATGGTCACAAAAAAAAAAAAAGCCTTACAAAGGGTTGGAATTTGACAAAAATGGCTTAGAAAAGGAATGAATGGCTTTAAAAGGGTTAGAAATTGAGAAAAATGGGTTAGAAAAGGAAAAAAACTGCTTAAAAAAGATAGAAATTGAGAAAATGGGTTAGAAAAGTTAAACAAAGCAAGCATTCAAACGACTTAGAAAAGGACAAAAATGGGTTAGAAAAGGAAAAAAATGTCTTCCAAAGGGCTGGAATTTGACAAAAAAGGGTTAGAAAAGGGGAAAATGGCTTAAACCGGGTTAGAAATGCACAAAAATGGGTTAGAAATGGCCAAAAATGACTGAAAACAGGAAAAAATGAGGCAAAACCCAGTAAGAAAAAGAGAAAAATGGCTTAGAACCTTTTGAAACTTGCCAAAGATGCGATAGAAATGGCCAAAAATGGCTTTAAATGAGTTTCAAATGGGCACAAAGGGGATTGAAAAGGCAAAAATTGCTTAGAAATAGCCAAACACGGCTTGAAAGCATTGAGAAATGGACAAAAATGGTTAAGAAAAGGAAATGAAAAAAAGGCTTCAAACGACTTAGAGATGGGCAAAAAAGGGTTAGAAAAGGAAAAAACTTCTAAAAAATGGTTAGAAAATCACAAAAAATGGTCACAAAAGAAAAAAAAAGCCTTACAATGGGTTGGAATTTGACAAAAACGGCTTAGAAAAGGAATGAATGGCTTTAAAAGGGTTAGAAATTGAGAAAAATGGGTTAGAAAAGGAAAAAAAAAACTGCTTAAAAAAGATAGAAATTGAGAAAATGGGTTAGAAAAGTTAAATAAAGCAAGCATTCAAACGACTTAGAAATGGGGCAAAATGGGTTGGAAAAGGGAATAAAACTCCTAAAAAATAGTTAGAAAAGGACAAAAATGGGTTAGAAAAGGAAAAAAATGTCTTGCAAAGGGCTGGAATTTGACAAAAAAGGGTTAGAAAAGGGGAAAATGGCTTAAAATGCGTTAGAAATTCTTAGAAATTCACAAAAAGGGTCACAAAAGAAAAAAAAGCATTACAAAGGGTTGGAATTTGACAAAAACGGCTTAGAAAAGGAAAGAATGGCTTTAAAAGGGTTAGAAATTGAGAAAAATGGGTTAGAAAAGGAAAAAAAACTGCTTAAAAAAGATGGAAATTGAGAAAATGGGTTAGAAAAGTTAAACAAAGCAAGCATTCAAACGACTTAGAAAAGGACAAAAATGGGTTAGAAAAGGAAAAAAATGTCTTCCAAAGGGCTGGAATTTGACAAAAAAGGGTTAGAAAAGGGGAAAATGGCTTAAAATGCGTTAGAAATGCACAAAAATGGGTTAGAAATGGCCAAAAATGACTGAAAACAGGAAAAAATGGGGCAAAACCCAGTAAGAAAAAGAGAAAAATGGCTTAGAACCTTTTGAAACTTGCCAAAGATGCGATAGAAATGGCCAAAAATGGCTTTAAATGAGTTTCAAATGGGCACAAAGGGGATTGAAAAGGCAAAAATTGCTTAGAAATAGCCAAACACGGCTTGAAAGCATTGAGAAAGGGACAAAAATGGTTAAGAAAAGGAAATGAAAAAAAGGCTTCAAACGACTTAGAGATGGGCAAAAAAGGGTTAGAAAAGGAAAAAACTTCTAAAAAATGGTTAGAAATTGACAAAAAAGGGTCACAAAAGAAAAAAAAGCCTTACAAAGGGTTGGAATTTGACAAAAACGGCTTAGAAAAGGAAAGTATGGTTTTTAAAGGGTTAGAAATTGAGAAAAATGGGTTAGAAAAGGAAAAAAACTGCTTAAAAAAGATAGAAATTGAGAAAATGGGTTAGAAAAGTTAAATAAAGCAAGCATTCAAACGACTTTGAAATGGGCAAAAATGGGTTGGAAAAGGGAAAAAACTGATAAAAAATAGTTAGAAAAGGACAAAAATAGGTTAGAAAAGGAAAAAAAAAGTCTTCCAAAGGGCTGGAATTTGACAAAAAAATGTTAGAAAAGGGGAAAATGGCTTAAAATGTGTTAGAAATGCACACAAATGGGTTAGAAATGGCCAAAAATGACTGAAAACAGGAAAAAAATGGGGCAAAAACTAATAAGAAAAGGAAAAAACTGGCTTAAAACCCTTCGAAATTTGCCAAAGATACGATAGAAATGGCCAAAAATGGCTTTAAATTAGTTTCAAAGGGGATTGAAACGGCAAAAATTGCTTAGAAATAGCCAAACACTGCTTAAAAGCGTTGAGAAATGGACAAAAATGGTTCAGAAAAGGAAATCAAAAAAGGCTTCAAACGACTTAGAGATGAGCAAAAAAGGGGTTACAAAAGGAAAAAAACTTCTAAAAAATGGTTAGAAATTCACAAAAAATGGTCACAAAAGAAAAAAAAAGCCTTACAATGGGTTGGAATTTGACAAAAACGGCTTAGAAAAGGAATGAATGGCTTTAAAAGGGTTAGAAATTGAGAAAAATGGGTTAGAAAAGGAAAAAAAACTGCTTAAAAAAGATAGAAATTGAGAAAATGGGTTAGAAAAGTTAAATAAAGCAAGCATTCAAACGACTTAGAAATGGGGCAAAATGGGTTGGAAAAGGGAATAAAACTCCTAAAAAATAGTTAGAAAAGGACAAAAATGGGTTAGAAAAGGAAAAAAATGTCTTGCAAAGGGCTGGAATTTGACAAAAAAGGGTTAGAAAAGGGGAAAATGGCTTAAAATGCGTTAGAAATTGTTAGAAATTCACAAAAAAGGGTCACAAAAGAAAAAAAAGCATTACAAAGGGTTGGAATTTGACAAAAACGGCTTAGAAAAGGAAAGAATGGCTTTAAAAGGGTTAGAAATTGAGAAAAATGGGTTAGAAAAGGAAAAAAAAACTGCTTAAAAAAGATGGAAATTGAGAAAATGGGTTAGAAAAGTTAAACAAAGCAAGCATTCAAACGACTTAGAAAAGGACAAAAATGGGTTAGAAAAGGAAAAAAATGTCTTCCAAAGGGCTGGAATTTGACAAAAAAGGGTTAGAAAAGGGGAAAATGGCTTAAAATGCGTTAGAAATGCACAAAAATGGGTTAGAAATGGCCAAAAATGACTGAAAACAGGAAAAAATGAGGCAAAACCCAGTAAGAAAAAGAGAAAAATGGCTTAGAACCTTTTGAAACTTGCCAAAGATGCGATAGAAATGGCCAAAAATGGCTTTAAATGAGTTTCAAATGGGCACAAAGGGGATTGAAAAGGCAAAAATTGCTTAGAAATAGCCAAACACGGCTTGAAAGCATTGAGAAATGGACAAAAATGGTTTAGAAAAGGAAATGAAAAAAAGGCTTCAAACGACTTAGAGATGGGCAAAAAAGGGTTAGAAAAGGAAAAAACTTCTAAAAAATGGTTAGAAATTCACAAAAAATGGTCACAAAAAAAAAAAAAAGCCTTACAAAGGGTTGGAATTTGACAAAAATGGCTTAGAAAAGGAATGAATGGCTTTAAAAGGGTTAGAAATTGAGAAAAATGGGTTAGAAAAGGAAAAAAACTGCTTAAAAAAGATAGAAATTGAGAAAATGGGTTAGAAAAGTTAAACAAAGCAAGCATTCAAACGACTTAGAAAAGGACAAAAATGGGTTAGAAAAGGAAAAAAATGTCTTCCAAAGGGCTGGAATTTGACAAAAAAGGGTTAGAAAAGGGGAAAATGGCTTAAACCGGGTTAGAAATGCCCACAAATGGGTTAGAAATGGCCAAAAATGACTGAAAACAGGAAAAAATGAGGCAAAACCCAGTAAGAAAAAGAGAAAAATGGCTTAGAACCTTTTGAAACTTGCCAAAGATGCGATAGAAATGGCCAAAAATGGCTTTAAATGAGTTTCAAATGGGCACAAAGGGGATTGAAAAGGCAAAAATTGCTTAGAAATAGCCAAACACGGCTTGAAAGCATTGAGAAATGGACAAAAATGGTTAAGAAAAGGAAATGAAAAAAAGGCTTCAAACGACTTAGAGATGGGCAAAAAAGGGTTAGAAAAGGAAAAAACTTCTAAAAAATGGTTAGAAATTCACAAAAAATGGTCACAAAAGAAAAAAAAAGCCTTACAATGGGTTGGAATTTGACAAAAACGGCTTAGAAAAGGAATGAATGGCTTTAAAAGGGTTAGAAATTGAGAAAAATGGGTTAGAAAAGGAAAAAAAAAACTGCTTAAAACAGATAGAAATTGAGAAAATGGGTTAGAAAAGTTAAATAAAGCAAGCATTCAAACGACTTAGAAATGGGGCAAAATGGGTTGGAAAAGGGAATAAAACTCCTAAAAAATAGTTAGAAAAGGACAAAAATGGGTTAGAAAAGGAAAAAAATGTCTTGCAAAGGGCTGGAATTTGAGAAAAAAGGGTTAGAAAAGGGGAAAATGGCTTAAAATGCGTTAGAAATTCTTAGAAATTCACAAAAAGGGTCACAAAAGAAAAAAAAGCATTACAAAGGGTTGGAATTTGACAAAAACGGCTTAGAAAAGGAAAGAATGGCTTTAAAAGGGTTAGAAATTGAGAAAAATGGGTTAGAAAAGGAAAAAAAACTGCTTAAAAAAGATGGAAATTGAGAAAATGGGTTAGAAAAGTTAAACAAAGCAAGCATTCAAACGACTTAGAAAAGGACAAAAATGGGTTAGAAAAGGAAAAAAATGTCTTCCAAAGGGCTGGAATTTGACAAAAAAGGGTTAGAAAAGGGGAAAATGGCTTAAACCGGGTTAGAAATGCACAAAAATGGGTTAGAAATGGCCAAAAATGACTGAAAACAGGAAAAAATGGGGCAAAACCCAGTAAGAAAAAGAGAAAAATGGCTTAGAACCTTTTGAAACTTGCCAAAGATGCGATAGAAATGGCCAAAAATGGCTTGAAATGAGTTTCAAATGGGCACAAAGGGGATTGAAAAGGCAAAAATTGCTTAGAAATAGCCAAACACGGCTTGAAAGCATTGAGAAAGGGACAAAAATGGTTAAGAAAAGGAAATGAAAAAAAGGCTTCAAACGACTTAGAGATGGGCAAAAAAGGGTTAGAAAAGGAAAAAACTTCTAAAAAATGGTTAGAAATTGACAAAAAAGGGTCACAAAAGAAAAAAAAGCCTTACAAAGGGTTGGAATTTGACAAAAACGGCTTAGAAAAGGAAAGTATGGTTTTTAAAGGGTTAGAAATTGAGAAAAATGGGTTAGAAAAGGAAAAAAACTGCTTAAAAAAGATAGAAATTGAGAAAATGGGTTAGAAAAGTTAAATAAAGCAAGCATTCAAACGACTTTGAAATGGGCAAAAATGGGTTGGAAAAGGGAAAAAACTGATAAAAAATAGTTAGAAAAGGACAAAAATAGGTTAGAAAAGGAAAAAAAAAGTCTTCCAAAGGGCTGGAATTTGACAAAAAAATGTTAGAAAAGGGGAAAATGGCTTAAAATGTGTTAGAAATGCACACAAATGGGTTAGAAATGGCCAAAAATGACTGAAAACAGGAAAAAAATGGGGCAAAAACTAATAAGAAAAGGAAAAAACTGGCTTAAAACCCTTCGAAATTTGCCAAAGATACGATAGAAATGTCCAAAAATGGCTTTAAATTAGTTTCAAAGGGGATTGAAACGGCAAAAATTGCTTAGAAATAGCCAAACACTGCTTAAAAGCGTTGAGAAATGGACAAAAATGGTTCAGAAAAGGAAATCAAAAACGGCTTCAAAAGACTTAGAGATGAGCAAAAAAGGGGTTACAAAAGGAAAAAAACTTCTAAAAAATGGTTAGAAATTCACAAAAAATGGTCACAAAAGAAAAAAAAAGCCTTACAATGGGTTGGAATTTGACAAAAACGACTTAGAAAAGGAATGAATGGCTTTAAAAGGGTTAGAAATTGAGAAAAATGGGTTAGAAAAGGAAAAAAAACTGCTTAAAAAAGATAGAAATTGAGAAAATGGGTTAGAAAAGTTAAATAAAGCAAGCATTCAAACGACTTAGAAATGGGGCAAAATGGGTTGGAAAAGGGAATAAAACTCCTAAAAAATAGTTAGAAAAGGACAAAAATGGGTTAGAAAAGGAAAAAAATGTCTTGCAAAGGGCTGGAATTTGACAAAAAAGGGTTAGAAAAGGGGAAAATGGCTTAAAATGCGTTAGAAATTGTTAGAAATTCACAAAAAAGGGTCACAAAAGAAAAAAAAGCATTACAAAGGGTTGGAATTTGACAAAAACGGCTTAGAAAAGGAAAGAATGGCTTTAAAAGGGTTAGAAATTGAGAAAAATGGGTTAGAAAAGGAAAAAAAAACTGCTTAAAAAAGATGGAAATTGAGAAAATGGGTTAGAAAAGTTAAACAAAGCAAGCATTCAAACGACTTAGAAAAGGACAAAAATGGGTTAGAAAAGGAAAAAAATGTCTTCCAAAGGGCTGGAATTTGACAAAAAAGGGTTAGAAAAGGGGAAAATGGCTTAAAATGCGTTAGAAATGCACAAAAATGGGTTAGAAATGGCCAAAAATGACTGAAAACAGGAAAAAATGAGGCAAAACCCAGTAAGAAAAAGAGAAAAATGGCTTAGAACCTTTTGAAACTTGCCAAAGATGCGATAGAAATGGCCAAAAATGGCTTTAAATGAGTTTCAAATGGGCACAAAGGGGATTGAAAAGGCAAAAATTGCTTAGAAATAGCCAAACACGGCTTGAAAGCATTGAGAAATGGACAAAAATGGTTTAGAAAAGGAAATGAAAAAAAGGCTTCAAACGACTTAGAGATGGGCAAAAAAGGGTTAGAAAAGGAAAAAACTTCTAAAAAATGGTTAGAAATTCACAAAAAATGGTCACAAAAAAAAAAAAAAAGCCTTACAAAGGGTTGGAATTTGACAAAAATGGCTTAGAAAAGGAATGAATGGCTTTAAAAGGGTTAGAAATTGAGAAAAATGGGTTAGAAAAGGAAAAAAACTGCTTAAAAAAGATAGAAATTGAGAAAATGGGTTAGAAAAGTTAAACAAAGCAAGCATTCAAACGACTTAGAAAAGGACAAAAATGGGTTAGAAAAGGAAAAAAATGTCTTCCAAAGGGCTGGAATTTGACAAAAAAGGGTTAGAAAAGGGGAAAATGGCTTAAACCGCGTTAGAAATGCACAAAAATGGGTTAGAAATGGCCAA
The DNA here is from genome assembly GCF_033815535.1 of Pezoporus flaviventris. NCBI lineage: Eukaryota > Metazoa > Chordata > Aves > Psittaciformes > Psittacidae > Pezoporus > Pezoporus flaviventris. Next base: position 119,410 of record NW_026893055.1, read on the forward strand.
AAATGACTGAAAACAGGAAAAAATGAGGCAAAACCCAGTAAGAAAAAGAGAAAAATGGCTTAGAACCTTTTGAAACTTGCCAAAGATGCGATAGAAATGGCCAAAAATGGCTTTAAATGAGTTTCAAATGGGCACAAAGGGGATTGAAAAGGCAAAAATTGCTTAGAAATAGCCAAACACGGCTTGAAAGCATTGAGAAATGGACAAAAATGGTTAAGAAAAGGAAATGAAAAAAAGGCTTCAAACGACTTAGAGATGGGCAAAAAAGGGTTAGAAAAGGAAAAAACTTCTAAAAAATGGTTAGAAAATCACAAAAAATGGTCACAAAAGAAAAAAAAAAGCCTTACAATGGGTTGGAATTTGACAAAAACGGCTTAGAAAAGGAATGAATGGCTTTAAAAGGGTTAGAAATTGAGAAAAATGGGTTAGAAAAGGAAAAAAAAAACTGCTTAAAAAAGATAGAAATTGAGAAAATGGGTTAGAAAAGTTAAATAAAGCAAGCATTCAAACGACTTAGAAATGGGGCAAAATGGGTTGGAAAAGGGAATAAAACTCCTAAAAAATAGTTAGAAAAGGACAAAAATGGGTTAGAAAAGGAAAAAAATGTCTTGCAAAGGGCTGGAATTTGACAAAAAAGGGTTAGAAAAGGGGAAAATGGCTTAAAATGCGTTAGAAATTCTTAGAAATTCACAAAAAGGGTCACAAAAGAAAAAAAAGCATTACAAAGGGTTGGAATTTGACAAAAACGGCTTAGAAAAGGAAAGAATGGCTTTAAAAGGGTTAGAAATTGAGAAAAATGGGTTAGAAAAGGAAAAAAAACTGCTTAAAAAAGATGGAAATTGAGAAAATGGGTTAGAAAAGTTAAACAAAGCAAGCATTCAAACGACTTAGAAAAGGACAAAAATGGGTTAGAAAAGGAAAAAAATGTCTTCCAAAGGGCTGGAATTTGACAAAAAAGGGTTAGAAAAGGGGAAAATGGCTTAAAATGCGTTAGAAATGCACACAAATGGGTTAGAAATGGCCAAAAATGACTGAAAACAGGAAAAAATGGGGCAAAACCCAGTAAGAAAAAGAGAAAAATGGCTTAGAACCTTTTGAAACTTGCCAAAGATGCGATAGAAATGGCCAAAAATGGCTTTAAATGAGTTTCAAATGGGCACAAAGGGGATTGAAAAGGCAAAAATTGCTTAGAAATAGCCAAACACGGCTTGAAAGCATTGAGAAATGGACAAAAATGGTTAAGAAAAGGAAATGAAAAAAAGGCTTCAAACGACTTAGAGATGGGCAAAAAAGGGTTAGAAAAGGAAAAAACTTCTAAAAAATGGTTAGAAATTGACAAAAAAGGGTCACAAAAGAAAAAAAGCCTTACAAAGGGTTGGAATTTGACAAAAACGGCTTAGAAAAGGAAAGTATGGTTTTTAAAGGGTTAGAAATTGAGAAAAATGGGTTAGAAAAGGAAAAAAACTGCTTAAAAAAGATAGAAATTGAGAAAATGGGTTAGAAAAGTTAAATAAAGCAAGCATTCAAACGACTTTGAAATGGGCAAAAATGGGTTGGAAAAGGGAAAAAACTGATAAAAAATAGTTAGAAAAGGACAAAAATAGGTTAGAAAAGGAAAAAAAAAGTCTTCCAAAGGGCTGGAATTTGACAAAAAAATGTTAGAAAAGGGGAAAATGGCTTAAAATGTGTTAGAAATGCACACAAATGGGTTAGAAATGGCCAAAAATGACTGAAAACTGGAAAAAAATGGGGCAAAGACTAATAAGAAAAGGAAAAAACTGGCTTAAAACCCTTCGAAATTTGCCAAAGATACGATAGAAATGTCCAAAAATGGCTTTAAATTAGTTTCAAAGGGGATTGAAACGGCAAAAATTGCTTAGAAATAGCCAAACACTGCTTAAAAGCGTTGAGAAATGGACAAAAATGGTTCAGAAAAGGAAATCAAAAACGGCTTCAAAAGACTTAGAGATGAGCAAAAAAGGGGTTACAAAAGAAAAAAAACTTCTAAAAAATGGTTAGAAATTCACAAAAAATGGTCACAAAAGAAAAAAAAAGCCTTACAATGGGTTGGAATTTGACAAAAACGGCTTAGAAAAGGAATGAATGGCTTTAAAAGGGTTAGAAATTGAGAAAAATGGGTTAGAAAAGGAAAAAAAACTGCTTAAAAAAGATAGAAATTGAGAAAATGGGTTAGAAAAGTTAAATAAAGCAAGCATTCAAATGACTTAGAAATGGGGCAAAATGGGTTGGAAAAGGGAATAAAACTCCTAAAAAATAGTTAGAAAAGGACAAAAATGGGTTAGAAAAGGAAAAAAATGTCTTGCAAAGGGCTGGAATTTGACAAAAAAGGGTTAGAAAAGGGGAAAATGGCTTAAAATGCGTTAGAAATTGTTAGAAATTCACAAAAAAGGGTCACAAAAGAAAAAAAAGCATTACAAAGGGTTGGAATTTGACAAAAACGGCTTAGAAAAGGAAAGAATGGCTTTAAAAGGGTTAGAAATTGAGAAAAATGGGTTAGAAAAGGAAAAAAAAACTGCTTAAAAAAGATGGAAATTGAGAAAATGGGTTAGAAAAGTTAAACAAAGCAAGCATTCAAACGACTTAGAAAAGGACAAAAATGGGTTAGAAAAGGAAAAAAATGTCTTCCAAAGGGCTGGAATTTGACAAAAAAGGGTTAGAAAAGGGGAAAATGGCTTAAAATGCGTTAGAAATGCACAAAAATGGGTTAGAAATGGCCAAAAATGACTGAAAACAGGAAAAAATGAGGCAAAACCCAGTAAGAAAAAGAGAAAAATGGCTTAGAACCTTTTGAAACTTGCCAAAGATGCGATAGAAATGGCCAAAAATGGCTTTAAATGAGTTTCAAATGGGCACAAAGGGGATTGAAAAGGCAAAAATTGCTTAGAAATAGCCAAACACGGCTTGAAAGCATTGAGAAATGGACAAAAATGGTTTAGAAAAGGAAATGAAAAAAAGGCTTCAAACGACTTAGAGATGGGCAAAAAAGGGTTAGAAAAGGAAAAAACTTCTAAAAAATGGTTAGAAATTCACAAAAAATGGTCACAAAAAAAAAAAAAGCCTTACAAAGGGTTGGAATTTGACAAAAATGGCTTAGAAAAGGAATGAATGGCTTTAAAAGGGTTAGAAATTGAGAAAAATGGGTTAGAAAAGGAAAAAAACTGCTTAAAAAAGATAGAAATTGAGAAAATGGGTTAGAAAAGTTAAACAAAGCAAGCATTCAAACGACTTAGAAAAGGACAAAAATGGGTTAGAAAAGGAAAAAAATGTCTTCCAAAGGGCTGGAATTTGACAAAAAAGGGTTAGAAAAGGGGAAAATGGCTTAAACCGGGTTAGAAATGCCCACAAATGGGTTAGAAATGGCCAAAAATGACTGAAAACAGGAAAAAATGAGGCAAAACCCAGTAAGAAAAAGAGAAAAATGGCTTAGAACCTTTTGAAACTTGCCAAAGATGCGATAGAAATGGCCAAAAATGGCTTTAAATGAGTTTCAAATGGGCACAAAGGGGATTGAAAAGGCAAAAATTGCTTAGAAATAGCCAAACACGGCTTGAAAGCATTGAGAAATGGACAAAAATGGTTAAGAAAAGGAAATGAAAAAAAGGCTTCAAACGACTTAGAGATGGGCAAAAAAGGGTTAGAAAAGGAAAAAACTTCTAAAAAATGGTTAGAAATTCACAAAAAATGGTCACAAAAGAAAAAAAAAGCCTTACAATGGGTTGGAATTTGACAAAAACGGCTTAGAAAAGGAATGAATGGCTTTAAAAGGGTTAGAAATTGAGAAAAATGGGTTAGAAAAGGAAAAAAAAAACTGCTTAAAAAAGATAGAAATTGAGAAAATGGGTTAGAAAAGTTAAATAAAGCAAGCATTCAAACGACTTAGAAATGGGGCAAAATGGGTTGGAAAAGGGAATAAAACTCCTAAAAAATAGTTAGAAAAGGACAAAAATGGGTTAGAAAAGGAAAAAAATGTCTTGCAAAGGGCTGGAATTTGACAAAAAAGGGTTAGAAAAGGGGAAAATGGCTTAAAATGCGTTAGAAATTCTTAGAAATTCACAAAAAGGGTCACAAAAGAAAAAAAAGCATTACAAAGGGTTGGAATTTGACAAAAACGGCTTAGAAAAGGAAAGAATGGCTTTAAAAGGGTTAGAAATTGAGAAAAATGGGTTAGAAAAGGAAAAAAAACTGCTTAAAAAAGATGGAAATTGAGAAAATGGGTTAGAAAAGTTAAACAAAGCAAGCATTCAAACGACTTAGAAAAGGACAAAAATGGGTTAGAAAAGGAAAAAAATGTCTTCCAAAGGGCTGGAATTTGACAAAAAAGGGTTAGAAAAGGGGAAAATGGCTTAAAATGCGTTAGAAATGCACAAAAATGGGTTAGAAATGGCCAAAAATGACTGAAAACAGGAAAAAATGGGGCAAAACCCAGTAAGAAAAAGAGAAAAATGGCTTAGAACCTTTTGAAACTTGCCAAAGATGCGATAGAAATGGCCAAAAATGGCTTTAAATGAGTTTCAAATGGGCACAAAGGGGATTGAAAAGGCAAAAATTGCTTAGAAATAGCCAAACACGGCTTGAAAGCATTGAGAAATGGACAAAAATGGTTAAGAAAAGGAAATGAAAAAAAGGCTTCAAACGACTTAGAGATGGGCAAAAAAGGGTTAGAAAAGGAAAAAACTTCTAAAAAATGGTTAGAAATTCACAAAAAATGGTCACAAAAGAAAAAAAAGCCTTACAAAGGGTTGGAATTTGACAAAAACGGCTTAGAAAAGGAATGAATGGCTTTAAAAGAGTTAGAAATTGAGAAAAATGGGTTAGAAAAGGAAAAAAAAAAACTGCTTAAAAAAGATAGAAATTGAGAAAATGGGTTAGAAAAGTTAAATAAAGCAAGCATTCAAACGACTTAGAAATGGGGCAAAATGGGTTGGAAAAGGGGATAAAACTCCTAAAAAATAGGTAGAAAAGGACAAAAATGGGTTAGAAAAGGAAAAAAATGTCTTGCAAAGGGCTGGAATTTGACAAAAAAGGGTTAGAAAAAAGGGAAAATGGCTTAAAATGCGTTAGAAATTCTTAGAAATTCACAAAAAAGGGTCACAAAAGAAAAAAAAGCATTACAAAGGGTTGGAATTTGACAAAAACGGCTTAGAAAAGGAAAGAATGGCTTTAAAAGGGTTAGAAATTGAGAAAAATGGGTTAGAAAAGGAAAAAAACTGCTTAAAAAAGATAGAAATTGAGAAAATGGGTTAGAAAAGTTAAACAAAGCAAGCATTCAAACGACTTAGAAAAGGACAAAAATGGGTTAGAAAAGGAAAAAAATGTCTTCCAAAGGGCTGGAATTTGACAAAAAAGGGTTAGAAAAGGGGAAAATGGCTTAAACCGGGTTAGAAATGCACAAAAATGGGTTAGAAATGGCCAAAAATGACTGAAAACAGGAAAAAATGAGGCAAAACCCAGTAAGAAAAAGAGAAAAATGGCTTAGAACCTTTTGAAACTTGCCAAAGATGCGATAGAAATGGCCAAAAATGGCTTTAAATGAGTTTCAAATGGGCACAAAGGGGATTGAAAAGGCAAAAATTGCTTAGAAATAGCCAAACACGGCTTGAAAGCCTTGAGAAATGGACAAAAATGGTTAAGAAAAGGAAATGAAAAAAAGGCTTCAAACGACTTAGAGATGGGCAAAAAAGGGTTAGAAAAGGAAAAAACTTCTAAAAAATGGTTAGAAATTGACAAAAAAGGGTCACAAAAGAAAAAAAGCCTTACAAAGGGTTGGAATTTGACAAAAACGGCTTAGAAAAGGAAAGTATGGTTTTTAAAGGGTTAGAAATTGAGAAAAATGGGTTAGAAAAGGAAAAAAAACTGCTTAAAAAAGATAGAAATTGAGAAAATGGGTTAGAAAAGTTAAATAAAGCAAGCATTCAAACGACTTTGAAATGGGCAAAAATGGGTTGGAAAAGGGAAAAAACTGATAAAAAATAGTTAGAAAAGGACAAAAATAGGTTAGAAAAGGAAAAAAAAAGTCTTCCAAAGGGCTGGAATTTGACAAAAAAATGTTAGAAAAGGGGAAAATGGCTTAAAATGTGTTAGAAATGCACACAAATGGGTTAGAAATGGCCAAAAATGACTGAAAACTGGAAAAAAATGGGGCAAAAACTAATAAGAAAAGGAAAAAACTGGCTTAAAACCCTTCGAAATTTGCCAAAGATACGATAGAAATGTCCAAAAATGGCTTTAAATTAGTTTCAAAGGGGATTGAAACGGCAAAAATTGCTTAGAAATAGCCAAACACTGCTTAAAAGCGTTGAGAAATGGACAAAAATGGTTCAGAAAAGGAAATCAAAAACGGCTTCAAAAGACTTAGAGATGAGCAAAAAAGGGGTTACAAAAGGAAAAAAACTTCTAAAAAATGGTTAGAAATTCACAAAAAATGGTCACAAAAGAAAAAAAAAGCCTTACAATGGGTTGGAATTTGACAAAAACGGCTTAGAAAAGGAATGAATGGCTTTAAAAGGGTTAGAAATTGAGAAAAATGGGTTAGAAAAGGAAAAAAAAACTGCTTAAAAAAGATAGAAATTGAGAAAATGGGTTAGAAAAGTTAAATAAAGCAAGCATTCAAACGACTTAGAAATGGGGCAAAATGGGTTGGAAAAGGGAATAAAACTCCTAAAAAATAGTTAGAAAAGGACAAAAATGGGTTAGAAAAGGAAAAAAATGTCTTGCAAAGGGCTGGAATTTGACAAAAAAGGGTTAGAAAAGGGGAAAATGGCTTAAAATGCGTTAGAAATTGTTAGAAATTCACAAAAAAGGGTCACAAAAGAAAAAAAAGCATTACAAAGGGTTGGAATTTGACAAAAACGGCTTAGAAAAGGAAAGAATGGCTTTAAAAGGGTTAGAAATTGAGAAAAATGGGTTAGAAAAGGAAAAAAAACTGCTTAAAAAAGATGGAAATTGAGAAAATGGGTTAGAAAAGTTAAACAAAGCAAGCATTCAAACGACTTAGAAAAGGACAAAAATGGGTTAGAAAAGGAAAAAAATGTCTTCCAAAGGGCTGGAATTTGACAAAAAAGGGTTAGAAAAGGGGAAAATGGCTTAAAATGCGTTAGAAATGCACAAAAATGGGTTAGAAATGGCCAAAAATGACTGAAAACAGGAAAAAATGAGGCAAAACCCAGTAAGAAAAAGAGAAAAATGGCTTAGAACCTTTTGAAACTTGCCAAAGATGCGATAGAAATGGCCAAAAATGGCTTTAAATGAGTTTCAAATGGGCACAAAGGGGATTGAAAAGGCAAAAATTGCTTAGAAATAGCCAAACACGGCTTGAAAGCATTGAGAAATGGACAAAAATGGTTTAGAAAAGGAAATGAAAAAAAGGCTTCAAACGACTTAGAGATGGGCAAAAAAGGGTTAGAAAAGGAAAAAACTTCTAAAAAATGGTTAGAAATTCACAAAAAATGGTCACAAAAGAAAAAAAAAGCCTTACAAAGGGTTGGAATTTGACAAAAATGGCTTAGAAAAGGAATGAATGGCTTTAAAAGGGTTAGAAATTGAGAAAAATGGGTTAGAAAAGGAAAAAAAAACTGCTTAAAAAAGATAGAAATTGAGAAAATGGGTTAGAAAATTTAAATAACGCAAGCATTCAAATGACTTTGAAATGGGCAAAAATGGGTTGGAAAAGGGGATAAAACTCCTAAAAAAATAGTTAGAAAAGGACAAAAATGGGTTAGAAAAGGAAAAAAATGTCTTGCAAAGGGCTGGAATTTGACAAAAAAGGGTTAGAAAAAAGGGAAAATGGCTTAAAATGCGTTAGAAATTCTTAGAAATTCACAAAAAAGGGTCACAAAAGAAAAAAAAGCATTACAAAGGGTTGGAATTTGACAAAAACGGCTTAGAAAAGGAATGAATGGCTTTAAAAGGGTTAGAAATTGAGAAAAATGGGTTAGAAAAGGAAAAAAACTGCTTAAAAAAGATAGAAATTGAGAAAATGGGTTAGAAAAGTTAAACAAAGCAAGCATTCAAACGACTTAGAAAAGGACAAAAATGGGTTAGAAAAGGAAAAAAATGTCTTCCAAAGGGCTGGAATTTGACAAAAAAGGGTTAGAAAAGGGGAAAATGGCTTAAACCGGGTTAGAAATGCACAAAAATGGGTTAGAAATGGCCAAAAATGACTGAAAACAGGAAAAAATGAGGCAAAACCCAGTAAGAAAAAGAGAAAAATGGCTTAGAACCTTTTGAAACTTGCCAAAGATGCGATAGAAATGGCCAAAAATGGCTTTAAATGAGTTTCAAATGGGCACAAAGGGGATTGAAAAGGCAAAAATTGCTTAGAAATAGCCAAACACGGCTTGAAAGCATTGAGAAAGGGACAAAAATGGTTAAGAAAAGGAAATGAAAAAAAGGCTTCAAACGACTTAGAGATGGGCAAAAAAGGGTTAGAAAAGGAAAAAACTTCTAAAAAATGGTTAGAAATTGACAAAAAAGGGTCACAAAAGAAAAAAAAGCCTTACAAAGGGTTGGAATTTGACAAAAACGGCTTAGAAAAGGAAAGTATGGTTTTTAAAGGGTTAGAAATTGAGAAAAATGGGTTAGAAAAGGAAAAAAAACTGCTTAAAAAAGATAGAAATTGAGAAAATGGGTTAGAAAAGTTAAATAAAGCAAGCATTCAAACGACTTTGAAATGGGCAAAAATGGGTTGGAAAAGGGAAAAAACTGATAAAAAATAGTTAGAAAAGGACAAAAATAGGTTAGAAAAGGAAAAAAAAAGTCTTCCAAAGGGCTGGAATTTGACAAAAAAATGTTAGAAAAGGGGAAAATGGCTTAAAATGTGTTAGAAATGCACAAAAATGGGTTAGAAATGGCCAAAAATGACTGAAAACTGGAAAAAAATGGGGCAAAGACTAATAAGAAAAGGAAAAAACTGGCTTAAAACCCTTCGAAATTTGCCAAAGATACGATAGAAATGTCCAAAAATGGCTTTAAATTAGTTTCAAAGGGGATTGAAACGGCAAAAATTGCTTAGAAATAGCCAAACACTGCTTAAAAGCGTTGAGAAATGGACAAAAATGGTTCAGAAAAGGAAATCAAAAACGGCTTCAAAAGACTTAGAGATGAGCAAAAAAGGGGTTACAAAAGGAAAAAAACTTCTAAAAAATGGTTAGAAATTCACAAAAAATGGTCACAAAAGAAAAAAAAAGCCTTACAATGGGTTGGAATTTGACAAAAACGGCTTAGAAAAGGAATGAATGGCTTTAAAAGGGTTAGAAATTGAGAAAAATGGGTTAGAAAAGGAAAAAAAACTGCTTAAAAAAGATAGAAATTGAGAAAATGGGTTAGAAAAGTTAAATAAAGCAAGCATTCAAACGACTTAGAAATGGGGCAAAATGGGTTGGAAAAGGGAATAAAACTCCTAAAAAATAGTTAGAAAAGGACAAAAATGGGTTAGAAAAGGAAAAAAATGTCTTGCAAAGGGCTGGAATTTGACAAAAAAGGGTTAGAAAAGGGGAAAATGGCTTAAAATGCGTTAGAAATTGTTAGAAATTCACAAAAAAGGGTCACAAAAGAAAAAAAAGCATTACAAAGGGTTGGAATTTGACAAAAACGGCTTAGAAAAGGAAAGAATGGCTTTAAAAGGGTTAGAAATTGAGAAAAATGGGTTAGAAAAGGAAAAAAACTGCTTAAAAAAGATAGAAATTGAGAAAATGGGTTAGAAAAGTTAAACAAAGCAAGCATTCAAACGACTTAGAAAAGGACAAAAATGGGTTAGAAAAGGAAAAAAATGTCTTCCAAAGGGCTGGAATTTGACAAAAAAGGGTTAGAAAAGGGGAAAATGGCTTAAACCGGGTTAGAAATGCACAAAAATGGGTTAGAAATGGCCAAAAATGACTGAAAACAGGAAAAAATGAGGCAAAACCCAGTAAGAAAAAGAGAAAAATGGCTTAGAACCTTTTGAAACTTGCCAAAGATGCGATAGAAATGGCCAAAAATGGCTTTAAATGAGTTTCAAATGGGCACAAAGGGGATTGAAAAGGCAAAAATTGCTTAGAAATAGCCAAACACGGCTTGAAAGCCTTGAGAAATGGACAAAAGTGGTTAAGAAAAGGAAATGAAAAAAAGGCTTCAAACGACTTAGAGATGGGCAAAAAAGGGTTAGAAAAGGAAAAAACTTCTAAAAAAGTTGTTAGAAATTGACAAAAAATGGTCACAAAAGAAAAAAAGCATTACCAAGGGTTGGAATTTGACAAAAACAGCTTAGAAAAGGAAAGTATGGTTTTTAAAGGGTTAGAAATTGAGAAAAATGAGTTAGAAAAGGAAAAAAAAACTGCTTAAAAAAGATAGAAATTGAGAAAATGGGTTAGAAAAGTTAAATAAAGCAAGCATTCAAACGACTTTGAAATGGGCAAAAATGGGTTGGAAAAGGGAAAAAACTGATAAAAAATAGTTAGAAAAGGACAAAAATAGGTTAGAAAAAGAAAAAAAAAGTCTTCCAAAGGGCTGGAATTTGACAAAAAAATGTTAGAAAATGGGAAAATGGCTTAAAATGTGTTAGAAATGCACAAAAATGGGTTAGAAATGGCCAAAAATGACTGAAAACTGGAAAAAAATGGGGCAAAAACTAATAAGAAAAGGAAAAAACTGGCTTAAAACCCTTCGAAATTTGCCAAAGATACGATAGAAATGTCCAAAAGTGGCTTTAAATTAGTTTCAAAGGGGATTGAAAAGGCAAAAATTGCTTAGAAATAGCCAAACACTGCTTAAAAGCGTTGAGAAATGGACAAAAATGGTTCAGAAAAGGAAATCAAAAAAGGCTTCAAACGACTTAGAGATGAGCAAAAAAGGGGTTACAAAAGGAAAAAAACTTCTAAAAAATGGTTAGAAATTCACAAAAAATGGTCACAAAAGAAAAAAAAAGCCTTACAATGGGTTGGAATTTGACAAAAACGGCTTAGAAAAGGAATGAATGGCTTTAAAAGGGTTAGAAATTGAGAAAAATGGGTTAGAAAAGGAAAAAAAACTGCTTAAAAAAGATAGAAATTGAGAAAATGGGTTAGAAAAGTTAAATAAAGCAAGCATTCAAACGACTTAGAAATGGGGCAAAATGGGTTGGAAAAGGGAATAAAACTCCTAAAAAATAGTTAGAAAAGGACAAAAATGGGTTAGAAAAGGAAAAAAATGTCTTGCAAAGGGCTGGAATTTGACAAAAAAGGGTTAGAAAAGGGGAAAATGGCTTAAAATGCGTTAGAAATTGTTAGAAATTCACAAAAAAGGGTCACAAAAGAAAAAAAAGCATTACAAAGGGTTGGAATTTGACAAAAACGGCTTAGAAAAGGAAAGAATGGCTTTAAAAGGGTTAGAAATTGAGAAAAATGGGTTAGAAAAGGAAAAAAAAACTGCTTAAAAAAGATAGAAATTGAGAAAATGGGTTAGAAAAGTTAAACAAAGCAAGCATTCAAACGACTTAGAAAAGGACAAAAATGGGTTAGAAAAGGAAAAAAATGTCTTCCAAAGGGCTGGAATTTGACAAAAAAGGGTTAGAAAAGGGGAAAATGGCTTAAAATGCGTTAGAAATGCACAAAAATGGGTTAGAAATGGCCAAAAATGACTGAAAACAGGAAAAAATGAGGCAAAACCCAGTAAGAAAAAGAGAAAAATGGCTTAGAACCTTTTGAAACTTGCCAAAGATGCGATAGAAATGGCCAAAAATGGCTTTAAATGAGTTTCAAATGGGCACAAAGGGGATTGAAAAGGCAAAAATTGCTTAGAAATAGCCAAACACGGCTTGAAAGCATTGAGAAATGGACAAAAATGGTTTAGAAAAGGAAATGAAAAAAAGGCTTCAAACGACTTAGAGATGGGCAAAAAAGGGTTAGAAAAGGAAAAAACTTCTAAAAAATGGTTAGAAATTCACAAAAAATGGTCACAAAAGAAAAAAAAAGCCTTACAAAGGGTTGGAATTTGACAAAAATGGCTTAGAAAAGGAATGAATGGCTTTAAAAGGGTTAGAAATTGAGAAAAATGGGTTAGAAAAGGAAAAAAAAACTGCTTAAAAAAGATAGAAATTGAGAAAATGGGTTAGAAAATTTAAATAACGCAAGCATTCAAACGACTTTGAAATGGGCAAAAATGGGTTGGAAAAGGGGATAAAACTCCTAAAAAAATAGTTAGAAAAGGACAAAAATGGGTTAGAAAAGGAAAAAAATGTCTTGCAAAGGGCTGGAATTTGACAAAAAAGGGTTAGAAAAAAGGGAAAATGGCTTAAAATGCGTTAGAAATTCTTAGAAATTCACAAAAAAGGGTCACAAAAGAAAAAAAAGCATTACAAAGGGTTGGAATTTGACAAAAACGGCTTAGAAAAGGAATGAATGGCTTTAAAAGGGTTAGAAATTGAGAAAAATGGGTTAGAAAAGGAAAAAAACTGCTTAAAAAAGATAGAAATTGAGAAAATGGGTTAGAAAAGTTAAACAAAGCAAGCATTCAAACGACTTAGAAAAGGACAAAAATGGGTTAGAAAAGGAAAAAAATGTCTTCCAAAGGGCTGGAATTTGACAAAAAAGGGTTAGAAAAGGGGAAAATGGCTTAAACCGGGTTAGAAATGCACAAAAATGGGTTAGAAATGGCCAAAAATGACTGAAAACAGGAAAAAATGAGGCAAAACCCAGTAAGAAAAAGAGAAAAATGGCTTAGAACCTTTTGAAACTTGCCAAAGATGCGATAGAAATGGCCAAAAATGGCTTTAAATGAGTTTCAAATGGGCACAAAGGGGATTGAAAAGGCAAAAATTGCTTAGAAATAGCCAAACACGGCTTGAAAGCATTGAGAAAGGGACAAAAATGGTTAAGAAAAGGAAATGAAAAAAAGGCTTCAAACGACTTAGAGATGGGCAAAAAAGGGTTAGAAAAGGAAAAAACTTCTAAAAAATGGTTAGAAATTGACAAAAAAGGGTCACAAAAGAAAAAAAAGCATTACAAAGGGTTGGAATTTGACAAAAACGGCTTAGAAAAGGAAAGAATGGCTTTAAAAGGGTTAGAAATTGAGAAAAATGGGTTAGAAAAGGAAAAAAAACTGCTTAAAAAAGATGGAAATTGAGAAAATGGGTTAGAAAAGTTAAACAAAGCAAGCATTCAAACGACTTAGAAAAGGACAAAAATGGGTTAGAAAAGGAAAAAAATGTCTTCCAAAGGGCTGGAATTTGACAAAAAAGGGTTAGAAAAGGGGAAAATGGCTTAAAATGCGTTAGAAATGCACAAAAATGGGTTAGAAATGGCCAAAAATGACTGAAAACAGGAAAAAATGAGGCAAAACCCAGTAAGAAAAAGAGAAAAATGGCTTAGAACCTTTTGAAACTTGCCAAAGATGCGATAGAAATGGCCAAAAATGGCTTTAAATGAGTTTCAAATGGGCACAAAGGGGATTGAAAAGGCAAAAATTGCTTAGAAATAGCCAAACACGGCTTGAAAGCATTGAGAAATGGACAAAAATGGTTTAGAAAAGGAAATGAAAAAAAGGCTTCAAACGACTTAGAGATGGGCAAAAAAGGGTTAGAAAAGGAAAAAACTTCTAAAAAATGGTTAGAAATTCACAAAAAATGGTCACAAAAGAAAAAAAAAGCCTTACAAAGGGTTGGAATTTGACAAAAATGGCTTAGAAAAGGAATGAATGGCTTTAAAAGGGTTAGAAATTGAGAAAAATGGGTTAGAAAAGGAAAAAAAAACTGCTTAAAAAAGATAGAAATTGAGAAAATGGGTTAGAAAATTTAAATAACGCAAGCATTCAAACGACTTTGAAATGGGCAAAAATGGGTTGGAAAAGGGGATAAAACTCCTAAAAAAATAGTTAGAAAAGGACAAAAATGGGTTAGAAAAGGAAAAAAATGTCTTGCAAAGGGCTGGAATTTGACAAAAAAGGGTTAGAAAAAAGGGAAAATGGCTTAAAATGCGTTAGAAATTCTTAGAAATTCACAAAAAAGGGTCACAAAAGAAAAAAAAGCATTACAAAGGGTTGGAATTTGACAAAAACGGCTTAGAAAAGGAATGAATGGCTTTAAAAGGGTTAGAAATTGAGAAAAATGGGTTAGAAAAGGAAAAAAACTGCTTAAAAAAGATAGAAATTGAGAAAATGGGTTAGAAAAGTTAAACAAAGCAAGCATTCAAACGACTTAGAAAAGGACAAAAATGGGTTAGAAAAGGAAAAAAATGTCTTCCAAAGGGCTGGAATTTGACAAAAAAGGGTTAGAAAAGGGGAAAATGGCTTAAACCGGGTTAGAAATGCACAAAAATGGGTTAGAAATGGCCAAAAATGACTGAAAACAGGAAAAAATGAGGCAAAACCCAGTAAGAAAAAGAGAAAAATGGCTTAGAACCTTTTGAAACTTGCCAAAGATGCGATAGAAATGGCCAAAAATGGCTTTAAATGAGTTTCAAATGGGCACAAAGGGGATTGAAAAGGCAAAAATTGCTTAGAAATAGCCAAACACGGCTTGAAAGCATTGAGAAAGGGACAAAAATGGTTAAGAAAAGGAAATGAAAAAAAGGCTTCAAACGACTTAGAGATGGGCAAAAAAGGGTTAGAAAAGGAAAAAACTTCTAAAAAATGGTTAGAAATTGACAAAAAAGGGTCACAAAAGAAAAAAAAGCCTTACAAAGGGTTGGAATTTGACAAAAACGGCTTAGAAAAGGAAAGTATGGTTTTTAAAGGGTTAGAAATTGAGAAAAATGGGTTAGAAAAGGAAAAAAAACTGCTTAAAAAAGATAGAAATTGAGAAAATGGGTTAGAAAAGTTAAATAAAGCAAGCATTCAAACGACTTTGAAATGGGCAAAAATGGGTTGGAAAAGGGAAAAAACTGATAAAAAATAGTTAGAAAAGGACAAAAATAGGTTAGAAAAGGAAAAAAAAAGTCTTCCAAAGGGCTGGAATTTGACAAAAAAATGTTAGAAAAGGGGAAAATGGCTTAAAATGTGTTAGAAATGCACAAAAATGGGTTAGAAATGGCCAAAAATGACTGAAAACTGGAAAAAAATGGGGCAAAGACTAATAAGAAAAGGAAAAAACTGGCTTAAAACCCTTCGAAATTTGCCAAAGATACGATAGAAATGTCCAAAAATGGCTTTAAATTAGTTTCAAAGGGGATTGAAACGGCAAAAATTGCTTAGAAATAGCCAAACACTGCTTAAAAGCGTTGAGAAATGGACAAAAATGGTTCAGAAAAGGAAATCAAAAACGGCTTCAAAAGACTTAGAGATGAGCAAAAAAGGGGTTACAAAAGGAAAAAAACTTCTAAAAAATGGTTAGAAATTCACAAAAAATGGTCACAAAAGAAAAAAAAAGCCTTACAATGGGTTGGAATTTGACAAAAACGGCTTAGAAAAGGAATGAATGGCTTTAAAAGGGTTAGAAATTGAGAAAAATGGGTTAGAAAAGGAAAAAAAACTGCTTAAAAAAGATAGAAATTGAGAAAATGGGTTAGAAAAGTTAAATAAAGCAAGCATTCAAACGACTTAGAAATGGGGCAAAATGGGTTGGAAAAGGGAATAAAACTCCTAAAAAATAGTTAGAAAAGGACAAAAATGGGTTAGAAAAGGAAAAAAATGTCTTGCAAAGGGCTGGAATTTGACAAAAAAGGGTTAGAAAAGGGGAAAATGGCTTAAAATGCGTTAGAAATTGTTAGAAATTCACAAAAAAGGGTCACAAAAGAAAAAAAAAGCATTACAAAGGGTTGGAATTTGACAAAAACGGCTTAGAAAAGGAAAGAATGGCTTTAAAAGGGTTAGAAATTGAGAAAAATGGGTTAGAAAAGGAAAAAAACTGCTTAAAAAAGATAGAAATTGAGAAAATGGGTTAGAAAAGTTAAACAAAGCAAGCATTCAAACGACTTAGAAAAGGACAAAAATGGGTTAGAAAAGGAAAAAAATGTCTTGCAAAGGGCTGGAATTTGACAAAAAAGGGTTAGAAAAGGGGAAAATGGCTTAAACCGGGTTAGAAATGCACAAAAATGGGTTAGAAATGGCCAAAAATGACTGAAAACAGGAAAAAATGAGGCAAAACCCAGTAAGAAAAAGAGAAAAATGGCTTAGAACCTTTTGAAACTTGCCAAAGATGCGATAGAAATGGCCAAAAATGGCTTTAAATGAGTTTCAAATGGGCACAAAGGGGATTGAAAAGGCAAAAATTGCTTAGAAATAGCCAAACACGGCTTGAAAGCCTTGAGAAATGGACAAAAGTGGTTAAGAAAAGGAAATGAAAAAAAGGCTTCAAACGACTTAGAGATGGGCAAAAAAGGGTTAGAAAAGGAAAAAACTTCTAAAAAAGTTGTTAGAAATTGACAAAAAATGGTCACAAAAGAAAAAAAGCATTACCAAGGGTTGGAATTTGACAAAAACAGCTTAGAAAAGGAAAGTATGGTTTTTAAAGGGTTAGAAATTGAGAAAAATGAGTTAGAAAAGGAAAAAAAAACTGCTTAAAAAAGATAGAAATTGAGAAAATGGGTTAGAAAAGTTAAATAAAGCAAGCATTCAAACGACTTTGAAATGGGCAAAAATGGGTTGGAAAAGGGAAAAAACTGATAAAAAATAGTTAGAAAAGGACAAAAATAGGTTAGAAAAAGAAAAAAAAAGTCTTCCAAAGGGCTGGAATTTGACAAAAAAATGTTAGAAAATGGGAAAATGGCTTAAAATGTGTTAGAAATGCACAAAAATGGGTTAGAAATGGCCAAAAATGACTGAAAACTGGAAAAAAATGGGGCAAAAACTAATAAGAAAAGGAAAAAACTGGCTTAAAACCCTTCGAAATTTGCCAAAGATACGATAGAAATGTCCAAAAGTGGCTTTAAATTAGTTTCAAAGGGGATTGAAAAGGCAAAAATTGCTTAGAAATAGCCAAACACTGCTTAAAAGCGTTGAGAAATGGACAAAAATGGTTCAGAAAAGGAAATCAAAAAAGGCTTCAAACGACTTAGAGATGAGCAAAAAAGGGGTTACAAAAGGAAAAAAACTTCTAAAAAATGGTTAGAAATTCACAAAAAATGGTCACAAAAGAAAAAAAAAGCCTTACAATGGGTTGGAATTTGACAAAAACGGCTTAGAAAAGGAATGAATGGCTTTAAAAGGGTTAGAAATTGAGAAAAATGGGTTAGAAAAGGAAAAAAAACTGCTTAAAAAAGATAGAAATTGAGAAAATGGGTTAGAAAAGTTAAATAAAGCAAGCATTCAAACGACTTAGAAATGGGGCAAAATGGGTTGGAAAAGGGAATAAAACTCCTAAAAAATAGTTAGAAAAGGACAAAAATGGGTTAGAAAAGGAAAAAAATGTCTTGCAAAGGGCTGGAATTTGACAAAAAAGGGTTAGAAAAGGGGAAAATGGCTTAAAATGCGTTAGAAATTGTTAGAAATTCACAAAAAAGGGTCACAAAAGAAAAAAAAGCATTACAAAGGGTTGGAATTTGACAAAAACGGCTTAGAAAAGGAAAGAATGGCTTTAAAAGGGTTAGAAATTGAGAAAAATGGGTTAGAAAAGGAAAAAAAAACTGCTTAAAAAAGATAGAAATTGAGAAAATGGGTTAGAAAAGTTAAACAAAGCAAGCATTCAAACGACTTAGAAAAGGACAAAAATGGGTTAGAAAAGGAAAAAAATGTCTTCCAAAGGGCTGGAATTTGACAAAAAAGGGTTAGAAAAGGGGAAAATGGCTTAAAATGCGTTAGAAATGCACAAAAATGGGTTAGAAATGGCCAAAAATGACTGAAAACAGGAAAAAATGAGGCAAAACCCAGTAAGAAAAAGAGAAAAATGGCTTAGAACCTTTTGAAACTTGCCAAAGATGCGATAGAAATGGCCAAAAATGGCTTTAAATGAGTTTCAAATGGGCACAAAGGGGATTGAAAAGGCAAAAATTGCTTAGAAATAGCCAAACACGGCTTGAAAGCATTGAGAAATGGACAAAAATGGTTTAGAAAAGGAAATGAAAAAAAGGCTTCAAACGACTTAGAGATGGGCAAAAAAGGGTTAGAAAAGGAAAAAACTTCTAAAAAATGGTTAGAAATTCACAAAAAATGGTCACAAAAGAAAAAAAAAAGCCTTACAAAGGGTTGGAATTTGACAAAAATGGCTTAGAAAAGGAATGAATGGCTTTAAAAGGGTTAGAAATTGAGAAAAATGGGTTAGAAAAGGAAAAAAAAACTGCTTAAAAAAGATAGAAATTGAGAAAATGGGTTAGAAAATTTAAATAACGCAAGCATTCAAACGACTTTGAAATGGGCAAAAATGGGTTGGAAAAGGGGATAAAACTCCTAAAAAAATAGTTAGAAAAGGACAAAAATGGGTTAGAAAAGGAAAAAAATGTCTTGCAAAGGGCTGGAATTTGACAAAAAAGGGTTAGAAAAAAGGGAAAATGGCTTAAAATGCGTTAGAAATTCTTAGAAATTCACAAAAAAGGGTCACAAAAGAAAAAAAAGCATTACAAAGGGTTGGAATTTGACAAAAACGGCTTAGAAAAGGAATGAATGGCTTTAAAAGGGTTAGAAATTGAGAAAAATGGGTTAGAAAAGGAAAAAAACTGCTTAAAAAAGATAGAAATTGAGAAAATGGGTTAGAAAAGTTAAACAAAGCAAGCATTCAAACGACTTAGAAAAGGACAAAAATGGGTTAGAAAAGGAAAAAAATGTCTTCCAAAGGGCTGGAATTTGACAAAAAAGGGTTAGAAAAGGGGAAAATGGCTTAAACCGGGTTAGAAATGCACAAAAATGGGTTAGAAATGGCCAAAAATGACTGAAAACAGGAAAAAATGAGGCAAAACCCAGTAAGAAAAAGAGAAAAATGGCTTAGAACCTTTTGAAACTTGCCAAAGATGCGATAGAAATGGCCAAAAATGGCTTTAAATGAGTTTCAAATGGGCACAAAGGGGATTGAAAAGGCAAAAATTGCTTAGAAATAGCCAAACACGGCTTGAAAGCATTGAGAAAGGGACAAAAATGGTTAAGAAAAGGAAATGAAAAAAAGGCTTCAAACGACTTAGAGATGGGCAAAAAAGGGTTAGAAAAGGAAAAAACTTCTAAAAAATGGTTAGAAATTGACAAAAAAGGGTCACAAAAGAAAAAAAAGCCTTACAAAGGGTTGGAATTTGACAAAAACGGCTTAGAAAAGGAAAGTATGGTTTTTAAAGGGTTAGAAATTGAGAAAATGGGTTAGAAAAGTTAAATAAAGCAAGCATTCAAACGACTTTGAAATGGGCAAAAATGGGTTGGAAAAGGGAAAAAACTGATAAAAAATAGTTAGAAAAGGACAAAAATAGGTTAGAAAAGGAAAAAAAAAGTCTTCCAAAGGGCTGGAATTTGACAAAAAAATGTTAGAAAAGGGGAAAATGGCTTAAAATGTGTTAGAAATGCACAAAAATGGGTTAGAAATGGCCAAAAATGACTGAAAACTGGAAAAAAATGGGGCAAAGACTAATAAGAAAAGGAAAAAACTGGCTTAAAACCCTTCAAAATTTGCCAAAGATACGATAGAAATGTCCAAAAATGGCTTTAAATTAGTTTCAAAGGGGATTGAAACGGCAAAAATTGCTTAGAAATAGCCAAACACTGCTTAAAAGCGTTGAGAAATGGACAAAAATGGTTCAGAAAAGGAAATCAAAAACGGCTTCAAAAGACTTAGAGATGAGCAAAAAAGGGGTTACAAAAGGAAAAAAACTTCTAAAAAATGGTTAGAAATTCACAAAAAATGGTCACAAAAGAAAAAAAAAGCCTTACAATGGGTTGGAATTTGACAAAAACGGCTTAGAAAAGGAATGAATGGCTTTAAAAGGGTTAGAAATTGAGAAAAATGGGTTAGAAAAGGAAAAAAAACTGCTTAAAAAAGATAGAAATTGAGAAAATGGGTTAGAAAAGTTAAACAAAGCAAGCATTCAAACGACTTAGAAAAGGACAAAAATGGGTTAGAAAAGGAAAAAAATGTCTTCCAAAGGGCTGGAATTTGACAAAAAAGGGTTAGAAAAGGGGAAAATGGCTTAAACCGGGTTAGAAATGCCCACAAATGGGTTAGAAATGGCCAAAAATGACTGAAAACAGGAAAAAATGAGGCAAAACCCAGTAAGAAAAAGAGAAAAATGGCTTAGAACCTTTTGAAACTTGCCAAAGATGCGATAGAAATGGCCAAAAATGGCTTTAAATGAGTTTCAAATGGGCACAAAGGGGATTGAAAAGGCAAAAATTGCTTAGAAATAGCCAAACACGGCTTGAAAGCATTGAGAAATGGACAAAAATGGTTAAGAAAAGGAAATGAAAAAAAGGCTTCAAACGACTTAGAGATGGGCAAAAAAGGGTTAGAAAAGGAAAAAACTTCTAAAAAATGGTTAGAAATTCACAAAAAATGGTCACAAAAGAAAAAAAAAGCCTTACAATGGGTTGGAATTTGACAAAAACGGCTTAGAAAAGGAATGAATGGCTTTAAAAGGGTTAGAAATTGAGAAAAATGGGTTAGAAAAGGAAAAAAAAAACTGCTTAAAACAGATAGAAATTGAGAAAATGGGTTAGAAAAGTTAAATAAAGCAAGCATTCAAACGACTTAGAAATGGGGCAAAATGGGTTGGAAAAGGGAATAAAACTCCTAAAAAATAGTTAGAAAAGGACAAAAATGGGTTAGAAAAGGAAAAAAATGTCTTGCAAAGGGCTGGAATTTGAGAAAAAAGGGTTAGAAAAGGGGAAAATGGCTTAAAATGCGTTAGAAATTCTTAGAAATTCACAAAAAGGGTCACAAAAGAAAAAAAAGCATTACAAAGGGTTGGAATTTGACAAAAACGGCTTAGAAAAGGAAAGAATGGCTTTAAAAGGGTTAGAAATTGAGAAAAATGGGTTAGAAAAGGAAAAAAAACTGCTTAAAAAAGATGGAAATTGAGAAAATGGGTTAGAAAAGTTAAACAAAGCAAGCATTCAAACGACTTAGAAAAGGACAAAAATGGGTTAGAAAAGGAAAAAAATGTCTTCCAAAGGGCTGGAATTTGACAAAAAAGGGTTAGAAAAGGGGAAAATGGCTTAAACCGGGTTAGAAATGCACAAAAATGGGTTAGAAATGGCCAAAAATGACTGAAAACAGGAAAAAATGGGGCAAAACCCAGTAAGAAAAAGAGAAAAATGGCTTAGAACCTTTTGAAACTTGCCAAAGATGCGATAGAAATGGCCAAAAATGGCTTGAAATGAGTTTCAAATGGGCACAAAGGGGATTGAAAAGGCAAAAATTGCTTAGAAATAGCCAAACACGGCTTGAAAGCATTGAGAAAGGGACAAAAATGGTTAAGAAAAGGAAATGAAAAAAAGGCTTCAAACGACTTAGAGATGGGCAAAAAAGGGTTAGAAAAGGAAAAAACTTCTAAAAAATGGTTAGAAATTGACAAAAAAGGGTCACAAAAGAAAAAAAAGCCTTACAAAGGGTTGGAATTTGACAAAAACGGCTTAGAAAAGGAAAGTATGGTTTTTAAAGGGTTAGAAATTGAGAAAAATGGGTTAGAAAAGGAAAAAAACTGCTTAAAAAAGATAGAAATTGAGAAAATGGGTTAGAAAAGTTAAATAAAGCAAGCATTCAAATGACTTTGAAATGGGCAAAAATGGGTTGGAAAAGGGAAAAAACTGATAAAAAATAGTTAGAAAAGGACAAAAATAGGTTAGAAAAGGAAAAAAAAAGTCTTCCAAAGGGCTGGAATTTGACAAAAAAATGTTAGAAAAGGGGAAAATGGCTTAAAATGTGTTAGAAATGCACACAAATGGGTTAGAAATGGCCAAAAATGACTGAAAACAGGAAAAAAATGGGGCAAAAACTAATAAGAAAAGGAAAAAACTGGCTTAAAACCCTTCGAAATTTGCCAAAGATACGATAGAAATGTCCAAAAATGGCTTTAAATTAGTTTCAAAGGGGATTGAAACGGCAAAAATTGCTTAGAAATAGCCAAACACTGCTTAAAAGCGTTGAGAAATGGACAAAAATGGTTCAGAAAAGGAAATCAAAAACGGCTTCAAAAGACTTAGAGATGAGCAAAAAAGGGGTTACAAAAGGAAAAAAACTTCTAAAAAATGGTTAGAAATTCACAAAAAATGGTCACAAAAGAAAAAAAAAGCCTTACAATGGGTTGGAATTTGACAAAAACGACTTAGAAAAGGAATGAATGGCTTTAAAAGGGTTAGAAATTGAGAAAAATGGGTTAGAAAAGGAAAAAAAACTGCTTAAAAAAGATAGAAATTGAGAAAATGGGTTAGAAAAGTTAAATAAAGCAAGCATTCAAACGACTTAGAAATGGGGCAAAATGGGTTGGAAAAGGGAATAAAACTCCTAAAAAATAGTTAGAAAAGGACAAAAATGGGTTAGAAAAGGAAAAAAATGTCTTGCAAAGGGCTGGAATTTGACAAAAAAGGGTTAGAAAAGGGGAAAATGGCTTAAAATGCGTTAGAAATTGTTAGAAATTCACAAAAAAGGGTCACAAAAGAAAAAAAAGCATTACAAAGGGTTGGAATTTGACAAAAACGGCTTAGAAAAGGAAAGAATGGCTTTAAAAGGGTTAGAAATTGAGAAAAATGGGTTAGAAAAGGAAAAAAAAACTGCTTAAAAAAGATGGAAATTGAGAAAATGGGTTAGAAAAGTTAAACAAAGCAAGCATTCAAACGACTTAGAAAAGGACAAAAATGGGTTAGAAAAGGAAAAAAATGTCTTCCAAAGGGCTGGAATTTGACAAAAAAGGGTTAGAAAAGGGGAAAATGGCTTAAAATGCGTTAGAAATGCACAAAAATGGGTTAGAAATGGCCAAAAATGACTGAAAACAGGAAAAAATGAGGCAAAACCCAGTAAGAAAAAGAGAAAAATGGCTTAGAACCTTTTGAAACTTGCCAAAGATGCGATAGAAATGGCCAAAAATGGCTTTAAATGAGTTTCAAATGGGCACAAAGGGGATTGAAAAGGCAAAAATTGCTTAGAAATAGCCAAACACGGCTTGAAAGCATTGAGAAATGGACAAAAATGGTTTAGAAAAGGAAATGAAAAAAAGGCTTCAAACGACTTAGAGATGGGCAAAAAAGGGTTAGAAAAGGAAAAAACTTCTAAAAAATGGTTAGAAATTCACAAAAAATGGTCACAAAAAAAAAAAAAAAGCCTTACAAAGGGTTGGAATTTGACAAAAATGGCTTAGAAAAGGAATGAATGGCTTTAAAAGGGTTAGAAATTGAGAAAAATGGGTTAGAAAAGGAAAAAAACTGCTTAAAAAAGATAGAAATTGAGAAAATGGGTTAGAAAAGTTAAACAAAGCAAGCATTCAAACGACTTAGAAAAGGACAAAAATGGGTTAGAAAAGGAAAAAAATGTCTTCCAAAGGGCTGGAATTTGACAAAAAAGGGTTAGAAAAGGGGAAAATGGCTTAAACCGCGTTAGAAATGCACAAAAATGGGTTAGAAATGGCCAAAAATGACTGAAAACAGGAAAAAATGAGGCAAAACCCAGTAAGAAAAAGAGAAAAATGGCTTAGAACCTTTTGAAACTTGCCAAAGATGCGATAGAAATGGCCAAAAATGGCTTTAAATGAGTTTCAAATGGGCACAAAGGGGATTGAAAAGGCAAAAATTGCTTAGAAATAGCCAAACACGGCTTGAAAGCATTGAGAAATGGACAAAAATGGTTAAGAAAAGGAAATGAAAAAAAGGCTTCAAACGACTTAGAGATGGGCAAAAAAGGGTTAGAAAAGGAAAAAACTTCTAAAAAATGGTTAGAAAATCACAAAAAATGGTCACAAAAGAAAAAAAAAAGCCTTACAATGGGTTGGAATTTGACAAAAACGGCTTAGAAAAGGAATGAATGGCTTTAAAAGGGTTAGAAATTGAGAAAAATGGGTTAGAAAAGGAAAAAAAAAACTGCTTAAAAAAGATAGAAATTGAGAAAATGGGTTAGAAAAGTTAAATAAAGCAAGCATTCAAACGACTTAGAAATGGGGCAAAATGGGTTGGAAAAGGGAATAAAACTCCTAAAAAATAGTTAGAAAAGGACAAAAATGGGTTAGAAAAGGAAAAAAATGTCTTGCAAAGGGCTGGAATTTGACAAAAAAGGGTTAGAAAAGGGGAAAATGGCTTAAAATGCGTTAGAAATTCTTAGAAATTCACAAAAAGGGTCACAAAAGAAAAAAAAGCATTACAAAGGGTTGGAATTTGACAAAAACGGCTTAGAAAAGGAAAGAATGGCTTTAAAAGGGTTAGAAATTGAGAAAAATGGGTTAGAAAAGGAAAAAAAACTGCTTAAAAAAGATGGAAATTGAGAAAATGGGTTAGAAAAGTTAAACAAAGCAAGCATTCAAACGACTTAGAAAAGGACAAAAATGGGTTAGAAAAGGAAAAAAATGTCTTCCAAAGGGCTGGAATTTGACAAAAAAGGGTTAGAAAAGGGGAAAATGGCTTAAAATGCGTTAGAAATGCACAAAAATGGGTTAGAAATGGCCAAAAATGACTGAAAACAGGAAAAAATGGGGCAAAACCCAGTAAGAAAAAGAGAAAAATGGCTTAGAACCTTTTGAAACTTGCCAAAGATGCGATAGAAATGGCCAAAAATGGCTTTAAATGAGTTTCAAATGGGCACAAAGGGGATTGAAAAGGCAAAAATTGCTTAGAAATAGCCAAACACGGCTTGAAAGCATTGAGAAATGGACAAAAATGGTTAAGAAAAGGAAATGAAAAAAAGGCTTCAAACGACTTAGAGATGGGCAAAAAAGGGTTAGAAAAGGAAAAAACTTCTAAAAAATGGTTAGAAATTGACAAAAAAGGGTCACAAAAGAAAAAAAGCCTTACAAAGGGTTGGAATTTGACAAAAACGGCTTAGAAAAGGAAAGTATGGTTTTTAAAGGGTTAGAAATTGAGAAAAATGGGTTAGAAAAGGAAAAAAAACTGCTTAAAAAAGATAGAAATTGAGAAAATGGGTTAGAAAAGTTAAATAAAGCAAGCATTCAAACGACTTTGAAATGGGCAAAAATGGGTTGGAAAAGGGAAAAAACTGATAAAAAATAGTTAGAAAAGGACAAAAATAGGTTAGAAAAGGAAAAAAAAAGTCTTCCAAAGGGCTGGAATTTGACAAAAAAATGTTAGAAAAGGGGAAAATGGCTTAAAATGTGTTAGAAATGCACACAAATGGGTTAGAAATGGCCAAAAATGACTGAAAACTGGAAAAAAATGGGGCAAAGACTAATAAGAAAAGGAAAAAACTGGCTTAAAACCCTTCGAAATTTGCCAAAGATACGATAGAAATGTCCAAAAATGGCTTTAAATTAGTTTCAAAGGGGATTGAAACGGCAAAAATTGCTTAGAAATAGCCAAACACTGCTTAAAAGCGTTGAGAAATGGACAAAAATGGTTCAGAAAAGGAAATCAAAAACGGCTTCAAAAGACTTAGAGATGAGCAAAAAAGGGGTTACAAAAGAAAAAAAACTTCTAAAAAATGGTTAGAAATTCACAAAAAATGGTCACAAAAGAAAAAAAAAGCCTTACAATGGGTTGGAATTTGACAAAAACGGCTTAGAAAAGGAATGAATGGCTTTAAAAGGGTTAGAAATTGAGAAAAATGGGTTAGAAAAGGAAAAAAAACTGCTTAAAAAAGATAGAAATTGAGAAAATGGGTTAGAAAAGTTAAATAAAGCAAGCATTCAAATGACTTAGAAATGGGGCAAAATGGGTTGGAAAAGGGAATAAAACTCCTAAAAAATAGTTAGAAAAGGACAAAAATGGGTTAGAAAAGGAAAAAAATGTCTTGCAAAGGGCTGGAATTTGACAAAAAAGGGTTAGAAAAGGGGAAAATGGCTTAAAATGCGTTAGAAATTGTTAGAAATTCACAAAAAAGGGTCACAAAAGAAAAAAAAGCATTACAAAGGGTTGGAATTTGACAAAAACGGCTTAGAAAAGGAAAGAATGGCTTTAAAAGGGTTAGAAATTGAGAAAAATGGGTTAGAAAAGGAAAAAAAAACTGCTTAAAAAAGATGGAAATTGAGAAAATGGGTTAGAAAAGTTAAACAAAGCAAGCATTCAAACGACTTAGAAAAGGACAAAAATGGGTTAGAAAAGGAAAAAAATGTCTTCCAAAGGGCTGGAATTTGACAAAAAAGGGTTAGAAAAGGGGAAAATGGCTTAAAATGCGTTAGAAATGCACAAAAATGGGTTAGAAATGGCCAAAAATGACTGAAAACAGGAAAAAATGAGGCAAAACCCAGTAAGAAAAAGAGAAAAATGGCTTAGAACCTTTTGAAACTTGCCAAAGATGCGATAGAAATGGCCAAAAATGGCTTTAAATGAGTTTCAAATGGGCACAAAGGGGATTGAAAAGGCAAAAATTGCTTAGAAATAGCCAAACACGGCTTGAAAGCATTGAGAAATGGACAAAAATGGTTTAGAAAAGGAAATGAAAAAAAGGCTTCAAACGACTTAGAGATGGGCAAAAAAGGGTTAGAAAAGGAAAAAACTTCTAAAAAATGGTTAGAAATTCACAAAAAATGGTCACAAAAAAAAAAAAAGCCTTACAAAGGGTTGGAATTTGACAAAAATGGCTTAGAAAAGGAATGAATGGCTTTAAAAGGGTTAGAAATTGAGAAAAATGGGTTAGAAAAGGAAAAAAACTGCTTAAAAAAGATAGAAATTGAGAAAATGGGTTAGAAAAGTTAAACAAAGCAAGCATTCAAACGACTTAGAAAAGGACAAAAATGGGTTAGAAAAGGAAAAAAATGTCTTCCAAAGGGCTGGAATTTGACAAAAAAGGGTTAGAAAAGGGGAAAATGGCTTAAACCGGGTTAGAAATGCCCACAAATGGGTTAGAAATGGCCAAAAATGACTGAAAACAGGAAAAAATGAGGCAAAACCCAGTAAGAAAAAGAGAAAAATGGCTTAGAACCTTTTGAAACTTGCCAAAGATGCGATAGAAATGGCCAAAAATGGCTTTAAATGAGTTTCAAATGGGCACAAAGGGGATTGAAAAGGCAAAAATTGCTTAGAAATAGCCAAACACGGCTTGAAAGCATTGAGAAATGGACAAAAATGGTTAAGAAAAGGAAATGAAAAAAAGGCTTCAAACGACTTAGAGATGGGCAAAAAAGGGTTAGAAAAGGAAAAAACTTCTAAAAAATGGTTAGAAATTCACAAAAAATGGTCACAAAAGAAAAAAAAAGCCTTACAATGGGTTGGAATTTGACAAAAACGGCTTAGAAAAGGAATGAATGGCTTTAAAAGGGTTAGAAATTGAGAAAAATGGGTTAGAAAAGGAAAAAAAAAACTGCTTAAAAAAGATAGAAATTGAGAAAATGGGTTAGAAAAGTTAAATAAAGCAAGCATTCAAACGACTTAGAAATGGGGCAAAATGGGTTGGAAAAGGGAATAAAACTCCTAAAAAATAGTTAGAAAAGGACAAAAATGGGTTAGAAAAGGAAAAAAATGTCTTGCAAAGGGCTGGAATTTGACAAAAAAGGGTTAGAAAAGGGGAAAATGGCTTAAAATGCGTTAGAAATTCTTAGAAATTCACAAAAAGGGTCACAAAAGAAAAAAAAGCATTACAAAGGGTTGGAATTTGACAAAAACGGCTTAGAAAAGGAAAGAATGGCTTTAAAAGGGTTAGAAATTGAGAAAAATGGGTTAGAAAAGGAAAAAAAACTGCTTAAAAAAGATGGAAATTGAGAAAATGGGTTAGAAAAGTTAAACAAAGCAAGCATTCAAACGACTTAGAAAAGGACAAAAATGGGTTAGAAAAGGAAAAAAATGTCTTCCAAAGGGCTGGAATTTGACAAAAAAGGGTTAGAAAAGGGGAAAATGGCTTAAAATGCGTTAGAAATGCACAAAAATGGGTTAGAAATGGCCAAAAATGACTGAAAACAGGAAAAAATGGGGCAAAACCCAGTAAGAAAAAGAGAAAAATGGCTTAGAACCTTTTGAAACTTGCCAAAGATGCGATAGAAATGGCCAAAAAATGGCTTTAAATGAGTTTCAAATGGGCACAAAGGGGATTGAAAAGGCAAAAATTGCTTAGAAATAGCCAAACACGGCTTGAAAGCATTGAGAAATGGACAAAAATGGTTAAGAAAAGGAAATGAAAAAAAGGCTTCAAACGACTTAGAGATGGGCAAAAAAGGGTTAGAAAAGGAAAAAACTTCTAAAAAATGGTTAGAAATTCACAAAAAATGGTCACAAAAGAAAAAAAAGCCTTACAAAGGGTTGGAATTTGACAAAAACGGCTTAGAAAAGGAATGAATGGCTTTAAAAGAGTTAGAAATTGAGAAAAATGGGTTAGAAAAGGAAAAAAAAAAACTGCTTAAAAAAGATAGAAATTGAGAAAATGGGTTAGAAAAGTTAAATAAAGCAAGCATTCAAACGACTTAGAAATGGGGCAAAATGGGTTGGAAAAGGGGATAAAACTCCTAAAAAATAGGTAGAAAAGGACAAAAATGGGTTAGAAAAGGAAAAAAATGTCTTGCAAAGGGCTGGAATTTGACAAAAAAGGGTTAGAAAAAAGGGAAAATGGCTTAAAATGCGTTAGAAATTCTTAGAAATTCACAAAAAAGGGTCACAAAAGAAAAAAAAGCATTACAAAGGGTTGGAATTTGACAAAAAAGGCTTAGAAAAGGAAAGAATGGCTTTAAAAGGGTTAGAAATTGAGAAAAATGGGTTAGAAAAGGAAAAAAACTGCTTAAAAAAGATAGAAATTGAGAAAATGGGTTAGAAAAGTTAAACAAAGCAAGCATTCAAACGACTTAGAAAAGGACAAAAATGGGTTAGAAAAGGAAAAAAATGTCTTCCAAAGGGCTGGAATTTGACAAAAAAGGGTTAGAAAAGGGGAAAATGGCTTAAACCGGGTTAGAAATGCACAAAAATGGGTTAGAAATGGCCAAAAATGACTGAAAACAGGAAAAAATGAGGCAAAACCCAGTAAGAAAAAGAGAAAAATGGCTTAGAACCTTTTGAAACTTGCCAAAGATGCGATAGAAATGGCCAAAAATGGCTTTAAATGAGTTTCAAATGGGCACAAAGGGGATTGAAAAGGCAAAAATTGCTTAGAAATAGCCAAACACGGCTTGAAAGCCTTGAGAAATGGACAAAAATGGTTAAGAAAAGGAAATGAAAAAAAGGCTTCAAACGACTTAGAGATGGGCAAAAAAGGGTTAGAAAAGGAAAAAACTTCTAAAAAATGGTTAGAAATTGACAAAAAAGGGTCACAAAAGAAAAAAAGCCTTACAAAGGGTTGGAATTTGACAAAAACGGCTTAGAAAAGGAAAGTATGGTTTTTAAAGGGTTAGAAATTGAGAAAAATGGGTTAGAAAAGGAAAAAAAACTGCTTAAAAAAGATAGAAATTGAGAAAATGGGTTAGAAAAGTTAAATAAAGCAAGCATTCAAACGACTTTGAAATGGGCAAAAATGGGTTGGAAAAGGGAAAAAACTGATAAAAAATAGTTAGAAAAGGACAAAAATAGGTTAGAAAAGGAAAAAAAAAGTCTTCCAAAGGGCTGGAATTTGACAAAAAAATGTTAGAAAAGGGGAAAATGGCTTAAAATGTGTTAGAAATGCACACAAATGGGTTAGAAATGGCCAAAAATGACTGAAAACTGGAAAAAAATGGGGCAAAAACTAATAAGAAAAGGAAAAAACTGGCTTAAAACCCTTCGAAATTTGCCAAAGATACGATAGAAATGTCCAAAAATGGCTTTAAATTAGTTTCAAAGGGGATTGAAACGGCAAAAATTGCTTAGAAATAGCCAAACACTGCTTAAAAGCGTTGAGAAATGGACAAAAATGGTTCAGAAAAGGAAATCAAAAACGGCTTCAAAAGACTTAGAGATGAGCAAAAAAGGGGTTACAAAAGGAAAAAAACTTCTAAAAAATGGTTAGAAATTCACAAAAAATGGTCACAAAAGAAAAAAAAAGCCTTACAATGGGTTGGAATTTGACAAAAACGGCTTAGAAAAGGAATGAATGGCTTTAAAAGGGTTAGAAATTGAGAAAAATGGGTTAGAAAAGGAAAAAAAAAACTGCTTAAAAAAGATAGAAATTGAGAAAATGGGTTAGAAAAGTTAAATAAAGCAAGCATTCAAACGACTTAGAAATGGGGCAAAATGGGTTGGAAAAGGGAATAAAACTCCTAAAAAATAGTTAGAAAAGGACAAAAATGGGTTAGAAAAGGAAAAAAATGTCTTGCAAAGGGCTGGAATTTGACAAAAAAGGGTTAGAAAAGGGGAAAATGGCTTAAAATGCGTTAGAAATTCTTAGAAATTCACAAAAAGGGTCACAAAAGAAAAAAAAGCATTACAAAGGGTTGGAATTTGACAAAAACGGCTTAGAAAAGGAAAGAATGGCTTTAAAAGGGTTAGAAATTGAGAAAAATGGGTTAGAAAAGGAAAAAAAACTGCTTAAAAAAGATGGAAATTGAGAAAATGGGTTAGAAAAGTTAAACAAAGCAAGCATTCAAACGACTTAGAAAAGGACAAAAATGGGTTAGAAAAGGAAAAAAATGTCTTCCAAAGGGCTGGAATTTGACAAAAAAGGGTTAGAAAAGGGGAAAATGGCTTAAAATGCGTTAGAAATGCACAAAAATGGGTTAGAAATGGCCAAAAATGACTGAAAACAGGAAAAAATGGGGCAAAACCCAGTAAGAAAAAGAGAAAAATGGCTTAGAACCTTTTGAAACTTGCCAAAGATGCGATAGAAATGGCCAAAAATGGCTTTAAATGAGTTTCAAATGGGCACAAAGGGGATTGAAAAGGCAAAAATTGCTTAGAAATAGCCAAACACGGCTTGAAAGCATTGAGAAATGGACAAAAATGGTTAAGAAAAGGAAATGAAAAAAAGGCTTCAAACGACTTAGAGATGGGCAAAAAAGGGTTAGAAAAGGAAAAAACTTCTAAAAAATGGTTAGAAATTCACAAAAAATGGTCACAAAAGAAAAAAAAGCCTTACAAAGGGTTGGAATTTGACAAAAACGGCTTAGAAAAGGAATGAATGGCTTTAAAAGAGTTAGAAATTGAGAAAAATGGGTTAGAAAAGGAAAAAAAAAAACTGCTTAAAAAAGATAGAAATTGAGAAAATGGGTTAGAAAAGTTAAATAAAGCAAGCATTCAAACGACTTAGAAATGGGGCAAAATGGGTTGGAAAAGGGGATAAAACTCCTAAAAAATAGGTAGAAAAGGACAAAAATGGGTTAGAAAAGGAAAAAAATGTCTTGCAAAGGGCTGGAATTTGACAAAAAAGGGTTAGAAAAAAGGGAAAATGGCTTAAAATGCGTTAGAAATTCTTAGAAATTCACAAAAAAGGGTCACAAAAGAAAAAAAAGCATTACAAAGGGTTGGAATTTGACAAAAAAGGCTTAGAAAAGGAAAGAATGGCTTTAAAAGGGTTAGAAATTGAGAAAAATGGGTTAGAAAAGGAAAAAAACTGCTTAAAAAAGATAGAAATTGAGAAAATGGGTTAGAAAAGTTAAACAAAGCAAGCATTCAAACGACTTAGAAAAGGACAAAAATGGGTTAGAAAAGGAAAAAAATGTCTTCCAAAGGGCTGGAATTTGACAAAAAAGGGTTAGAAAAGGGGAAAATGGCTTAAACCGGGTTAGAAATGCACAAAAATGGGTTAGAAATGGCCAAAAATGACTGAAAACAGGAAAAAATGAGGCAAAACCCAGTAAGAAAAAGAGAAAAATGGCTTAGAACCTTTTGAAACTTGCCAAAGATGCGATAGAAATGGCCAAAAATGGCTTTAAATGAGTTTCAAATGGGCACAAAGGGGATTGAAAAGGCAAAAATTGCTTAGAAATAGCCAAACACGGCTTGAAAGCCTTGAGAAATGGACAAAAATGGTTAAGAAAAGGAAATGAAAAAAAGGCTTCAAACGACTTAGAGATGGGCAAAAAAGGGTTAGAAAAGGAAAAAACTTCTAAAAAATGGTTAGAAATTGACAAAAAAGGGTCACAAAAGAAAAAAAGCCTTACAAAGGGTTGGAATTTGACAAAAACGGCTTAGAAAAGGAAAGTATGGTTTTTAAAGGGTTAGAAATTGAGAAAAATGGGTTAGAAAAGGAAAAAAAACTGCTTAAAAAAGATAGAAATTGAGAAAATGGGTTAGAAAAGTTAAATAAAGCAAGCATTCAAACGACTTTGAAATGGGCAAAAATGGGTTGGAAAAGGGAAAAAACTGATAAAAAATAGTTAGAAAAGGACAAAAATAGGTTAGAAAAGGAAAAAAAAAGTCTTCCAAAGGGCTGGAATTTGACAAAAAAATGTTAGAAAAGGGGAAAATGGCTTAAAATGTGTTAGAAATGCACACAAATGGGTTAGAAATGGCCAAAAATGACTGAAAACTGGAAAAAAATGGGGCAAAAACTAATAAGAAAAGGAAAAAACTGGCTTAAAACCCTTCGAAATTTGCCAAAGATACGATAGAAATGTCCAAAAATGGCTTTAAATTAGTTTCAAAGGGGATTGAAACGGCAAAAATTGCTTAGAAATAGCCAAACACTGCTTAAAAGCGTTGAGAAATGGACAAAAATGGTTCAGAAAAGGAAATCAAAAACGGCTTCAAAAGACTTAGAGATGAGCAAAAAAGGGGTTACAAAAGGAAAAAAACTTCTAAAAAATGGTTAGAAATTCACAAAAAATGGTCACAAAAGAAAAAAAAAGCCTTACAATGGGTTGGAATTTGACAAAAACGGCTTAGAAAAGGAATGAATGGCTTTAAAAGGGTTAGAAATTGAGAAAAATGGGTTAGAAAAGGAAAAAAAAACTGCTTAAAAAAGATAGAAATTGAGAAAATGGGTTAGAAAAGTTAAATAAAGCAAGCATTCAAACGACTTAGAAATGGGGCAAAATGGGTTGGAAAAGGGAATAAAACTCCTAAAAAATAGTTAGAAAAGGACAAAAATGGGTTAGAAAAGGAAAAAAATGTCTTGCAAAGGGCTGGAATTTGACAAAAAAGGGTTAGAAAAGGGGAAAATGGCTTAAAATGCGTTAGAAATTGTTAGAAATTCACAAAAAAGGGTCACAAAAGAAAAAAAAGCATTACAAAGGGTTGGAATTTGACAAAAACGGCTTAGAAAAGGAAAGAATGGCTTTAAAAGGGTTAGAAATTGAGAAAAATGGGTTAGAAAAGGAAAAAAACTGCTTAAAAAAGATGGAAATTGAGAAAATGGGTTAGAAAAGTTAAACAAAGCAAGCATTCAAACGACTTAGAAAAGGACAAAAATGGGTTAGAAAAGGAAAAAAATGTCTTCCAAAGGGCTGGAATTTGACAAAAAAGGGTTAGAAAAGGGGAAAATGGCTTAAAATGCGTTAGAAATGCACAAAAATGGGTTAGAAATGGCCAAAAATGACTGAAAACAGGAAAAAATGAGGCAAAACCCAGTAAGAAAAAGAGAAAAATGGCTTAGAACCTTTTGAAACTTGCCAAAGATGCGATAGAAATGGCCAAAAATGGCTTTAAATGAGTTTCAAATGGGCACAAAGGGGATTGAAAAGGCAAAAATTGCTTAGAAATAGCCAAACACGGCTTGAAAGCATTGAGAAATGGACAAAAATGGTTTAGAAAAGGAAATGAAAAAAAGGCTTCAAACGACTTAGAGATGGGCAAAAAAGGGTTAGAAAAGGAAAAAACTTCTAAAAAATGGTTAGAAATTCACAAAAAATGGTCACAAAAGAAAAAAAAAGCCTTACAAAGGGTTGGAATTTGACAAAAATGGCTTAGAAAAGGAATGAATGGCTTTAAAAGGGTTAGAAATTGAGAAAAATGGGTTAGAAAAGGAAAAAAAAACTGCTTAAAAAAGATAGAAATTGAGAAAATGGGTTAGAAAATTTAAATAACGCAAGCATTCAAACGACTTTGAAATGGGCAAAAATGGGTTGGAAAAGGGGATAAAACTCCTAAAAAAATAGTTAGAAAAGGACAAAAATGGGTTAGAAAAGGAAAAAAATGTCTTGCAAAGGGCTGGAATTTGACAAAAAAGGGTTAGAAAAAAGGGAAAATGGCTTAAAATGCGTTAGAAATTCTTAGAAATTCACAAAAAAGGGTCACAAAAGAAAAAAAAGCATTACAAAGGGTTGGAATTTGACAAAAACGGCTTAGAAAAGGAATGAATGGCTTTAAAAGGGTTAGAAATTGAGAAAAATGGGTTAGAAAAGGAAAAAAACTGCTTAAAAAAGATAGAAATTGAGAAAATGGGTTAGAAAAGTTAAACAAAGCAAGCATTCAAACGACTTAGAAAAGGACAAAAATGGGTTAGAAAAGGAAAAAAATGTCTTCCAAAGGGCTGGAATTTGACAAAAAAGGGTTAGAAAAGGGGAAAATGGCTTAAACCGGGTTAGAAATGCACAAAAATGGGTTAGAAATGGCCAAAAATGACTGAAAACAGGAAAAAATGAGGCAAAACCCAGTAAGAAAAAGAGAAAAATGGCTTAGAACCTTTTGAAACTTGCCAAAGATGCGATAGAAATGGCCAAAAATGGCTTTAAATGAGTTTCAAATGGGCACAAAGGGGATTGAAAAGGCAAAAATTGCTTAGAAATAGCCAAACACGGCTTGAAAGCATTGAGAAAGGGACAAAAATGGTTAAGAAAAGGAAATGAAAAAAAGGCTTCAAACGACTTAGAGATGGGCAAAAAAGGGTTAGAAAAGGAAAAAACTTCTAAAAAATGGTTAGAAATTGACAAAAAAGGGTCACAAAAGAAAAAAAAGCCTTACAAAGGGTTGGAATTTGACAAAAACGGCTTAGAAAAGGAAAGTATGGTTTTTAAAGGGTTAGAAATTGAGAAAAATGGGTTAGAAAAGGAAAAAAAACTGCTTAAAAAAGATAGAAATTGAGAAAATGGGTTAGAAAAGTTAAATAAAGCAAGCATTCAAACGACTTTGAAATGGGCAAAAATGGGTTGGAAAAGGGAAAAAACTGATAAAAAATAGTTAGAAAAGGACAAAAATAGGTTAGAAAAGGAAAAAAAAAGTCTTCCAAAGGGCTGGAATTTGACAAAAAAATGTTAGAAAAGGGGAAAATGGCTTAAAATGTGTTAGAAATGCACAAAAATGGGTTAGAAATGGCCAAAAATGACTGAAAACTGGAAAAAAATGGGGCAAAGACTAATAAGAAAAGGAAAAAACTGGCTTAAAACCCTTCGAAATTTGCCAAAGATACGATAGAAATGTCCAAAAATGGCTTTAAATTAGTTTCAAAGGGGATTGAAACGGCAAAAATTGCTTAGAAATAGCCAAACACTGCTTAAAAGCGTTGAGAAATGGACAAAAATGGTTCAGAAAAGGAAATCAAAAACGGCTTCAAAAGACTTAGAGATGAGCAAAAAAGGGGTTACAAAAGGAAAAAAACTTCTAAAAAATGGTTAGAAATTCACAAAAAATGGTCACAAAAGAAAAAAAAAGCCTTACAATGGGTTGGAATTTGACAAAAACGGCTTAGAAAAGGAATGAATGGCTTTAAAAGGGTTAGAAATTGAGAAAAATGGGTTAGAAAAGGAAAAAAAACTGCTTAAAAAAGATAGAAATTGAGAAAATGGGTTAGAAAAGTTAAATAAAGCAAGCATTCAAACGACTTAGAAATGGGGCAAAATGGGTTGGAAAAGGGAATAAAACTCCTAAAAAATAGTTAGAAAAGGACAAAAATGGGTTAGAAAAGGAAAAAAATGTCTTGCAAAGGGCTGGAATTTGACAAAAAAGGGTTAGAAAAGGGGAAAATGGCTTAAAATGCGTTAGAAATTGTTAGAAATTCACAAAAAAGGGTCACAAAAGAAAAAAAAGCATTACAAAGGGTTGGAATTTGACAAAAACGGCTTAGAAAAGGAAAGAATGGCTTTAAAAGGGTTAGAAATTGAGAAAAATGGGTTAGAAAAGGAAAAAAACTGCTTAAAAAAGATAGAAATTGAGAAAATGGGTTAGAAAAGTTAAACAAAGCAAGCATTCAAACGACTTAGAAAAGGACAAAAATGGGTTAGAAAAGGAAAAAAATGTCTTCCAAAGGGCTGGAATTTGACAAAAAAGGGTTAGAAAAGGGGAAAATGGCTTAAACCGGGTTAGAAATGCACAAAAATGGGTTAGAAATGGCCAAAAATGACTGAAAACAGGAAAAAATGAGGCAAAACCCAGTAAGAAAAAGAGAAAAATGGCTTAGAACCTTTTGAAACTTGCCAAAGATGCGATAGAAATGGCCAAAAATGGCTTTAAATGAGTTTCAAATGGGCACAAAGGGGATTGAAAAGGCAAAAATTGCTTAGAAATAGCCAAACACGGCTTGAAAGCCTTGAGAAATGGACAAAAGTGGTTAAGAAAAGGAAATGAAAAAAAGGCTTCAAACGACTTAGAGATGGGCAAAAAAGGGTTAGAAAAGGAAAAAACTTCTAAAAAAGTTGTTAGAAATTGACAAAAAATGGTCACAAAAGAAAAAAAGCATTACCAAGGGTTGGAATTTGACAAAAACAGCTTAGAAAAGGAAAGTATGGTTTTTAAAGGGTTAGAAATTGAGAAAAATGAGTTAGAAAAGGAAAAAAAAACTGCTTAAAAAAGATAGAAATTGAGAAAATGGGTTAGAAAAGTTAAATAAAGCAAGCATTCAAACGACTTTGAAATGGGCAAAAATGGGTTGGAAAAGGGAAAAAACTGATAAAAAATAGTTAGAAAAGGACAAAAATAGGTTAGAAAAAGAAAAAAAAAGTCTTCCAAAGGGCTGGAATTTGACAAAAAAATGTTAGAAAATGGGAAAATGGCTTAAAATGTGTTAGAAATGCACAAAAATGGGTTAGAAATGGCCAAAAATGACTGAAAACTGGAAAAAAATGGGGCAAAAACTAATAAGAAAAGGAAAAAACTGGCTTAAAACCCTTCGAAATTTGCCAAAGATACGATAGAAATGTCCAAAAGTGGCTTTAAATTAGTTTCAAAGGGGATTGAAAAGGCAAAAATTGCTTAGAAATAGCCAAACACTGCTTAAAAGCGTTGAGAAATGGACAAAAATGGTTCAGAAAAGGAAATCAAAAAAGGCTTCAAACGACTTAGAGATGAGCAAAAAAGGGGTTACAAAAGGAAAAAAACTTCTAAAAAATGGTTAGAAATTCACAAAAAATGGTCACAAAAGAAAAAAAAAGCCTTACAATGGGTTGGAATTTGACAAAAACGGCTTAGAAAAGGAATGAATGGCTTTAAAAGGGTTAGAAATTGAGAAAAATGGGTTAGAAAAGGAAAAAAAACTGCTTAAAAAAGATAGAAATTGAGAAAATGGGTTAGAAAAGTTAAATAAAGCAAGCATTCAAACGACTTAGAAATGGGGCAAAATGGGTTGGAAAAGGGAATAAAACTCCTAAAAAATAGTTAGAAAAGGACAAAAATGGGTTAGAAAAGGAAAAAAATGTCTTGCAAAGGGCTGGAATTTGACAAAAAAGGGTTAGAAAAGGGGAAAATGGCTTAAAATGCGTTAGAAATTGTTAGAAATTCACAAAAAAGGGTCACAAAAGAAAAAAAAGCATTACAAAGGGTTGGAATTTGACAAAAACGGCTTAGAAAAGGAAAGAATGGCTTTAAAAGGGTTAGAAATTGAGAAAAATGGGTTAGAAAAGGAAAAAAAAACTGCTTAAAAAAGATAGAAATTGAGAAAATGGGTTAGAAAAGTTAAACAAAGCAAGCATTCAAACGACTTAGAAAAGGACAAAAATGGGTTAGAAAAGGAAAAAAATGTCTTCCAAAGGGCTGGAATTTGACAAAAAAGGGTTAGAAAAGGGGAAAATGGCTTAAAATGCGTTAGAAATGCACAAAAATGGGTTAGAAATGGCCAAAAATGACTGAAAACAGGAAAAAATGAGGCAAAACCCAGTAAGAAAAAGAGAAAAATGGCTTAGAACCTTTTGAAACTTGCCAAAGATGCGATAGAAATGGCCAAAAATGGCTTTAAATGAGTTTCAAATGGGCACAAAGGGGATTGAAAAGGCAAAAATTGCTTAGAAATAGCCAAACACGGCTTGAAAGCATTGAGAAATGGACAAAAATGGTTTAGAAAAGGAAATGAAAAAAAGGCTTCAAACGACTTAGAGATGGGCAAAAAAGGGTTAGAAAAGGAAAAAACTTCTAAAAAATGGTTAGAAATTCACAAAAAATGGTCACAAAAGAAAAAAAAAGCCTTACAAAGGGTTGGAATTTGACAAAAATGGCTTAGAAAAGGAATGAATGGCTTTAAAAGGGTTAGAAATTGAGAAAAATGGGTTAGAAAAGGAAAAAAAAACTGCTTAAAAAAGATAGAAATTGAGAAAATGGGTTAGAAAATTTAAATAACGCAAGCATTCAAACGACTTTGAAATGGGCAAAAATGGGTTGGAAAAGGGGATAAAACTCCTAAAAAAATAGTTAGAAAAGGACAAAAATGGGTTAGAAAAGGAAAAAAATGTCTTGCAAAGGGCTGGAATTTGACAAAAAAGGGTTAGAAAAAAGGGAAAATGGCTTAAAATGCGTTAGAAATTCTTAGAAATTCACAAAAAAGGGTCACAAAAGAAAAAAAAGCATTACAAAGGGTTGGAATTTGACAAAAACGGCTTAGAAAAGGAATGAATGGCTTTAAAAGGGTTAGAAATTGAGAAAAATGGGTTAGAAAAGGAAAAAAACTGCTTAAAAAAGATAGAAATTGAGAAAATGGGTTAGAAAAGTTAAACAAAGCAAGCATTCAAACGACTTAGAAAAGGACAAAAATGGGTTAGAAAAGGAAAAAAATGTCTTCCAAAGGGCTGGAATTTGACAAAAAAGGGTTAGAAAAGGGGAAAATGGCTTAAACCGGGTTAGAAATGCACAAAAATGGGTTAGAAATGGCCAAAAATGACTGAAAACAGGAAAAAATGAGGCAAAACCCAGTAAGAAAAAGAGAAAAATGGCTTAGAACCTTTTGAAACTTGCCAAAGATGCGATAGAAATGGCCAAAAATGGCTTTAAATGAGTTTCAAATGGGCACAAAGGGGATTGAAAAGGCAAAAATTGCTTAGAAATAGCCAAACACGGCTTGAAAGCATTGAGAAAGGGACAAAAATGGTTAAGAAAAGGAAATGAAAAAAAGGCTTCAAACGACTTAGAGATGGGCAAAAAAGGGTTAGAAAAGGAAAAAACTTCTAAAAAATGGTTAGAAATTGACAAAAAAGGGTCACAAAAGAAAAAAAAGCCTTACAAAGGGTTGGAATTTGACAAAAACGGCTTAGAAAAGGAAAGTATGGTTTTTAAAGGGTTAGAAATTGAGAAAAATGGGTTAGAAAAGGAAAAAAAACTGCTTAAAAAAGATAGAAATTGAGAAAATGGGTTAGAAAAGTTAAATAAAGCAAGCATTCAAACGACTTTGAAATGGGCAAAAATGGGTTGGAAAAGGGAAAAAACTGATAAAAAATAGTTAGAAAAGGACAAAAATAGGTTAGAAAAGGAAAAAAAAAGTCTTCCAAAGGGCTGGAATTTGACAAAAAAATGTTAGAAAAGGGGAAAATGGCTTAAAATGTGTTAGAAATGCACACAAATGGGTTAGAAATGGCCAAAAATGACTGAAAACTGGAAAAAAATGGGGCAAAAACTAATAAGAAAAGGAAAAAACTGGCTTAAAACCCTTCGAAATTTGCCAAAGATACGATAGAAATGTCCAAAAATGGCTTTAAATTAGTTTCAAAGGGGATTGAAACGGCAAAAATTGCTTAGAAATAGCCAAACACTGCTTAAAAGCGTTGAGAAATGGACAAAAATGGTTCAGAAAAGGAAATCAAAAACGGCTTCAAAAGACTTAGAGATGAGCAAAAAAGGGGTTACAAAAGGAAAAAAACTTCTAAAAAATGGTTAGAAATTCACAAAAAATGGTCACAAAAGAAAAAAAAAGCCTTACAATGGGTTGGAATTTGACAAAAACGGCTTAGAAAAGGAATGAATGGCTTTAAAAGGGTTAGAAATTGAGAAAAATGGGTTAGAAAAGGAAAAAAAAACTGCTTAAAAAAGATAGAAATTGAGAAAATGGGTTAGAAAAGTTAAATAAAGCAAGCATTCAAACGACTTAGAAATGGGGCAAAATGGGTTGGAAAAGGGAATAAAACTCCTAAAAAATAGTTAGAAAAGGACAAAAATGGGTTAGAAAAGGAAAAAAATGTCTTGCAAAGGGCTGGAATTTGACAAAAAAGGGTTAGAAAAGGGGAAAATGGCTTAAAATGCGTTAGAAATTGTTAGAAATTCACAAAAAAGGGTCACAAAAGAAAAAAAAGCATTACAAAGGGTTGGAATTTGACAAAAACGGCTTAGAAAAGGAAAGAATGGCTTTAAAAGGGTTAGAAATTGAGAAAAATGGGTTAGAAAAGGAAAAAAAACTGCTTAAAAAAGATGGAAATTGAGAAAATGGGTTAGAAAAGTTAAACAAAGCAAGCATTCAAACGACTTAGAAAAGGACAAAAATGGGTTAGAAAAGGAAAAAAATGTCTTCCAAAGGGCTGGAATTTGACAAAAAAGGGTTAGAAAAGGGGAAAATGGCTTAAAATGCGTTAGAAATGCACAAAAATGGGTTAGAAATGGCCAAAAATGACTGAAAACAGGAAAAAATGAGGCAAAACCCAGTAAGAAAAAGAGAAAAATGGCTTAGAACCTTTTGAAACTTGCCAAAGATGCGATAGAAATGGCCAAAAATGGCTTTAAATGAGTTTCAAATGGGCACAAAGGGGATTGAAAAGGCAAAAATTGCTTAGAAATAGCCAAACACGGCTTGAAAGCATTGAGAAATGGACAAAAATGGTTTAGAAAAGGAAATGAAAAAAAGGCTTCAAACGACTTAGAGATGGGCAAAAAAGGGTTAGAAAAGGAAAAAACTTCTAAAAAATGGTTAGAAATTCACAAAAAATGGTCACAAAAGAAAAAAAAAGCCTTACAAAGGGTTGGAATTTGACAAAAATGGCTTAGAAAAGGAATGAATGGCTTTAAAAGGGTTAGAAATTGAGAAAAATGGGTTAGAAAAGGAAAAAAAAACTGCTTAAAAAAGATAGAAATTGAGAAAATGGGTTAGAAAATTTAAATAACGCAAGCATTCAAACGACTTTGAAATGGGCAAAAATGGGTTGGAAAAGGGGATAAAACTCCTAAAAAAATAGTTAGAAAAGGACAAAAATGGGTTAGAAAAGGAAAAAAATGTCTTGCAAAGGGCTGGAATTTGACAAAAAAGGGTTAGAAAAAAGGGAAAATGGCTTAAAATGCGTTAGAAATTCTTAGAAATTCACAAAAAAGGGTCACAAAAGAAAAAAAAGCATTACAAAGGGTTGGAATTTGACAAAAACGGCTTAGAAAAGGAATGAATGGCTTTAAAAGGGTTAGAAATTGAGAAAAATGGGTTAGAAAAGGAAAAAAACTGCTTAAAAAAGATAGAAATTGAGAAAATGGGTTAGAAAAGTTAAACAAAGCAAGCATTCAAACGACTTAGAAAAGGACAAAAATGGGTTAGAAAAGGAAAAAAATGTCTTCCAAAGGGCTGGAATTTGACAAAAAAGGGTTAGAAAAGGGGAAAATGGCTTAAACCGGGTTAGAAATGCACAAAAATGGGTTAGAAATGGCCAAAAATGACTGAAAACAGGAAAAAATGAGGCAAAACCCAGTAAGAAAAAGAGAAAAATGGCTTAGAACCTTTTGAAACTTGCCAAAGATGCGATAGAAATGGCCAAAAATGGCTTTAAATGAGTTTCAAATGGGCACAAAGGGGATTGAAAAGGCAAAAATTGCTTAGAAATAGCCAAACACGGCTTGAAAGCATTGAGAAAGGGACAAAAATGGTTAAGAAAAGGAAATGAAAAAAAGGCTTCAAACGACTTAGAGATGGGCAAAAAAGGGTTAGAAAAGGAAAAAACTTCTAAAAAATGGTTAGAAATTGACAAAAAAGGGTCACAAAAGAAAAAAAAGCCTTACAAAGGGTTGGAATTTGACAAAAACGGCTTAGAAAAGGAAAGTATGGTTTTTAAAGGGTTAGAAATTGAGAAAAATGGGTTAGAAAAGGAAAAAAAACTGCTTAAAAAAGATAGAAATTGAGAAAATGGGTTAGAAAAGTTAAATAAAGCAAGCATTCAAACGACTTTGAAATGGGCAAAAATGGGTTGGAAAAGGGAAAAAACTGATAAAAAATAGTTAGAAAAGGACAAAAATAGGTTAGAAAAGGAAAAAAAAAGTCTTCCAAAGGGCTGGAATTTGACAAAAAAATGTTAGAAAAGGGGAAAATGGCTTAAAATGTGTTAGAAATGCACAAAAATGGGTTAGAAATGGCCAAAAATGACTGAAAACTGGAAAAAAATGGGGCAAAGACTAATAAGAAAAGGAAAAAACTGGCTTAAAACCCTTCGAAATTTGCCAAAGATACGATAGAAATGTCCAAAAATGGCTTTAAATTAGTTTCAAAGGGGATTGAAACGGCAAAAATTGCTTAGAAATAGCCAAACACTGCTTAAAAGCGTTGAGAAATGGACAAAAATGGTTCAGAAAAGGAAATCAAAAACGGCTTCAAAAGACTTAGAGATGAGCAAAAAAGGGGTTACAAAAGGAAAAAAACTTCTAAAAAATGGTTAGAAATTCACAAAAAATGGTCACAAAAGAAAAAAAAAGCCTTACAATGGGTTGGAATTTGACAAAAACGGCTTAGAAAAGGAATGAATGGCTTTAAAAGGGTTAGAAATTGAGAAAAATGGGTTAGAAAAGGAAAAAAAACTGCTTAAAAAAGATAGAAATTGAGAAAATGGGTTAGAAAAGTTAAATAAAGCAAGCATTCAAACGACTTAGAAATGGGGCAAAATGGGTTGGAAAAGGGAATAAAACTCCTAAAAAATAGTTAGAAAAGGACAAAAATGGGTTAGAAAAGGAAAAAAATGTCTTGCAAAGGGCTGGAATTTGACAAAAAAGGGTTAGAAAAGGGGAAAATGGCTTAAAATGCGTTAGAAATTGTTAGAAATTCACAAAAAAGGGTCACAAAAGAAAAAAAAGCATTACAAAGGGTTGGAATTTGACAAAAACGGCTTAGAAAAGGAAAGAATGGCTTTAAAAGGGTTAGAAATTGAGAAAAATGGGTTAGAAAAGGAAAAAAAACTGCTTAAAAAAGATGGAAATTGAGAAAATGGGTTAGAAAAGTTAAACAAAGCAAGCATTCAAACGACTTAGAAAAGGACAAAAATGGGTTAGAAAAGGAAAAAAATGTCTTCCAAAGGGCTGGAATTTGACAAAAAAGGGTTAGAAAAGGGGAAAATGGCTTAAAATGCGTTAGAAATGCACAAAAATGGGTTAGAAATGGCCAAAAATGACTGAAAACAGGAAAAAATGAGGCAAAACCCAGTAAGAAAAAGAGAAAAATGGCTTAGAACCTTTTGAAACTTGCCAAAGATGCGATAGAAATGGCCAAAAATGGCTTTAAATGAGTTTCAAATGGGCACAAAGGGGATTGAAAAGGCAAAAATTGCTTAGAAATAGCCAAACACGGCTTGAAAGCATTGAGAAATGGACAAAAATGGTTTAGAAAAGGAAATGAAAAAAAGGCTTCAAACGACTTAGAGATGGGCAAAAAAGGGTTAGAAAAGGAAAAAACTTCTAAAAAATGGTTAGAAATTCACAAAAAATGGTCACAAAAGAAAAAAAAAGCCTTACAAAGGGTTGGAATTTGACAAAAATGGCTTAGAAAAGGAATGAATGGCTTTAAAAGGGTTAGAAATTGAGAAAAATGGGTTAGAAAAGGAAAAAAAAACTGCTTAAAAAAGATAGAAATTGAGAAAATGGGTTAGAAAATTTAAATAACGCAAGCATTCAAACGACTTTGAAATGGGCAAAAATGGGTTGGAAAAGGGGATAAAACTCCTAAAAAAATAGTTAGAAAAGGACAAAAATGGGTTAGAAAAGGAAAAAAATGTCTTGCAAAGGGCTGGAATTTGACAAAAAAGGGTTAGAAAAAAGGGAAAATGGCTTAAAATGCGTTAGAAATTCTTAGAAATTCACAAAAAAGGGTCACAAAAGAAAAAAAAGCATTACAAAGGGTTGGAATTTGACAAAAACGGCTTAGAAAAGGAATGAATGGCTTTAAAAGGGTTAGAAATTGAGAAAAATGGGTTAGAAAAGGAAAAAAACTGCTTAAAAAAGATAGAAATTGAGAAAATGGGTTAGAAAAGTTAAACAAAGCAAGCATTCAAACGACTTAGAAAAGGACAAAAATGGGTTAGAAAAGGAAAAAAATGTCTTCCAAAGGGCTGGAATTTGACAAAAAAGGGTTAGAAAAGGGGAAAATGGCTTAAACCGGGTTAGAAATGCACAAAAATGGGTTAGAAATGGCCAAAAATGACTGAAAACAGGAAAAAATGAGGCAAAACCCAGTAAGAAAAAGAGAAAAATGGCTTAGAACCTTTTGAAACTTGCCAAAGATGCGATAGAAATGGCCAAAAATGGCTTTAAATGAGTTTCAAATGGGCACAAAGGGGATTGAAAAGGCAAAAATTGCTTAGAAATAGCCAAA
Organism: Pezoporus flaviventris; assembly: GCF_033815535.1. Lineage (NCBI taxonomy): Eukaryota > Metazoa > Chordata > Aves > Psittaciformes > Psittacidae > Pezoporus > Pezoporus flaviventris. The sequence goes on from NW_026893055.1 coordinate 163,874, forward strand.
CACGGCTTGAAAGCATTGAGAAAGGGACAAAAATGGTTAAGAAAAGGAAATGAAAAAAAGGCTTCAAACGACTTAGAGATGGGCAAAAAAGGGTTAGAAAAGGAAAAAACTTCTAAAAAATGGTTAGAAATTGACAAAAAAGGGTCACAAAAGAAAAAAAAGCCTTACAAAGGGTTGGAATTTGACAAAAACGGCTTAGAAAAGGAAAGTATGGTTTTTAAAGGGTTAGAAATTGAGAAAAATGGGTTAGAAAAGGAAAAAAAACTGCTTAAAAAAGATAGAAATTGAGAAAATGGGTTAGAAAAGTTAAATAAAGCAAGCATTCAAACGACTTTGAAATGGGCAAAAATGGGTTGGAAAAGGGAAAAAACTGATAAAAAATAGTTAGAAAAGGACAAAAATAGGTTAGAAAAGGAAAAAAAAAGTCTTCCAAAGGGCTGGAATTTGACAAAAAAATGTTAGAAAAGGGGAAAATGGCTTAAAATGTGTTAGAAATGCACAAAAATGGGTTAGAAATGGCCAAAAATGACTGAAAACTGGAAAAAAATGGGGCAAAGACTAATAAGAAAAGGAAAAAACTGGCTTAAAACCCTTCGAAATTTGCCAAAGATACGATAGAAATGTCCAAAAATGGCTTTAAATTAGTTTCAAAGGGGATTGAAACGGCAAAAATTGCTTAGAAATAGCCAAACACTGCTTAAAAGCGTTGAGAAATGGACAAAAATGGTTCAGAAAAGGAAATCAAAAACGGCTTCAAAAGACTTAGAGATGAGCAAAAAAGGGGTTACAAAAGGAAAAAAACTTCTAAAAAATGGTTAGAAATTCACAAAAAATGGTCACAAAAGAAAAAAAAAGCCTTACAATGGGTTGGAATTTGACAAAAACGGCTTAGAAAAGGAATGAATGGCTTTAAAAGGGTTAGAAATTGAGAAAAATGGGTTAGAAAAGGAAAAAAAACTGCTTAAAAAAGATAGAAATTGAGAAAATGGGTTAGAAAAGTTAAATAAAGCAAGCATTCAAACGACTTAGAAATGGGGCAAAATGGGTTGGAAAAGGGAATAAAACTCCTAAAAAATAGTTAGAAAAGGACAAAAATGGGTTAGAAAAGGAAAAAAATGTCTTGCAAAGGGCTGGAATTTGACAAAAAAGGGTTAGAAAAGGGGAAAATGGCTTAAAATGCGTTAGAAATTGTTAGAAATTCACAAAAAAGGGTCACAAAAGAAAAAAAAAGCATTACAAAGGGTTGGAATTTGACAAAAACGGCTTAGAAAAGGAAAGAATGGCTTTAAAAGGGTTAGAAATTGAGAAAAATGGGTTAGAAAAGGAAAAAAACTGCTTAAAAAAGATAGAAATTGAGAAAATGGGTTAGAAAAGTTAAACAAAGCAAGCATTCAAACGACTTAGAAAAGGACAAAAATGGGTTAGAAAAGGAAAAAAATGTCTTCCAAAGGGCTGGAATTTGACAAAAAAGGGTTAGAAAAGGGGAAAATGGCTTAAACCGGGTTAGAAATGCACAAAAATGGGTTAGAAATGGCCAAAAATGACTGAAAACAGGAAAAAATGAGGCAAAACCCAGTAAGAAAAAGAGAAAAATGGCTTAGAACCTTTTGAAACTTGCCAAAGATGCGATAGAAATGGCCAAAAATGGCTTTAAATGAGTTTCAAATGGGCACAAAGGGGATTGAAAAGGCAAAAATTGCTTAGAAATAGCCAAACACGGCTTGAAAGCCTTGAGAAATGGACAAAAGTGGTTAAGAAAAGGAAATGAAAAAAAGGCTTCAAACGACTTAGAGATGGGCAAAAAAGGGTTAGAAAAGGAAAAAACTTCTAAAAAAGTTGTTAGAAATTGACAAAAAATGGTCACAAAAGAAAAAAAGCATTACCAAGGGTTGGAATTTGACAAAAACAGCTTAGAAAAGGAAAGTATGGTTTTTAAAGGGTTAGAAATTGAGAAAAATGAGTTAGAAAAGGAAAAAAAAACTGCTTAAAAAAGATAGAAATTGAGAAAATGGGTTAGAAAAGTTAAATAAAGCAAGCATTCAAACGACTTTGAAATGGGCAAAAATGGGTTGGAAAAGGGAAAAAACTGATAAAAAATAGTTAGAAAAGGACAAAAATAGGTTAGAAAAAGAAAAAAAAAGTCTTCCAAAGGGCTGGAATTTGACAAAAAAATGTTAGAAAATGGGAAAATGGCTTAAAATGTGTTAGAAATGCACAAAAATGGGTTAGAAATGGCCAAAAATGACTGAAAACTGGAAAAAAATGGGGCAAAAACTAATAAGAAAAGGAAAAAACTGGCTTAAAACCCTTCGAAATTTGCCAAAGATACGATAGAAATGTCCAAAAGTGGCTTTAAATTAGTTTCAAAGGGGATTGAAAAGGCAAAAATTGCTTAGAAATAGCCAAACACTGCTTAAAAGCGTTGAGAAATGGACAAAAATGGTTCAGAAAAGGAAATCAAAAAAGGCTTCAAACGACTTAGAGATGAGCAAAAAAGGGGTTACAAAAGGAAAAAAACTTCTAAAAAATGGTTAGAAATTCACAAAAAATGGTCACAAAAGAAAAAAAAAGCCTTACAATGGGTTGGAATTTGACAAAAACGGCTTAGAAAAGGAATGAATGGCTTTAAAAGGGTTAGAAATTGAGAAAAATGGGTTAGAAAAGGAAAAAAAACTGCTTAAAAAAGATAGAAATTGAGAAAATGGGTTAGAAAAGTTAAATAAAGCAAGCATTCAAACGACTTAGAAATGGGGCAAAATGGGTTGGAAAAGGGAATAAAACTCCTAAAAAATAGTTAGAAAAGGACAAAAATGGGTTAGAAAAGGAAAAAAATGTCTTGCAAAGGGCTGGAATTTGACAAAAAAGGGTTAGAAAAGGGGAAAATGGCTTAAAATGCGTTAGAAATTGTTAGAAATTCACAAAAAAGGGTCACAAAAGAAAAAAAAGCATTACAAAGGGTTGGAATTTGACAAAAACGGCTTAGAAAAGGAAAGAATGGCTTTAAAAGGGTTAGAAATTGAGAAAAATGGGTTAGAAAAGGAAAAAAAAACTGCTTAAAAAAGATAGAAATTGAGAAAATGGGTTAGAAAAGTTAAACAAAGCAAGCATTCAAACGACTTAGAAAAGGACAAAAATGGGTTAGAAAAGGAAAAAAATGTCTTCCAAAGGGCTGGAATTTGACAAAAAAGGGTTAGAAAAGGGGAAAATGGCTTAAAATGCGTTAGAAATGCACAAAAATGGGTTAGAAATGGCCAAAAATGACTGAAAACAGGAAAAAATGAGGCAAAACCCAGTAAGAAAAAGAGAAAAATGGCTTAGAACCTTTTGAAACTTGCCAAAGATGCGATAGAAATGGCCAAAAATGGCTTTAAATGAGTTTCAAATGGGCACAAAGGGGATTGAAAAGGCAAAAATTGCTTAGAAATAGCCAAACACGGCTTGAAAGCATTGAGAAATGGACAAAAATGGTTTAGAAAAGGAAATGAAAAAAAGGCTTCAAACGACTTAGAGATGGGCAAAAAAGGGTTAGAAAAGGAAAAAACTTCTAAAAAATGGTTAGAAATTCACAAAAAATGGTCACAAAAGAAAAAAAAAAGCCTTACAAAGGGTTGGAATTTGACAAAAATGGCTTAGAAAAGGAATGAATGGCTTTAAAAGGGTTAGAAATTGAGAAAAATGGGTTAGAAAAGGAAAAAAAAACTGCTTAAAAAAGATAGAAATTGAGAAAATGGGTTAGAAAATTTAAATAACGCAAGCATTCAAACGACTTTGAAATGGGCAAAAATGGGTTGGAAAAGGGGATAAAACTCCTAAAAAAATAGTTAGAAAAGGACAAAAATGGGTTAGAAAAGGAAAAAAATGTCTTGCAAAGGGCTGGAATTTGACAAAAAAGGGTTAGAAAAAAGGGAAAATGGCTTAAAATGCGTTAGAAATTCTTAGAAATTCACAAAAAAGGGTCACAAAAGAAAAAAAAGCATTACAAAGGGTTGGAATTTGACAAAAACGGCTTAGAAAAGGAATGAATGGCTTTAAAAGGGTTAGAAATTGAGAAAAATGGGTTAGAAAAGGAAAAAAACTGCTTAAAAAAGATAGAAATTGAGAAAATGGGTTAGAAAAGTTAAACAAAGCAAGCATTCAAACGACTTAGAAAAGGACAAAAATGGGTTAGAAAAGGAAAAAAATGTCTTCCAAAGGGCTGGAATTTGACAAAAAAGGGTTAGAAAAGGGGAAAATGGCTTAAACCGGGTTAGAAATGCACAAAAATGGGTTAGAAATGGCCAAAAATGACTGAAAACAGGAAAAAATGAGGCAAAACCCAGTAAGAAAAAGAGAAAAATGGCTTAGAACCTTTTGAAACTTGCCAAAGATGCGATAGAAATGGCCAAAAATGGCTTTAAATGAGTTTCAAATGGGCACAAAGGGGATTGAAAAGGCAAAAATTGCTTAGAAATAGCCAAACACGGCTTGAAAGCATTGAGAAAGGGACAAAAATGGTTAAGAAAAGGAAATGAAAAAAAGGCTTCAAACGACTTAGAGATGGGCAAAAAAGGGTTAGAAAAGGAAAAAACTTCTAAAAAATGGTTAGAAATTGACAAAAAAGGGTCACAAAAGAAAAAAAAGCCTTACAAAGGGTTGGAATTTGACAAAAACGGCTTAGAAAAGGAAAGTATGGTTTTTAAAGGGTTAGAAATTGAGAAAATGGGTTAGAAAAGTTAAATAAAGCAAGCATTCAAACGACTTTGAAATGGGCAAAAATGGGTTGGAAAAGGGAAAAAACTGATAAAAAATAGTTAGAAAAGGACAAAAATAGGTTAGAAAAGGAAAAAAAAAGTCTTCCAAAGGGCTGGAATTTGACAAAAAAATGTTAGAAAAGGGGAAAATGGCTTAAAATGTGTTAGAAATGCACAAAAATGGGTTAGAAATGGCCAAAAATGACTGAAAACTGGAAAAAAATGGGGCAAAGACTAATAAGAAAAGGAAAAAACTGGCTTAAAACCCTTCAAAATTTGCCAAAGATACGATAGAAATGTCCAAAAATGGCTTTAAATTAGTTTCAAAGGGGATTGAAACGGCAAAAATTGCTTAGAAATAGCCAAACACTGCTTAAAAGCGTTGAGAAATGGACAAAAATGGTTCAGAAAAGGAAATCAAAAACGGCTTCAAAAGACTTAGAGATGAGCAAAAAAGGGGTTACAAAAGGAAAAAAACTTCTAAAAAATGGTTAGAAATTCACAAAAAATGGTCACAAAAGAAAAAAAAAGCCTTACAATGGGTTGGAATTTGACAAAAACGGCTTAGAAAAGGAATGAATGGCTTTAAAAGGGTTAGAAATTGAGAAAAATGGGTTAGAAAAGGAAAAAAAACTGCTTAAAAAAGATAGAAATTGAGAAAATGGGTTAGAAAAGTTAAATAAAGCAAGCATTCAAACGACTTAGAAATGGGGCAAAATGGGTTGGAAAAGGGAATAAAACTCCTAAAAAATAGTTAGAAAAGGACAAAAATGGGTTAGAAAAGGAAAAAAATGTCTTGCAAAGGGCTGGAATTTGACAAAAAAGGGTTAGAAAAGGGGAAAATGGCTTAAAATGCGTTAGAAATTGTTAGAAATTCACAAAAAAGGGTCACAAAAGAAAAAAAAAGCATTACAAAGGGTTGGAATTTGACAAAAACGGCTTAGAAAAGGAAAGAATGGCTTTAAAAGGGTTAGAAATTGAGAAAAATGGGTTAGAAAAGGAAAAAAACTGCTTAAAAAAGATAGAAATTGAGAAAATGGGTTAGAAAAGTTAAACAAAGCAAGCATTCAAACGACTTAGAAAAGGACAAAAATGGGTTAGAAAAGGAAAAAAATGTCTTCCAAAGGGCTGGAATTTGACAAAAAAGGGTTAGAAAAGGGGAAAATGGCTTAAACCGGGTTAGAAATGCACAAAAATGGGTTAGAAATGGCCAAAAATGACTGAAAACAGGAAAAAATGAGGCAAAACCCAGTAAGAAAAAGAGAAAAATGGCTTAGAACCTTTTGAAACTTGCCAAAGATGCGATAGAAATGGCCAAAAATGGCTTTAAATGAGTTTCAAATGGGCACAAAGGGGATTGAAAAGGCAAAAATTGCTTAGAAATAGCCAAACACGGCTTGAAAGCCTTGAGAAATGGACAAAAGTGGTTAAGAAAAGGAAATGAAAAAAAGGCTTCAAACGACTTAGAGATGGGCAAAAAAGGGTTAGAAAAGGAAAAAACTTCTAAAAAAGTTGTTAGAAATTGACAAAAAATGGTCACAAAAGAAAAAAAGCATTACCAAGGGTTGGAATTTGACAAAAACAGCTTAGAAAAGGAAAGTATGGTTTTTAAAGGGTTAGAAATTGAGAAAAATGAGTTAGAAAAGGAAAAAAAAACTGCTTAAAAAAGATAGAAATTGAGAAAATGGGTTAGAAAGGTTAAATAAAGCAAGCATTCAAACGACTTTGAAATGGGCAAAAATGGGTTGGAAAAGGGAAAAAACTGATAAAAAATAGTTAGAAAAGGACAAAAATAGGTTAGAAAAAGAAAAAAAAAGTCTTCCAAAGGGCTGGAATTTGACAAAAAAATGTTAGAAAATGGGAAAATGGCTTAAAATGTGTTAGAAATGCACAAAAATGGGTTAGAAATGGCCAAAAATGACTGAAAACTGGAAAAAAATGGGGCAAAAACTAATAAGAAAAGGAAAAAACTGGCTTAAAACCCTTCGAAATTTGCCAAAGATACGATAGAAATGTCCAAAAGTGGCTTTAAATTAGTTTCAAAGGGGATTGAAAAGGCAAAAATTGCTTAGAAATAGCCAAACACTGCTTAAAAGCGTTGAGAAATGGACAAAAATGGTTCAGAAAAGGAAATCAAAAAAGGCTTCAAACGACTTAGAGATGAGCAAAAAAGGGGTTACAAAAGGAAAAAAACTTCTAAAAAATGGTTAGAAATTCACAAAAAATGGTCACAAAAGAAAAAAAAAGCCTTACAATGGGTTGGAATTTGACAAAAACGGCTTAGAAAAGGAATGAATGGCTTTAAAAGGGTTAGAAATTGAGAAAAATGGGTTAGAAAAGGAAAAAAAACTGCTTAAAAAAGATAGAAATTGAGAAAATGGGTTAGAAAAGTTAAATAAAGCAAGCATTCAAACGACTTAGAAATGGGGCAAAATGGGTTGGAAAAGGGAATAAAACTCCTAAAAAATAGTTAGAAAAGGACAAAAATGGGTTAGAAAAGGAAAAAAATGTCTTGCAAAGGGCTGGAATTTGACAAAAAAGGGTTAGAAAAGGGGAAAATGGCTTAAAATGCGTTAGAAATTGTTAGAAATTCACAAAAAAGGGTCACAAAAGAAAAAAAAGCATTACAAAGGGTTGGAATTTGACAAAAACGGCTTAGAAAAGGAAAGAATGGCTTTAAAAGGGTTAGAAATTGAGAAAAATGGGTTAGAAAAGGAAAAAAAAACTGCTTAAAAAAGATAGAAATTGAGAAAATGGGTTAGAAAAGTTAAACAAAGCAAGCATTCAAACGACTTAGAAAAGGACAAAAATGGGTTAGAAAAGGAAAAAAATGTCTTCCAAAGGGCTGGAATTTGACAAAAAAGGGTTAGAAAAGGGGAAAATGGCTTAAAATGCGTTAGAAATGCACAAAAATGGGTTAGAAATGGCCAAAAATGACTGAAAACAGGAAAAAATGAGGCAAAACCCAGTAAGAAAAAGAGAAAAATGGCTTAGAACCTTTTGAAACTTGCCAAAGATGCGATAGAAATGGCCAAAAATGGCTTTAAATGAGTTTCAAATGGGCACAAAGGGGATTGAAAAGGCAAAAATTGCTTAGAAATAGCCAAACACGGCTTGAAAGCATTGAGAAATGGACAAAAATGGTTTAGAAAAGGAAATGAAAAAAAGGCTTCAAACGACTTAGAGATGGGCAAAAAAGGGTTAGAAAAGGAAAAAACTTCTAAAAAATGGTTAGAAATTCACAAAAAATGGTCACAAAAAAAAAAAAAGCCTTACAAAGGGTTGGAATTTGACAAAAACAGCTTAGAAAAGGAAAGTATGGTTTTTAAAGGGTTAGAAATTGAGAAAAATGAGTTAGAAAAGGAAAAAAAAACTGCTTAAAAAAGATAGAAATTGAGAAAATGGGTTAGAAAAGTTAAATAAAGCAAGCATTCAAACGACTTTGAAATGGGCAAAAATGGGTTGGAAAAGGGAAAAAACTGATAAAAAATAGTTAGAAAAGGACAAAAATAGGTTAGAAAAAGAAAAAAAAAGTCTTCCAAAGGGCTGGAATTTGACAAAAAAATGTTAGAAAATGGGAAAATGGCTTAAAATGTGTTAGAAATGCACAAAAATGGGTTAGAAATGGCCAAAAATGACTGAAAACTGGAAAAAAATGGGGCAAAAACTAATAAGAAAAGGAAAAAACTGGCTTAAAACCCTTCGAAATTTGCCAAAGATACGATAGAAATGTCCAAAAATGGCTTTAAATTAGTTTCAAAGGGGATTGAAAAGGCAAAAATTGCTTAGAAATAGCCAAACACTGCTTAAAAGCGTTGAGAAATGGACAAAAATGGTTCAGAAAAGGAAATCAAAAAAGGCTTCAAACGACTTAGAGATGAGCAAAAAAGGGGTTACAAAAGGAAAAAAACTTCTAAAAAATGGTTAGAAATTCACAAAAAATGGTCACAAAAGAAAAAAAAAGCCTTACAATGGGTTGGAATTTGACAAAAACGGCTTAGAAAAGGAATGAATGGCTTTAAAAGGGTTAGAAATTGAGAAAAATGGGTTAGAAAAGGAAAAAAAACTGCTTAAAAAAGATAGAAATTGAGAAAATGGGTTAGAAAAGTTAAATAAAGCAAGCATTCAAACGACTTAGAAATGGGGCAAAATGGGTTGGAAAAGGGAATAAAACTCCTAAAAAATAGATAGAAAAGGACAAAAATGGGTTAGAAAAGGAAAAAAATGTCTTGCAAAGGGCTGGAATTTGACAAAAAAGGGTTAGAAAAGGGGAAAATGGCTTAAAATGCGTTAGAAATTGTTAGAAATTCACAAAAAAGGGTCACAAAAGAAAAAAAAGCATTACAAAGGGTTGGAATTTGACAAAAACGGCTTAGAAAAGGAATGAATGGCTTTAAAAGGGTTAGAAATTGAGAAAAATGGGTTAGAAAAGAAAAAAAACTGCTTAAAAAAGATAGAAATTGAGAAAATGGGTTAGAAAAGTTAAACAAAGCAAGCATTCAAACGACTTAGAAAAGGACAAAAATGGGTTAGAAAATGAAAAAAATGTCTTCCAAAGGGCTGGAATTTGACAAAAAAGGGTTAGAAAAGGGGAAAATGGCTTAAACCGGGTTAGAAATGCACAAAAATGGGTTAGAAATGGCCAAAAATGACTGAAAACAGGAAAAAATGAGGCAAAACCCAGTAAGAAAAAGAGAAAAATGGCTTAGAACCTTTTGAAACTTGCCAAAGATGCGATAGAAATGGCCAAAAATGGCTTTAAATGAGTTTCAAATGGGCACAAAGGGGATTGAAAAGGCAAAAATTGCTTAGAAATAGCCAAACACGGCTTGAAAGCATTGAGAAATGGACAAAAATGGTTAAGAAAAGGAAATGAAAAAAAGGCTTCAAACGACTTAGAGATGGGCAAAAAAGGGTTAGAAAAGGAAAAAACTTCTAAAAAAGTTGTTAGAAATTGACAAAAAAGGGTCACAAAAGAAAAAAAGCATTACCAAGGGTTGGAATTTGACAAAAACAGCTTAGAAAAGGAAAGTATGGTTTTTAAAGGGTTAGAAATTGAGAAAAATGGGTTAGAAAAGGAAAAAAAAACTGCTTAAAAAAGATAGAAATTGAGAAAATGGGTTAGAAAAGTTAAATAAAGCAAGCATTCAAACGACTTTGAAATGGGCAAAAATGGGTTGGAAAAGGGAAAAAACTGATAAAAAATAGTTAGAAAAAGACAAAAATAGGTTAGAAAAGGAAAAAAAATGTCTTCCAAAGGGCTGGAATTTGACAAAAAAGGGTTAGAAAAGGGGAAAATGGCTTAAAATGTGTTAGAAATGCACAAAAATGGGTTAGAAATGGCCAAAAATGACTGAAAACAGGAAAAAAATGGGGCAAAAACTAATAAGAAAAGGAAAAAACTGGCTTAAAACCCTTCGAAATTTGCCAAAGATACGATAGAAATGTCCAAAAATGGCTTTAAATTAGTTTCAAAGGGGATTGAAAAGGCAAAAATTGCTTAGAAATAGCCAAACACGGCTTAAAAGCGTTGAGAAATGGACAAAAATGGTTCAGAAAAGGAAATCAAAAAAGGCGTCAAACGACTTAGAGATGAGCAAAAAAGGGGTTACAAAAGGAAAAAAACTTCTAAAAAATGGTTAGAAATTCACAAAAAATGGTCACAAAAGAAAAAAAAGCATTACAAAGGGTTGGAATTTGACAAAAACGGCTTAGAAAAGGAATGAATGGCTTTAAAAGGGTTAGAAATTGAGAAAAATGGGTTAGAAAAGGAAAAAAAAAACTGCTTAAAAAAGATAGAAATTGAGAAAATGGGTTAGAAAAGTTAAATAAAGCAAGCATTCAAACGACTTTGAAATGGGCAAAAATGGGTTGGAAAAGGGGATAAAACTCCTAAAAAATAGTTAGAAAAGGACAAAAATGGGTTAGAAAAGGAAAAAAATGTCTTGCAAAGGGCTGGAATTTGACAAAAAAAGGTTAGAAAAGGGAAAAATGGCTTAAAATGCGTTAGAAATTGTTAGAAATTCACAAAAAAGGGTCACAAAAGAAAAAAAAGCATTACAAAGGGTTGGAATTTGACAAAAACGGCTTAGAAAAGGAAAGAATGGCTTTAAAAGGGTTAGAAATTGAGAAAAATGGGTTAGAAAAGGAAAAAAAAACTGCTTAAAAAAGATAGAAATTGAGAAAATGGGTTAGAAAAGTTAAACAAAGCAAGCATTCAAACGACTTAGAAAAGGACAAAAATGGGTTAGAAAAGGAAAAAAATGTCTTCCAAAGGGCTGGAATTTGACAAAAAAGGGTTAGAAAAGGGGAAAATGGCTTAAAATGCGTTAGAAATGCACAAAAATGGGTTAGAAATGGCCAAAAATGACTGAAAACAGGAAAAAATGAGGCAAAACCCAGTAAGAAAAAGAGAAAAATGGCTTAGAACCTTTTGAAACTTGCCAAAGATGCGATAGAAATGGCCAAAAATGGCTTTAAATGAGTTTCAAATGGGCACAAAGGGGATTGAAAAGGCAAAAATTGCTTAGAAATAGCCAAACACGGCTTGAAAGCATTGAGAAAGGGACAAAAATGGTTAAGAAAAGGAAATGAAAAAAAGGCTTCAAACGACTTAGAGATGGGCAAAAAAGGGTTAGAAAAGGAAAAAACTTCTAAAAAATGGTTAGAAATTGACAAAAAAGGGTCACAAAAGAAAAAAAAGCCTTACAAAGGGTTGGAATTTGACAAAAACGGCTTAGAAAAGGAAAGTATGGTTTTTAAAGGGTTAGAAATTGAGAAAAATGGGTTAGAAAAGGAAAAAAAACTGCTTAAAAAAGATAGAAATTGAGAAAATGGGTTAGAAAAGTTAAATAAAGCAAGCATTCAAACGACTTTGAAATGGGCAAAAATGGGTTGGAAAAGGGAAAAAACTGATAAAAAATAGTTAGAAAAGGACAAAAATAGGTTAGAAAAGGAAAAAAAAAGTCTTCCAAAGGGCTGGAATTTGACAAAAAAATGTTAGAAAAGGGGAAAATGGCTTAAAATGTGTTAGAAATGCACAAAAATGGGTTAGAAATGGCCAAAAATGACTGAAAACTGGAAAAAAATGGGGCAAAGACTAATAAGAAAAGGAAAAAACTGGCTTAAAACCCTTCAAAATTTGCCAAAGATACGATAGAAATGTCCAAAAATGGCTTTAAATTAGTTTCAAAGGGGATTGAAACGGCAAAAATTGCTTAGAAATAGCCAAACACTGCTTAAAAGCGTTGAGAAATGGACAAAAATGGTTCAGAAAAGGAAATCAAAAACGGCTTCAAAAGACTTAGAGATGAGCAAAAAAGGGGTTACAAAAGGAAAAAAACTTCTAAAAAATGGTTAGAAATTCACAAAAAATGGTCACAAAAGAAAAAAAAAGCCTTACAATGGGTTGGAATTTGACAAAAACGGCTTAGAAAAGGAATGAATGGCTTTAAAAGGGTTAGAAATTGAGAAAAATGGGTTAGAAAAGGAAAAAAAACTGCTTAAAAAAGATAGAAATTGAGAAAATGGGTTAGAAAAGTTAAATAAAGCAAGCATTCAAACGACTTAGAAATGGGGCAAAATGGGTTGGAAAAGGGAATAAAACTCCTAAAAAATAGTTAGAAAAGGACAAAAATGGGTTAGAAAAGGAAAAAAATGTCTTGCAAAGGGCTGGAATTTGACAAAAAAGGGTTAGAAAAGGGGAAAATGGCTTAAAATGCGTTAGAAATTGTTAGAAATTCACAAAAAAGGGTCACAAAAGAAAAAAAAAGCATTACAAAGGGTTGGAATTTGACAAAAACGGCTTAGAAAAGGAAAGAATGGCTTTAAAAGGGTTAGAAATTGAGAAAAATGGGTTAGAAAAGGAAAAAAACTGCTTAAAAAAGATAGAAATTGAGAAAATGGGTTAGAAAAGTTAAACAAAGCAAGCATTCAAACGACTTAGAAAAGGACAAAAATGGGTTAGAAAAGGAAAAAAATGTCTTCCAAAGGGCTGGAATTTGACAAAAAAGGGTTAGAAAAGGGGAAAATGGCTTAAACCGGGTTAGAAATGCACAAAAATGGGTTAGAAATGGCCAAAAATGACTGAAAACAGGAAAAAATGAGGCAAAACCCAGTAAGAAAAAGAGAAAAATGGCTTAGAACCTTTTGAAACTTGCCAAAGATGCGATAGAAATGGCCAAAAATGGCTTTAAATGAGTTTCAAATGGGCACAAAGGGGATTGAAAAGGCAAAAATTGCTTAGAAATAGCCAAACACGGCTTGAAAGCCTTGAGAAATGGACAAAAGTGGTTAAGAAAAGGAAATGAAAAAAAGGCTTCAAACGACTTAGAGATGGGCAAAAAAGGGTTAGAAAAGGAAAAAACTTCTAAAAAAGTTGTTAGAAATTGACAAAAAAGGGTCACAAAAGAAAAAAAGCATTACCAAGGGTTGGAATTTGACAAAAACAGCTTAGAAAAGGAAAGTATGGTTTTTAAAGGGTTAGAAATTGAGAAAAATGGGTTAGAAAAGGAAAAAAAAACTGCTTAAAAAAGATAGAAATTGAGAAAATGGGTTAGAAAAGTTAAATAAAGCAAGCATTCAAACGACTTTGAAATGGGCAAAAATGGGTTGGAAAAGGGAAAAAACTGATAAAAAATAGTTAGAAAAAGACAAAAATAGGTTAGAAAAGGAAAAAAAATGTCTTCCAAAGGGCTGGAATTTGACAAAAAAGGGTTAGAAAAGGGGAAAATGGCTTAAAATGTGTTAGAAATGCACAAAAATGGGTTAGAAATGGCCAAAAATGACTGAAAACAGGAAAAAAATGGGGCAAAAACTAATAAGAAAAGGAAAAAACTGGCTTAAAACCCTTCGAAATTTGCCAAAGATACGATAGAAATGTCCAAAAATGGCTTTAAATTAGTTTCAAAGGGGATTGAAAAGGCAAAAATTGCTTAGAAATAGCCAAACACGGCTTAAAAGCGTTGAGAAATGGACAAAAAATGGTTCAGAAAAGGAAATCAAAAAAGGCGTCAAACGACTTAGAGATGAGCAAAAAAGGGGTTACAAAAGGAAAAAAACTTCTAAAAAATGGTTAGAAATTCACAAAAAATGGTCACAAAAGAAAAAAAAGCATTACAAAGGGTTGGAATTTGACAAAAACGGCTTAGAAAAGGAATGAATGGCTTTAAAAGGGTTAGAAATTGAGAAAAATGGGTTAGAAAAGGAAAAAAAAAACTGCTTAAAAAAGATAGAAATTGAGAAAATGGGTTAGAAAAGTTAAATAAAGCAAGCATTCAAACGACTTTGAAATGGGCAAAAATGGGTTGGAAAAGGGGATAAAACTCCTAAAAAATAGTTAGAAAAGGACAAAAATGGGTTAGAAAAGGAAAAAAATGTCTTGCAAAGGGCTGGAATTTGACAAAAAAAGGTTAGAAAAGGGAAAAATGGCTTAAAATGCGTTAGAAATTGTTAGAAATTCACAAAAAAGGGTCACAAAAGAAAAAAAAGCATTACAAAGGGTTGGAATTTGACAAAAACGGCTTAGAAAAGGAAAGAATGGCTTTAAAAGGGTTAGAAATTGAGAAAAATGGGTTAGAAAAGGAAAAAAAAACTGCTTAAAAAAGATAGAAATTGAGAAAATGGGTTAGAAAAGTTAAACAAAGCAAGCATTCAAACGACTTAGAAAAGGACAAAAATGGGTTAGAAAAGGAAAAAAATGTCTTCCAAAGGGCTGGAATTTGACAAAAAAGGGTTAGAAAAGGGGAAAATGGCTTAAAATGCGTTAGAAATGCACAAAAATGGGTTAGAAATGGCCAAAAATGACTGAAAACAGGAAAAAATGAGGCAAAACCCAGTAAGAAAAAGAGAAAAATGGCTTAGAACCTTTTGAAACTTGCCAAAGATGCGATAGAAATGGCCAAAAATGGCTTTAAATGAGTTTCAAATGGGCACAAAGGGGATTGAAAAGGCAAAAATTGCTTAGAAATAGCCAAACACGGCTTGAAAGCATTGAGAAATGGACAAAAATGGTTTAGAAAAGGAAATGAAAAAAAGGCTTCAAACGACTTAGAGATGGGCAAAAAAGGGTTAGAAAAGGAAAAAACTTCTAAAAAATGGTTAGAAATTCACAAAAAATGGTCACAAAAAAAAAAAAAGCCTTACAAAGGGTTGGAATTTGACAAAAATGGCTTAGAAAAGGAATGAATGGCTTTAAAAGGGTTAGAAATTGAGAAAAATGGGTTAGAAAAGGAAAAAAAACTGCTTAAAAAAGATAGAAATTGAGAAAATGGGTTAGAAAAGTTAAATAACGCAAGCATTCAAACGACTTTGAAATGGGCAAAAATGGGTTGGAAAAGGGGATAAAACTCCTAAAAAAATAGTTAGAAAAGGACAAAAATGGGTTAGAAAAGGAAAAAAATGTCTTGCAAAGGGCTGGAATTTGACAAAAAAGGGTTAGAAAAAAGGGAAAATGGCTTAAAATGCGTTAGAAATTCTTAGAAATTCACAAAAAAGGGTCACAAAAGAAAAAAAAGCATTACAAAGGGTTGGAATTTGACAAAAACGGCTTAGAAAAGGAAAGAATGGCTTTAAAAGGGTTAGAAATTGAGAAAAATGGGTTAGAAAAGGAAAAAAACTGCTTAAAAAAGATAGAAATTGAGAAAATGGGTTAGAAAAGTTAAACAAAGCAAGCATTCAAACGACTTAGAAAAGGACAAAAATGGGTTAGAAAAGGAAAAAAATGTCTTCCAAAGGGCTGGAATTTGACAAAAAAGGGTTAGAAAAGGGGAAAATGGCTTAAACCGGGTTAGAAATGCACAAAAATGGGTTAGAAATGGCCAAAAATGACTGAAAACAGGAAAAAATGAGGCAAAACCCAGTAAGAAAAAGAGAAAAATGGCTTAGAACCTTTTGAAACTTGCCAAAGATGCGATAGAAATGGCCAAAAATGGCTTGAAATGAGTTTCAAATGGGCACAAAGGGGATTGAAAAGGCAAAAATTGCTTAGAAATAGCCAAACACGGCTTGAAAGCATTGAGAAAGGGACAAAAATGGTTAAGAAAAGGAAATGAAAAAAAGGCTTCAAACGACTTAGAGATGGGCAAAAAAGGGTTAGAAAAGGAAAAAACTTCTAAAAAATGGTTAGAAATTGACAAAAAAGGGTCACAAAAGAAAAAAAAGCCTTACAAAGGGTTGGAATTTGACAAAAACGGCTTAGAAAAGGAAAGTATGGTTTTTAAAGGGTTAGAAATTGAGAAAAATGGGTTAGAAAAGGGAAAAAAACTGCTTAAAAAAGATAGAAATTGAGAAAATGGGTTAGAAAAGTTAAATAAAGCAAGCATTCAAACGACTTAGAAATGGGGCAAAATGGGTTGGAAAAGGGAATAAAACTCCTAAAAAATAGTTAGAAAAGGACAAAAATGGGTTAGAAAAGGAAAAAAATGTCTTGCAAAGGGCTGGAATTTGACAAAAAAGGGTTAGAAAAGGGGAAAATGGCTTAAAATGCGTTAGAAATTGTTAGAAATTCACAAAAAAGGGTCACAAAAGAAAAAAAAAGCATTACAAAGGGTTGGAATTTGACAAAAACGGCTTAGAAAAGGAAAGAATGGCTTTAAAAGGGTTAGAAATTGAGAAAAATGGGTTAGAAAAGGAAAAAAACTGCTTAAAAAAGATAGAAATTGAGAAAATGGGTTAGAAAAGTTAAACAAAGCAAGCATTCAAACGACTTAGAAAAGGACAAAAATGGGTTAGAAAAGGAAAAAAATGTCTTCCAAAGGGCTGGAATTTGACAAAAAAGGGTTAGAAAAGGGGAAAATGGCTTAAACCGGGTTAGAAATGCACAAAAATGGGTTAGAAATGGCCAAAAATGACTGAAAACAGGAAAAAATGAGGCAAAACCCAGTAAGAAAAAGAGAAAAATGGCTTAGAACCTTTTGAAACTTGCCAAAGATGCGATAGAAATGGCCAAAAATGGCTTTAAATGAGTTTCAAATGGGCACAAAGGGGATTGAAAAGGCAAAAATTGCTTAGAAATAGCCAAACACGGCTTGAAAGCCTTGAGAAATGGACAAAAGTGGTTAAGAAAAGGAAATGAAAAAAAGGCTTCAAACGACTTAGAGATGGGCAAAAAAGGGTTAGAAAAGGAAAAAACTTCTAAAAAAGTTGTTAGAAATTGACAAAAAAGGGTCACAAAAGAAAAAAAGCATTACCAAGGGTTGGAATTTGACAAAAACAGCTTAGAAAAGGAAAGTATGGTTTTTAAAGGGTTAGAAATTGAGAAAAATGGGTTAGAAAAGGAAAAAAAAACTGCTTAAAAAAGATAGAAATTGAGAAAATGGGTTAGAAAAGTTAAATAAAGCAAGCATTCAAACGACTTTGAAATGGGCAAAAATGGGTTGGAAAAGGGAAAAAACTGATAAAAAATAGTTAGAAAAAGACAAAAATAGGTTAGAAAAGGAAAAAAAATGTCTTCCAAAGGGCTGGAATTTGACAAAAAAGGGTTAGAAAAGGGGAAAATGGCTTAAAATGTGTTAGAAATGCACAAAAATGGGTTAGAAATGGCCAAAAATGACTGAAAACAGGAAAAAAATGGGGCAAAAACTAATAAGAAAAGGAAAAAACTGGCTTAAAACCCTTCGAAATTTGCCAAAGATACGATAGAAATGTCCAAAAATGGCTTTAAATTAGTTTCAAAGGGGATTGAAAAGGCAAAAATTGCTTAGAAATAGCCAAACACGGCTTAAAAGCGTTGAGAAATGGACAAAAAATGGCTCAGAAAAGGAAATCAAAAAAGGCGTCAAACGACTTAGAGATGAGCAAAAAAGGGGTTACAAAAGGAAAAAAACTTCTAAAAAATGGTTAGAAATTCACAAAAAATGGTCACAAAAGAAAAAAAAGCATTACAAAGGGTTGGAATTTGACAAAAACGGCTTAGAAAAGGAATGAATGGCTTTAAAAGGGTTAGAAATTGAGAAAAATGGGTTAGAAAAGGAAAAAAAAAACTGCTTAAAAAAGATAGAAATTGAGAAAATGGGTTAGAAAAGTTAAATAAAGCAAGCATTCAAACGACTTTGAAATGGGCAAAAATGGGTTGGAAAAGGGGATAAAACTCCTAAAAAATAGTTAGAAAAGGACAAAAATGGGTTAGAAAAGGAAAAAAATGTCTTGCAAAGGGCTGGAATTTGACAAAAAAAGGTTAGAAAAGGGAAAAATGGCTTAAAATGCGTTAGAAATTGTTAGAAATTCACAAAAAAGGGTCACAAAAGAAAAAAAAGCATTACAAAGGGTTGGAATTTGACAAAAACGGCTTAGAAAAGGAAAGAATGGCTTTAAAAGGGTTAGAAATTGAGAAAAATGGGTTAGAAAAGGAAAAAAAAACTGCTTAAAAAAGATAGAAATTGAGAAAATGGGTTAGAAAAGTTAAACAAAGCAAGCATTCAAACGACTTAGAAAAGGACAAAAATGGGTTAGAAAAGGAAAAAAATGTCTTCCAAAGGGCTGGAATTTGACAAAAAAGGGTTAGAAAAGGGGAAAATGGCTTAAAATGCGTTAGAAATGCACAAAAATGGGTTAGAAATGGCCAAAAATGACTGAAAACAGGAAAAAATGAGGCAAAACCCAGTAAGAAAAAGAGAAAAATGGCTTAGAACCTTTTGAAACTTGCCAAAGATGCGATAGAAATGGCCAAAAATGGCTTGAAATGAGTTTCAAATGGGCACAAAGGGGATTGAAAAGGCAAAAATTGCTTAGAAATAGCCAAACACGGCTTGAAAGCATTGAGAAATGGACAAAAATGGTTTAGAAAAGGAAATGAAAAAAAGGCTTCAAACGACTTAGAGATGGGCAAAAAAGGGTTAGAAAAGGAAAAAACTTCTAAAAAATGGTTAGAAATTCACAAAAAATGGTCACAAAAAAAAAAAAAGCCTTACAAAGGGTTGGAATTTGACAAAAATGGCTTAGAAAAGGAATGAATGGCTTTAAAAGGGTTAGAAATTGAGAAAAATGGGTTAGAAAAGGAAAAAAAAACTGCTTAAAAAAGATAGAAATTGAGAAAATGGGTTAGAAAAGTTAAATAACGCAAGCATTCAAACGACTTTGAAATGGGCAAAAATGGGTTGGAAAAGGGGATAAAACTCCTAAAAAAATAGTTAGAAAAGGACAAAAATGGGTTAGAAAAGGAAAAAAATGTCTTGCAAAGGGCTGGAATTTGACAAAAAAGGGTTAGAAAAAAGGGAAAATGGCTTAAAATGCGTTAGAAATTCTTAGAAATTCACAAAAAAGGGTCACAAAAGAAAAAAAAGCATTACAAAGGGTTGGAATTTGACAAAAACGGCTTAGAAAAGGAAAGAATGGCTTTAAAAGGGTTAGAAATTGAGAAAAATGGGTTAGAAAAGGAAAAAAACTGCTTAAAAAAGATAGAAATTGAGAAAATGGGTTAGAAAAGTTAAACAAAGCAAGCATTCAAACGACTTAGAAAAGGACAAAAATGGGTTAGAAAAGGAAAAAAATGTCTTCCAAAGGGCTGGAATTTGACAAAAAAGGGTTAGAAAAGGGGAAAATGGCTTAAACCGGGTTAGAAATGCACAAAAATGGGTTAGAAATGGCCAAAAATGACTGAAAACAGGAAAAAATGAGGCAAAACCCAGTAAGAAAAAGAGAAAAATGGCTTAGAACCTTTTGAAACTTGCCAAAGATGCGATAGAAATGGCCAAAAATGGCTTGAAATGAGTTTCAAATGGGCACAAAGGGGATTGAAAAGGCAAAAATTGCTTAGAAATAGCCAAACACGGCTTGAAAGCATTGAGAAAGGGACAAAAATGGTTAAGAAAAGGAAATGAAAAAAAGGCTTCAAACGACTTAGAGATGGGCAAAAAAGGGTTAGAAAAGGAAAAAACTTCTAAAAAATGGTTAGAAATTGACAAAAAAGGGTCACAAAAGAAAAAAAAGCCTTACAAAGGGTTGGAATTTGACAAAAACGGCTTAGAAAAGGAAAGTATGGTTTTTAAAGGGTTAGAAATTGAGAAAAATGGGTTAGAAAAGGGAAAAAAAACTGCTTAAAAAAGATAGAAATTGAGAAAATGGGTTAGAAAAGTTAAATAAAGCAAGCATTCAAACGACTTTGAAATGGGCAAAAATGGGTTGGAAAAGGGAAAAAACTGATAAAAAATAGTTAGAAAAGGACAAAAATAGGTTAGAAAAGGAAAAAAAAAGTCTTCCAAAGGGCTGGAATTTGACAAAAAAATGTTAGAAAAGGGGAAAATGGCTTAAAATGTGTTAGAAATGCACACAAATGGGTTAGAAATGGCCAAAAATGACTGAAAACTGGAAAAAAATGGGGCAAAAACTAATAAGAAAAGGAAAAAACTGGCTTAAAACCCTTCGAAATTTGCCAAAGATACGATAGAAATGTCCAAAAATGGCTTTAAATTAGTTTCAAAGGGGATTGAAACGGCAAAAATTGCTTAGAAATAGCCAAACACTGCTTAAAAGCGTTGAGAAATGGACAAAAATGGTTCAGAAAAGGAAATCAAAAACGGCTTCAAAAGACTTAGAGATGAGCAAAAAAGGGGTTACAAAAGGAAAAAAACTTCTAAAAAATGGTTAGAAATTCACAAAAAATGGTCACAAAAGAAAAAAAAAGCCTTACAATGGGTTGGAATTTGACAAAAACGGCTTAGA
This sequence comes from Pezoporus flaviventris, assembly GCF_033815535.1. NCBI lineage: Eukaryota > Metazoa > Chordata > Aves > Psittaciformes > Psittacidae > Pezoporus > Pezoporus flaviventris. The sequence goes on from NW_026893055.1 coordinate 184,261, forward strand.
AAAGGAATGAATGGCTTTAAAAGGGTTAGAAATTGAGAAAAATGGGTTAGAAAAGGAAAAAAAACTGCTTAAAAAAGATAGAAATTGAGAAAATGGGTTAGAAAAGTTAAATAAAGCAAGCATTCAAACGACTTAGAAATGGGGCAAAATGGGTTGGAAAAGGGAATAAAACTCCTAAAAAATAGTTAGAAAAGGACAAAAATGGGTTAGAAAAGGAAAAAAATGTCTTGCAAAGGGCTGGAATTTGACAAAAAAGGGTTAGAAAAGGGGAAAATGGCTTAAAATGCGTTAGAAATTGTTAGAAATTCACAAAAAAGGGTCACAAAAGAAAAAAAAGCATTACAAAGGGTTGGAATTTGACAAAAACGGCTTAGAAAAGGAAAGAATGGCTTTAAAAGGGTTAGAAATTGAGAAAAATGGGTTAGAAAAGGAAAAAAAAACTGCTTAAAAAAGATAGAAATTGAGAAAATGGGTTAGAAAAGTTAAACAAAGCAAGCATTCAAACGACTTAGAAAAGGACAAAAATGGGTTAGAAAAGGAAAAAAATGTCTTCCAAAGGGCTGGAATTTGACAAAACAGGGTTAGAAAAGGGGAAAATGGCTTAAAATGCGTTAGAAATGCACAAAAATGGGTTAGAAATGGCCAAAAATGACTGAAAACAGGAAAAAATGAGGCAAAACCCAGTAAGAAAAAGAGAAAAATGGCTTAGAACCTTTTGAAACTTGCCAAAGATGCGATAGAAATGGCCAAAAATGGCTTTAAATGAGTTTCAAATGGGCACAAAGGGGATTGAAAAGGCAAAAATTGCTTAGAAATAGCCAAACACGGCTTGAAAGCATTGAGAAATGGACAAAAATGGTTTAGAAAAGGAAATGAAAAAAAGGCTTCAAACGACTTAGAGATGGGCAAAAAAGGGTTAGAAAAGGAAAAAACTTCTAAAAAATGGTTAGAAATTCACAAAAAATGGTCACAAAAAAAAAAAAAGCCTTACAAAGGGTTGGAATTTGACAAAAATGGCTTAGAAAAGGAATGAATGGCTTTAAAAGGGTTAGAAATTGAGAAAAATGGGTTAGAAAAGGAAAAAAACTGCTTAAAAAAGATAGAAATTGAGAAAATGGGTTAGAAAAGTTAAACAAAGCAAGCATTCAAACGACTTAGAAAAGGACAAAAATGGGTTAGAAAAGGAAAAAAATGTCTTCCAAAGGGCTGGAATTTGACAAAAAAGGGTTAGAAAAGGGGAAAATGGCTTAAACCGGGTTAGAAATGCACAAAAATGGGTTAGAAATGGCCAAAAATGACTGAAAACAGGAAAAAATGAGGCAAAACCCAGTAAGAAAAAGAGAAAAATGGCTTAGAACCTTTTGAAACTTGCCAAAGATGCGATAGAAATGGCCAAAAATGGCTTGAAATGAGTTTCAAATGGGCACAAAGGGGATTGAAAAGGCAAAAATTGCTTAGAAATAGCCAAACACGGCTTGAAAGCATTGAGAAATGGACAAAAATGGTTAAGAAAAGGAAATGAAAAAAAGGCTTCAAACGACTTAGAGATGGGCAAAAAAGGGTTAGAAAAGGAAAAAACTTCTAAAAAAGTTGTTAGAAATTGACAAAAAAGGGTCACAAAAGAAAAAAAGCATTACCAAGGGTTGGAATTTGACAAAAACAGCTTAGAAAAGGAAAGTATGGTTTTTAAAGGGTTAGAAATTGAGAAAAATGGGTTAGAAAAGGAAAAAAAAACTGCTTAAAAAAGATAGAAATTGAGAAAATGGGTTAGAAAAGTTAAATAAAGCAAGCATTCAAACGACTTTGAAATGGGCAAAAATGGGTTGGAAAAGGGAAAAAACTGATAAAAAATAGTTAGAAAAAGACAAAAATAGGTTAGAAAAGGAAAAAAAATGTCTTCCAAAGGGCTGGAATTTGACAAAAAAGGGTTAGAAAAGGGGAAAATGGCTTAAAATGTGTTAGAAATGCACAAAAATGGGTTAGAAATGGCCAAAAATGACTGAAAACAGGAAAAAAATGGGGCAAAAACTAATAAGAAAAGGAAAAAACTGGCTTAAAACCCTTCGAAATTTGCCAAAGATACGATAGAAATGTCCAAAAATGGCTTTAAATTAGTTTCAAAGGGGATTGAAAAGGCAAAAATTGCTTAGAAATAGCCAAACACGGCTTAAAAGCGTTGAGAAATGGACAAAAATGGTTCAGAAAAGGAAATCAAAAAAGGCGTCAAACGACTTAGAGATGAGCAAAAAAGGGGTTACAAAAGGAAAAAAACTTCTAAAAAATGGTTAGAAATTCACAAAAAATGGTCACAAAAGAAAAAAAAGCATTACAAAGGGTTGGAATTTGACAAAAACGGCTTAGAAAAGGAATGAATGGCTTTAAAAGGGTTAGAAATTGAGAAAAATGGGTTAGAAAAGGAAAAAAAAACTGCTTAAAAAAGATAGAAATTGAGAAAATGGGTTAGAAAAGTTAAATAAAGCAAGCATTCAAACGACTTTGAAATGGGCAAAAATGGGTTGGAAAAGGGGATAAAACTCCTAAAAAATAGTTAGAAAAGGACAAAAATGGGTTAGAAAAGGAAAAAAATGTCTTGCAAAGGGCTGGAATTTGACAAAAAAAGGTTAGAAAAGGGGAAAATGGCTTAAAATGCGTTAGAAATTGTTAGAAATTCACAAAAAAGGGTCACAAAAGAAAAAAAAGCATTACAAAGGGTTGGAATTTGACAAAAACGGCTTAGAAAAGGAAAGAATGGCTTTAAAAGGGTTAGAAATTGAGAAAAATGGGTTAGAAAAGGAAAAAAAAACTGCTTAAAAAAGATAGAAATTGAGAAAATGGGTTAGAAAAGTTAAACAAAGCAAGCATTCAAACGACTTAGAAAAGGACAAAAATGGGTTAGAAAAGGAAAAAAATGTCTTCCAAAGGGCTGGAATTTGACAAAAAAGGGTTAGAAAAGGGGAAAATGGCTTAAACCGGGTTAGAAATGCACAAAAATGGGTTAGAAATGGCCAAAAATGACTGAAAACAGGAAAAAATGAGGCAAAACCCAGTAAGAAAAAGAGAAAAATGGCTTAGAACCTTTTGAAACTTGCCAAAGATGCGATAGAAATGGCCAAAAATGGCTTTAAATGAGTTTCAAATGGGCACAAAGGGGATTGAAAAGGCAAAAATTGCTTAGAAATAGCCAAACACGGCTTGAAAGCATTGAGAAAGGGACAAAAATGGTTAAGAAAAGGAAATGAAAAAAAGGCTTCAAACGACTTAGAGATGGGCAAAAAAGGGTTAGAAAAGGAAAAAACTTCTAAAAAATGGTTAGAAATTGACAAAAAAGGGTCACAAAAGAAAAAAAAGCCTTACAAAGGGTTGGAATTTGACAAAAACGGCTTAGAAAAGGAAAGTATGGTTTTTAAAGGGTTAGAAATTGAGAAAAATGGGTTAGAAAAGGAAAAAAAACTGCTTAAAAAAGATAGAAATTGAGAAAATGGGTTAGAAAAGTTAAATAAAGCAAGCATTCAAACGACTTTGAAATGGGCAAAAATGGGTTGGAAAAGGGAAAAAACTGATAAAAAATAGTTAGAAAAGGACAAAAATAGGTTAGAAAAGGAAAAAAAAAGTCTTCCAAAGGGCTGGAATTTGACAAAAAAATGTTAGAAAAGGGGAAAATGGCTTAAAATGTGTTAGAAATGCACACAAATGGGTTAGAAATGGCCAAAAATGACTGAAAACTGGAAAAAAATGGGGCAAAAACTAATAAGAAAAGGAAAAAACTGGCTTAAAACCCTTCGAAATTTGCCAAAGATACGATAGAAATGTCCAAAAATGGCTTTAAATTAGTTTCAAAGGGGATTGAAACGGCAAAAATTGCTTAGAAATAGCCAAACACTGCTTAAAAGCGTTGAGAAATGGACAAAAATGGTTCAGAAAAGGAAATCAAAAACGGCTTCAAAAGACTTAGAGATGAGCAAAAAAGGGGTTACAAAAGGAAAAAAACTTCTAAAAAATGGTTAGAAATTCACAAAAAATGGTCACAAAAGAAAAAAAAAGCCTTACAATGGGTTGGAATTTGACAAAAACGGCTTAGAAAAGGAATGAATGGCTTTAAAAGGGTTAGAAATTGAGAAAAATGGGTTAGAAAAGGAAAAAAAACTGCTTAAAAAAAATAGAAATTGAGAAAAAGGGTTAGAAAAGTTAAATAAAGCAAGCATTCAAACGACTTAGAAATGGGGCAAAATGGGTTGGAAAAGGGAATAAAACTCCTAAAAAATAGTTAGAAAAGGACAAAAATGGGTTAGAAAAGGAAAAAAATGTCTTGCAAAGGGCTGGAATTTGACAAAAAAGGGTTAGAAAAGGGGAAAATGGCTTAAAATGCGTTAGAAATTGTTAGAAATTCACAAAAAAGGGTCACAAAAGAAAAAAAAGCATTACAAAGGGTTGGAATTTGACAAAAACGGCTTAGAAAAGGAAAGAATGGCTTTAAAAGGGTTAGAAATTGAGAAAAATGGGTTAGAAAAGGAAAAAAAAACTGCTTAAAAAAGATAGAAATTGAGAAAATGGGTTAGAAAAGTTAAACAAAGCAAGCATTCAAACGACTTAGAAAAGGACAAAAATGGGTTAGAAAAGGAAAAAAATGTCTTCCAAAGGGCTGGAATTTGACAAAACAGGGTTAGAAAAGGGGAAAATGGCTTAAAATGCGTTAGAAATGCACAAAAATGGGTTAGAAATGGCCAAAAATGACTGAAAACAGGAAAAAATGAGGCAAAACCCAGTAAGAAAAAGAGAAAAATGGCTTAGAACCTTTTGAAACTTGCCAAAGATGCGATAGAAATGGCCAAAAATGGCTTTAAATGAGTTTCAAATGGGCACAAAGGGGATTGAAAAGGCAAAAATTGCTTAGAAATAGCCAAACACGGCTTGAAAGCATTGAGAAATGGACAAAAATGGTTTAGAAAAGGAAATGAAAAAAAGGCTTCAAACGACTTAGAGATGGGCAAAAAAGGGTTAGAAAAGGAAAAAACTTCTAAAAAATGGTTAGAAATTCACAAAAAATGGTCACAAAAAAAAAAAGCCTTACAAAGGGTTGGAATTTGACAAAAATGGCTTAGAAAAGGAATGAATGGCTTTAAAAGGGTTAGAAATTGAGAAAAATGGGTTAGAAAAGGAAAAAAAAACTGCTTAAAAAAGATAGAAATTGAGAAAATGGGTTAGAAAAGTTAAATAACGCAAGCATTCAAACGACTTTGAAATGGGCAAAAATGGGTTGGAAAAGGGGATAAAACTCCTAAAAAAATAGTTAGAAAAGGACAAAAATGGGTTAGAAAAGGAAAAAAATGTCTTGCAAAGGGCTGGAATTTGACAAAAAAGGGTTAGAAAAAAGGGAAAATGGCTTAAAATGCGTTAGAAATTCTTAGAAATTCACAAAAAAGGGTCACAAAAGAAAAAAAAGCATTACAAAGGGTTGGAATTTGACAAAAACGGCTTAGAAAAGGAAAGAATGGCTTTAAAAGGGTTAGAAATTGAGAAAAATGGGTTAGAAAAGGAAAAAAACTGCTTAAAAAAGATAGAAATTGAGAAAATGGGTTAGAAAAGTTAAACAAAGCAAGCATTCAAACGACTTAGAAAAGGACAAAAATGGGTTAGAAAAGGAAAAAAATGTCTTCCAAAGGGCTGGAATTTGACAAAAAAGGGTTAGAAAAGGGGAAAATGGCTTAAACCGGGTTAGAAATGCACAAAAATGGGTTAGAAATGGCCAAAAATGACTGAAAACAGGAAAAAATGAGGCAAAACCCAGTAAGAAAAAGAGAAAAATGGCTTAGAACCTTTTGAAACTTGCCAAAGATGCGATAGAAATGGCCAAAAATGGCTTTAAATGAGTTTCAAATGGGCACAAAGGGGATTGAAAAGGCAAAAATTGCTTAGAAATAGCCAAACACGGCTTGAAAGCATTGAGAAAGGGACAAAAATGGTTAAGAAAAGGAAATGAAAAAAAGGCTTCAAACGACTTAGAGATGGGCAAAAAAGGGTTAGAAAAGGAAAAAACTTCTAAAAAATGGTTAGAAATTGACAAAAAAGGGTCACAAAAGAAAAAAAAGCCTTACAAAGGGTTGGAATTTGACAAAAACGGCTTAGAAAAGGAAAGTATGGTTTTTAAAGGGTTAGAAATTGAGAAAAATGAGTTAGAAAAGGAAAAAAAAACTGCTTAAAAAAGATAGAAATTGAGAAAATGGGTTAGAAAAGTTAAATAAAGCAAGCATTCAAACGACTTTGAAATGGGCAAAAATGGGTTGGAAAAGGGAAAAAACTGATAAAAAATAGTTAGAAAAGGACAAAAATAGGTTAGAAAAGGAAAAAAAAAGTCTTCCAAAGGGCTGGAATTTGACAAAAAAATGTTAGAAAAGGGGAAAATGGCTTAAAATGTGTTAGAAATGCACACAAATGGGTTAGAAATGGCCAAAAATGACTGAAAACTGGAAAAAAATGGGGCAAAAACTAATAAGAAAAGGAAAAAACTGGCTTAAAACCCTTCGAAATTTGCCAAAGATACGATAGAAATGTCCAAAAATGGCTTTAAATTAGTTTCAAAGGGGATTGAAAAGGCAAAAATTGCTTAGAAATAGCCAAACACTGCTTAAAAGCGTTGAGAAATGGACAAAAATGGTTCAGAAAAGGAAATCAAAAACGGCTTCAAAAGACTTAGAGATGAGCAAAAAAGGGGTTACAAAAGGAAAAAAACTTCTAAAAAATGGTTAGAAATTCACAAAAAATGGTCACAAAAGAAAAAAAAAGCCTTACAATGGGTTGGAATTTGACAAAAACGGCTTAGAAAAGGAATGAATGGCTTTAAAAGGGTTAGAAATTGAGAAAAATGGGTTAGAAAAGGAAAAAAAACTGCTTAAAAAAGATAGAAATTGAGAAAATGGGTTAGAAAAGTTAAATAAAGCAAGCATTCAAACGACTTAGAAATGGGGCAAAATGGGTTGGAAAAGGGAATAAAACTCCTAAAAAATAGTTAGAAAAGGACAAAAATGGGTTAGAAAAGGAAAAAAATGTCTTGCAAAGGGCTGGAATTTGACAAAAAAGGGTTAGAAAAGGGGAAAATGGCTTAAAATGCGTTAGAAATTGTTAGAAATTCACAAAAAAGGGTCACAAAAGAAAAAAAAGCATTACAAAGGGTTGGAATTTGACAAAAACGGCTTAGAAAAGGAAAGAATGGCTTTAAAAGGGTTAGAAATTGAGAAAAATGGGTTAGAAAAGGAAAAAAAAACTGCTTAAAAAAGATAGAAATTGAGAAAATGGGTTAGAAAAGTTAAACAAAGCAAGCATTCAAACGACTTAGAAAAGGACAAAAATGGGTTAGAAAATGAAAAAAATGTCTTCCAAAGGGCTGGAATTTGACAAAAAAGGGTTAGAAAAGGGGAAAATGGCTTAAAATGCGTTAGAAATGCACAAAAATGGGTTAGAAATGGCCAAAAATGACTGAAAACAGGAAAAAATGAGGCAAAACCCAGTAAGAAAAAGAGAAAAATGGCTTAGAACCTTTTGAAACTTGCCAAAGATGCGATAGAAATGGCCAAAAATGGCTTTAAATGAGTTTCAAATGGGCACAAAGGGGATTGAAAAGGCAAAAATTGCTTAGAAATAGCCAAACACGGCTTGAAAGCATTGAGAAATGGACAAAAATGGTTTAGAAAAGGAAATGAAAAAAAGGCTTCAAACGACTTAGAGATGGGCAAAAAAGGGTTAGAAAAGGAAAAAACTTCTAAAAAATGGTTAGAAATTCACAAAAAATGGTCACAAAAAAAAAAAAAAGCCTTACAAAGGGTTGGAATTTGACAAAAACAGCTTAGAAAAGGAAAGTATGGTTTTTAAAGGGTTAGAAATTGAGAAAAATGAGTTAGAAAAGGAAAAAAAAACTGCTTAAAAAAGATAGAAATTGAGAAAATGGGTTAGAAAAGTTAAATAAAGCAAGCATTCAAACGACTTTGAAATGGGCAAAAATGGGTTGGAAAAGGGAAAAAACTGATAAAAAATAGTTAGAAAAGGACAAAAATAGGTTAGAAAAAGAAAAAAAAAGTCTTCCAAAGGGCTGGAATTTGACAAAAAAATGTTAGAAAATGGGAAAATGGCTTAAAATGTGTTAGAAATGCACAAAAATGGGTTAGAAATGGCCAAAAATGACTGAAAACTGGAAAAAAATGGGGCAAAAACTAATAAGAAAAGGAAAAAACTGGCTTAAAACCCTTCGAAATTTGCCAAAGATACGATAGAAATGTCCAAAAATGGCTTTAAATTAGTTTCAAAGGGGATTGAAAAGGCAAAAATTGCTTAGAAATAGCCAAACACTGCTTAAAAGCGTTGAGAAATGGACAAAAATGGTTCAGAAAAGGAAATCAAAAAAGGCTTCAAACGACTTAGAGATGAGCAAAAAAGGGGTTACAAAAGGAAAAAAACTTCTAAAAAATGGTTAGAAATTCACAAAAAATGGTCACAAAAGAAAAAAAAAGCCTTACAATGGGTTGGAATTTGACAAAAACGGCTTAGAAAAGGAATGAATGGCTTTAAAAGGGTTAGAAATTGAGAAAAATGGGTTAGAAAAGGAAAAAAAACTGCTTAAAAAAGATAGAAATTGAGAAAATGGGTTAGAAAAGTTAAATAAAGCAAGCATTCAAACGACTTAGAAATGGGGCAAAATGGGTTGGAAAAGGGAATAAAACTCCTAAAAAATAGTTAGAAAAGGACAAAAATGGGTTAGAAAAGGAAAAAAATGTCTTGCAAAGGGCTGGAATTTGACAAAAAAGGGTTAGAAAAGGGGAAAATGGCTTAAAATGCGTTAGAAATTGTTAGAAATTCACAAAAAAGGGTCACAAAAGAAAAAAAAGCATTACAAAGGGTTGGAATTTGACAAAAACGGCTTAGAAAAGGAAAGAATGGCTTTAAAAGGGTTAGAAATTGAGAAAAATGGGTTAGAAAAGGAAAAAAAAACTGCTTAAAAAAGATAGAAATTGAGAAAATGGGTTAGAAAAGTTAAACAAAGCAAGCATTCAAACGACTTAGAAAAGGACAAAAATGGGTTAGAAAATGAAAAAAATGTCTTCCAAAGGGCTGGAATTTGACAAAAAAGGGTTAGAAAAGGGGAAAATGGCTTAAACCGGGTTAGAAATGCACAAAAATGGGTTAGAAATGGCCAAAAATGACTGAAAACAGGAAAAAATGAGGCAAAACCCAGTAAGAAAAAGAGAAAAATGGCTTAGAACCTTTTGAAACTTGCCAAAGATGCGATAGAAATGGCCAAAAATGGCTTTAAATGAGTTTCAAATGGGCACAAAGGGGATTGAAAAGGCAAAAATTGCTTAGAAATAGCCAAACACGGCTTGAAAGCATTGAGAAATGGACAAAAATGGTTAAGAAAAGGAAATGAAAAAAAGGCTTCAAACGACTTAGAGATGGGCAAAAAAGGGTTAGAAAAGGAAAAAACTTCTAAAAAAGTTGTTAGAAATTGACAAAAAAGGGTCACAAAAGAAAAAAAGCATTACCAAGGGTTGGAATTTGACAAAAACAGCTTAGAAAAGGAAAGTATGGTTTTTAAAGGGTTAGAAATTGAGAAAAATGGGTTAGAAAAGGAAAAAAAAACTGCTTAAAAAAGATAGAAATTGAGAAAATGGGTTAGAAAAGTTAAATAAAGCTAGCATTCAAACGACTTTGAAATGGGCAAAAATGGGTTGGAAAAGGGAAAAAACTGATAAAAAATAGTTAGAAAAAGACAAAAATAGGTTAGAAAAGGAAAAAAAATGTCTTCCAAAGGGCTGGAATTTGACAAAAAAGGGTTAGAAAAGGGGAAAATGGCTTAAAATGTGTTAGAAATGCACAAAAATGGGTTAGAAATGGCCAAAAATGACTGAAAACAGGAAAAAAATGGGGCAAAAACTAATAAGAAAAGGAAAAAACTGGCTTAAAACCCTTCGAAATTTGCCAAAGATACGATAGAAATGTCCAAAAATGGCTTTAAATTAGTTTCAAAGGGGATTGAAAAGGCAAAAATTGCTTAGAAATAGCCAAACACGGCTTAAAAGCGTTGAGAAATGGACAAAAATGGTTCAGAAAAGGAAATCAAAAAAGGCGTCAAACGACTTAGAGATGAGCAAAAAAGGGGTTACAAAAGGAAAAAAACTTCTAAAAAATGGTTAGAAATTCACAAAAAATGGTCACAAAAGAAAAAAAAGCATTACAAAGGGTTGGAATTTGACAAAAACGGCTTAGAAAAGGAATGAATGGCTTTAAAAGGGTTAGAAATTGAGAAAAATGGGTTAGAAAAGGAAAAAAAAAACTGCTTAAAAAAGATAGAAATTGAGAAAATGGGTTAGAAAAGTTAAATAAAGCAAGCATTCAAACGACTTTGAAATGGGCAAAAATGGGTTGGAAAAGGGGATAAAACTCCTAAAAAATAGTTAGAAAAGGACAAAAATGGGTTAGAAAAGGAAAAAAATGTCTTGCAAAGGGCTGGAATTTGACAAAAAAAGGTTAGAAAAGGGAAAAATGGCTTAAAATGCGTTAGAAATTGTTAGAAATTCACAAAAAAGGGTCACAAAAGAAAAAAAAGCATTACAAAGGGTTGGAATTTGACAAAAACGGCTTAGAAAAGGAAAGAATGGCTTTAAAAGGGTTAGAAATTGAGAAAAATGGGTTAGAAAAGGAAAAAAAAACTGCTTAAAAAAGATAGAAATTGAGAAAATGGGTTAGAAAAGTTAAACAAAGCAAGCATTCAAACGACTTAGAAAAGGACAAAAATGGGTTAGAAAAGGAAAAAAATGTCTTCCAAAGGGCTGGAATTTGACAAAAAAGGGTTAGAAAAGGGGAAAATGGCTTAAAATGCGTTAGAAATGCACAAAAATGGGTTAGAAATGGCCAAAAATGACTGAAAACAGGAAAAAATGAGGCAAAACCCAGTAAGAAAAAGAGAAAAATGGCTTAGAACCTTTTGAAACTTGCCAAAGATGCGATAGAAATGGCCAAAAATGGCTTTAAATGAGTTTCAAATGGGCACAAAGGGGATTGAAAAGGCAAAAATTGCTTAGAAATAGCCAAACACGGCTTGAAAGCATTGAGAAATGGACAAAAATGGTTTAGAAAAGGAAATGAAAAAAAGGCTTCAAACGACTTAGAGATGGGCAAAAAAGGGTTAGAAAAGGAAAAAACTTCTAAAAAATGGTTAGAAATTCACAAAAAATGGTCACAAAAAAAAAAAAAGCCTTACAAAGGGTTGGAATTTGACAAAAATGGCTTAGAAAAGGAATGAATGGCTTTAAAAGGGTTAGAAATTGAGAAAAATGGGTTAGAAAAGGAAAAAAAAACTGCTTAAAAAAGATAGAAATTGAGAAAGTGGGTTAGAAAAGTTAAATAACGCAAGCATTCAAACGACTTTGAAATGGGCAAAAATGGGTTGGAAAAGGGGATAAAACTCCTAAAAAAATAGTTAGAAAAGGACAAAAATGGGTTAGAAAAGGAAAAAAATGTCTTGCAAAGGGCTGGAATTTGACAAAAAAGGGTTAGAAAAAAGGGAAAATGGCTTAAAATGCGTTAGAAATTCTTAGAAATTCACAAAAAAGGGTCACAAAAGAAAAAAAAGCATTACAAAGGGTTGGAATTTGACAAAAACGGCTTAGAAAAGGAAAGAATGGCTTTAAAAGGGTTAGAAATTGAGAAAAATGGGTTAGAAAAGGAAAAAAACTGCTTAAAAAAGATAGAAATTGAGAAAATGGGTTAGAAAAGTTAAACAAAGCAAGCATTCAAACGACTTAGAAAAGGACAAAAATGGGTTAGAAAAGGAAAAAAATGTCTTCCAAAGGGCTGGAATTTGACAAAAAAGGGTTAGAAAAGGGGAAAATGGCTTAAACCGGGTTAGAAATGCACAAAAATGGGTTAGAAATGGCCAAAAATGACTGAAAACAGGAAAAAATGAGGCAAAACCCAGTAAGAAAAAGAGAAAAATGGCTTAGAACCTTTTGAAACTTGCCAAAGATGCGATAGAAATGGCCAAAAATGGCTTGAAATGAGTTTCAAATGGGCACAAAGGGGATTGAAAAGGCAAAAATTGCTTAGAAATAGCCAAACACGGCTTGAAAGCATTGAGAAAGGGACAAAAATGGTTAAGAAAAGGAAATGAAAAAAAGGCTTCAAACGACTTAGAGATGGGCAAAAAAGGGTTAGAAAAGGAAAAAACTTCTAAAAAATGGTTAGAAATTGACAAAAAAGGGTCACAAAAGAAAAAAAAGCCTTACAAAGGGTTGGAATTTGACAAAAACGGCTTAGAAAAGGAAAGTATGGTTTTTAAAGGGTTAGAAATTGAGAAAAATGGGTTAGAAAAGGAAAAAAAACTGCTTAAAAAAGATAGAAATTGAGAAAATGGGTTAGAAAAGTTAAATAAAGCAAGCATTCAAACGACTTTGAAATGGGCAAAAATGGGTTGGAAAAGGGAAAAAACTGATAAAAAATAGTTAGAAAAGGACAAAAATAGGTTAGAAAAGGAAAAAAAAGTCTTCCAAAGGGCTGGAATTTGACAAAAAAATGTTAGAAAAGGGGAAAATGGCTTAAAATGTGTTAGAAATGCACACAAATGGGTTAGAAATGGCCAAAAATGACTGAAAACTGGAAAAAAATGGGGCAAAAACTAATAAGAAAAGGAAAAAACTGGCTTAAAACCCTTCGAAATTTGCCAAAGATACGATAGAAATGTCCAAAAATGGCTTTAAATTAGTTTCAAAGGGGATTGAAACGGCAAAAATTGCTTAGAAATAGCCAAACACTGCTTAAAAGCGTTGAGAAATGGACAAAAATGGTTCAGAAAAGGAAATCAAAAACGGCTTCAAAAGACTTAGAGATGAGCAAAAAAGGGGTTACAAAAGGAAAAAAACTTCTAAAAAATGGTTAGAAATTCACAAAAAATGGTCACAAAAGAAAAAAAAAGCCTTACAATGGGTTGGAATTTGACAAAAACGGCTTAGAAAAGGAATGAATGGCTTTAAAAGGGTTAGAAATTGAGAAAAATGGGTTAGAAAAGGAAAAAAAACTGCTTAAAAAAGATAGAAATTGAGAAAATGGGTTAGAAAAGTTAAATAAAGCAAGCATTCAAACGACTTAGAAATGGGGCAAAATGGGTTGGAAAAGGGAATAAAACTCCTAAAAAATAGTTAGAAAAGGACAAAAATGGGTTAGAAAAGGAAAAAAATGTCTTGCAAAGGGCTGGAATTTGACAAAAAAGGGTTAGAAAAGGGGAAAATGGCTTAAAATGCGTTAGAAATTGTTAGAAATTCACAAAAAAGGGTCACAAAAGAAAAAAAAGCATTACAAAGGGTTGGAATTTGACAAAAACGGCTTAGAAAAGGAAAGAATGGCTTTAAAAGGGTTAGAAATTGAGAAAAATGGGTTAGAAAAGGAAAAAAAAACTGCTTAAAAAAGATAGAAATTGAGAAAATGGGTTAGAAAAGTTAAACAAAGCAAGCATTCAAACGACTTAGAAAAGGACAAAAATGGGTTAGAAAAGGAAAAAAATGTCTTCCAAAGGGCTGGAATTTGACAAAACAGGGTTAGAAAAGGGGAAAATGGCTTAAAATGCGTTAGAAATGCACAAAAATGGGTTAGAAATGGCCAAAAATGACTGAAAACAGGAAAAAATGAGGCAAAACCCAGTAAGAAAAAGAGAAAAATGGCTTAGAACCTTTTGAAACTTGCCAAAGATGCGATAGAAATGGCCAAAAATGGCTTTAAATGAGTTTCAAATGGGCACAAAGGGGATTGAAAAGGCAAAAATTGCTTAGAAATAGCCAAACACGGCTTGAAAGCATTGAGAAATGGACAAAAATGGTTTAGAAAAGGAAATGAAAAAAAGGCTTCAAACGACTTAGAGATGGGCAAAAAAGGGTTAGAAAAGGAAAAAACTTCTAAAAAATGGTTAGAAATTCACAAAAAATGGTCACAAAAAAAAAAGAAGCCTTACAAAGGGTTGGAATTTGACAAAAATGGCTTAGAAAAGGAATGAATGGCTTTAAAAGGGTTAGAAATTGAGAAAAATGGGTTAGAAAAGGAAAAAAACTGCTTAAAAAAGATAGAAATTGAGAAAATGGGTTAGAAAAGTTAAACAAAGCAAGCATTCAAACGACTTAGAAAAGGACAAAAATGGGTTAGAAAAGGAAAAAAATGTCTTCCAAAGGGCTGGAATTTGACAAAAAAGGGTTAGAAAAGGGGAAAATGGCTTAAACCGGGTTAGAAATGCACAAAAATGGGTTAGAAATGGCCAAAAATGACTGAAAACAGGAAAAAATGAGGCAAAACCCAGTAAGAAAAAGAGAAAAATGGCTTAGAACCTTTTGAAACTTGCCAAAGATGCGATAGAAATGGCCAAAAATGGCTTGAAATGAGTTTCAAATGGGCACAAAGGGGATTGAAAAGGCAAAAATTGCTTAGAAATAGCCAAACACGGCTTGAAAGCATTGAGAAATGGACAAAAATGGTTAAGAAAAGGAAATGAAAAAAAGGCTTCAAACGACTTAGAGATGGGCAAAAAAGGGTTAGAAAAGGAAAAAACTTCTAAAAAAGTTGTTAGAAATTGACAAAAAAGGGTCACAAAAGAAAAAAAGCATTACCAAGGGTTGGAATTTGACAAAAACAGCTTAGAAAAGGAAAGTATGGTTTTTAAAGGGTTAGAAATTGAGAAAAATGGGTTAGAAAAGGAAAAAAAAAACTGCTTAAAAAAGATAGAAATTGAGAAAATGGGTTAGAAAAGTTAAATAAAGCAAGCATTCAAACGACTTTGAAATGGGCAAAAATGGGTTGGAAAAGGGAAAAAACTGATAAAAAATAGTTAGAAAAAGACAAAAATAGGTTAGAAAAGGAAAAAAAATGTCTTCCAAAGGGCTGGAATTTGACAAAAAAGGGTTAGAAAAGGGGAAAATGGCTTAAAATGTGTTAGAAATGCACAAAAATGGGTTAGAAATGGCCAAAAATGACTGAAAACAGGAAAAAAATGGGGCAAAAACTAATAAGAAAAGGAAAAAACTGGCTTAAAACCCTTCGAAATTTGCCAAAGATACGATAGAAATGTCCAAAAATGGCTTTAAATTAGTTTCAAAGGGGATTGAAAAGGCAAAAATTGCTTAGAAATAGCCAAACACGGCTTAAAAGCGTTGAGAAATGGACAAAAATGGTTCAGAAAAGGAAATCAAAAAAGGCGTCAAACGACTTAGAGATGAGCAAAAAAGGGGTTACAAAAGGAAAAAAACTTCTAAAAAATGGTTAGAAATTCACAAAAAATGGTCACAAAAGAAAAAAAAGCATTACAAAGGGTTGGAATTTGACAAAAACGGCTTAGAAAAGGAATGAATGGCTTTAAAAGGGTTAGAAATTGAGAAAAATGGGTTAGAAAAGGAAAAAAAAACTGCTTAAAAAAGATAGAAATTGAGAAAATGGGTTAGAAAAGTTAAATAAAGCAAGCATTCAAACGACTTTGAAATGGGCAAAAATGGGTTGGAAAAGGGGATAAAACTCCTAAAAAATAGTTAGAAAAGGACAAAAATGGGTTAGAAAAGGAAAAAAATGTCTTGCAAAGGGCTGGAATTTGACAAAAAAAGGTTAGAAAAGGGGAAAATGGCTTAAAATGCGTTAGAAATTGTTAGAAATTCACAAAAAAGGGTCACAAAAGAAAAAAAAGCATTACAAAGGGTTGGAATTTGACAAAAACGGCTTAGAAAAGGAAAGAATGGCTTTAAAAGGGTTAGAAATTGAGAAAAATGGGTTAGAAAAGGAAAAAAAAACTGCTTAAAAAAGATAGAAATTGAGAAAATGGGTTAGAAAAGTTAAACAAAGCAAGCATTCAAACGACTTAGAAAAGGACAAAAATGGGTTAGAAAAGGAAAAAAATGTCTTC
This sequence comes from Pezoporus flaviventris, assembly GCF_033815535.1. Lineage (NCBI taxonomy): Eukaryota > Metazoa > Chordata > Aves > Psittaciformes > Psittacidae > Pezoporus > Pezoporus flaviventris. Next base: position 200,171 of record NW_026893055.1, read on the forward strand.
CAAAGGGCTGGAATTTGACAAAAAAGGGTTAGAAAAGGGGAAAATGGCTTAAACCGGGTTAGAAATGCACAAAAATGGGTTAGAAATGGCCAAAAATGACTGAAAACAGGAAAAAATGAGGCAAAACCCAGTAAGAAAAAGAGAAAAATGGCTTAGAACCTTTTGAAACTTGCCAAAGATGCGATAGAAATGGCCAAAAATGGCTTTAAATGAGTTTCAAATGGGCACAAAGGGGATTGAAAAGGCAAAAATTGCTTAGAAATAGCCAAACACGGCTTGAAAGCATTGAGAAATGGACAAAAATGGTTTAGAAAAGGAAATGAAAAAAAGGCTTCAAACGACTTAGAGATGGGCAAAAAAGGGTTAGAAAAGGAAAAAACTTCTAAAAAATGGTTAGAAATTCACAAAAAATGGTCACAAAAAAAAAAAAAGCCTTACAAAGGGTTGGAATTTGACAAAAATGGCTTAGAAAAGGAATGAATGGCTTTAAAAGGGTTAGAAATTGAGAAAAATGGGTTAGAAAAGGAAAAAAAAACTGCTTAAAAAAGATAGAAATTGAGAAAATGGGTTAGAAAAGTTAAATAACGCAAGCATTCAAACGACTTTGAAATGGGCAAAAATGGGTTGGAAAAGGGGATAAAACTCCTAAAAAAATAGTTAGAAAAGGACAAAAATGGGTTAGAAAAGGAAAAAAATGTCTTGCAAAGGGCTGGAATTTGACAAAAAAGGGTTAGAAAAAAGGGAAAATGGCTTAAAATGCGTTAGAAATTCTTAGAAATTCACAAAAAAGGGTCACAAAAGAAAAAAAAGCATTACAAAGGGTTGGAATTTGACAAAAACGGCTTAGAAAAGGAAAGAATGGCTTTAAAAGGGTTAGAAATTGAGAAAAATGGGTTAGAAAAGGAAAAAAACTGCTTAAAAAAGATAGAAATTGAGAAAATGGGTTAGAAAAGTTAAACAAAGCAAGCATTCAAACGACTTAGAAAAGGACAAAAATGGGTTAGAAAAGGAAAAAAATGTCTTCCAAAGGGCTGGAATTTGACAAAAAAGGGTTAGAAAAGGGGAAAATGGCTTAAACCGGGTTAGAAATGCACAAAAATGGGTTAGAAATGGCCAAAAATGACTGAAAACAGGAAAAAATGAGGCAAAACCCAGTAAGAAAAAGAGAAAAATGGCTTAGAACCTTTTGAAACTTGCCAAAGATGCGATAGAAATGGCCAAAAATGGCTTTAAATGAGTTTCAAATGGGCACAAAGGGGATTGAAAAGGCAAAAATTGCTTAGAAATAGCCAAACACGGCTTGAAAGCATTGAGAAATGGACAAAAATGGTTTAGAAAAGGAAATGAAAAAAAGGCTTCAAACGACTTAGAGATGGGCAAAAAAGGGTTAGAAAAGGAAAAAACTTCTAAAAAATGGTTAGAAATTCACAAAAAATGGTCACAAAAAAAAAAAAAGCCTTACAAAGGGTTGGAATTTGACAAAAACAGCTTAGAAAAGGAAAGTATGGTTTTTAAAGGGTTAGAAATTGAGAAAAATGAGTTAGAAAAGGAAAAAAAAACTGCTTAAAAAAGATAGAAATTGAGAAAATGGGTTAGAAAAGTTAAATAAAGCAAGCATTCAAACGACTTTGAAATGGGCAAAAATGGGTTGGAAAAGGGAAAAAACTGATAAAAAATAGTTAGAAAAGGACAAAAATAGGTTAGAAAAAGAAAAAAAAAGTCTTCCAAAGGGCTGGAATTTGACAAAAAAATGTTAGAAAATGGGAAAATGGCTTAAAATGTGTTAGAAATGCACAAAAATGGGTTAGAAATGGCCAAAAATGACTGAAAACTGGAAAAAAATGGGGCAAAAACTAATAAGAAAAGGAAAAAACTGGCTTAAAACCCTTCGAAATTTGCCAAAGATACGATAGAAATGTCCAAAAATGGCTTTAAATTAGTTTCAAAGGGGATTGAAAAGGCAAAAATTGCTTAGAAATAGCCAAACACTGCTTAAAAGCGTTGAGAAATGGACAAAAATGGTTCAGAAAAGGAAATCAAAAAAGGCTTCAAACGACTTAGAGATGAGCAAAAAAGGGGTTACAAAAGGAAAAAAACTTCTAAAAAATGGTTAGAAATTCACAAAAAATGGTCACAAAAGAAAAAAAAAGCCTTACAATGGGTTGGAATTTGACAAAAACGGCTTAGAAAAGGAATGAATGGCTTTAAAAGGGTTAGAAATTGAGAAAAATGGGTTAGAAAAGGAAAAAAAACTGCTTAAAAAAGATAGAAATTGAGAAAATGGGTTAGAAAAGTTAAATAAAGCAAGCATTCAAACGACTTAGAAATGGGGCAAAATGGGTTGGAAAAGGGAATAAAACTCCTAAAAAATAGTTAGAAAAGGACAAAAATGGGTTAGAAAAGGAAAAAAATGTCTTGCAAAGGGCTGGAATTTGACAAAAAAGGGTTAGAAAAGGGGAAAATGGCTTAAAATGCGTTAGAAATTGTTAGAAATTCACAAAAAAGGGTCACAAAAGAAAAAAAAGCATTACAAAGGGTTGGAATTTGACAAAAACGGCTTAGAAAAGGAAAGAATGGCTTTAAAAGGGTTAGAAATTGAGAAAAATGGGTTAGAAAAGGAAAAAAAAAACTGCTTAAAAAAGATAGAAATTGAGAAAATGGGTTAGAAAAGTTAAACAAAGCAAGCATTCAAACGACTTAGAAAAGGACAAAAATGGGTTAGAAAAGGAAAAAAATGTCTTCCAAAGGGCTGGAATTTGACAAAAAAGGGTTAGAAAAGGGGAAAATGGCTTAAACCGGGTTAGAAATGCACAAAAATGGGTTAGAAATGGCCAAAAATGACTGAAAACAGGAAAAAATGAGGCAAAACCCAGTAAGAAAAAGAGAAAAATGGCTTAGAACCTTTTGAAACTTGCCAAAGATGCGATAGAAATGGCCAAAAATGGCTTTAAATGAGTTTCAAATGGGCACAAAGGGGATTGAAAAGGCAAAAATTGCTTAGAAATAGCCAAACACGGCTTGAAAGCATTGAGAAATGGACAAAAATGGTTAAGAAAAGGAAATGAAAAAAAGGCTTCAAACGACTTAGAGATGGGCAAAAAAGGGTTAGAAAAGGAAAAAACTTCTAAAAAAGTTGTTAGAAATTGACAAAAAAGGGTCACAAAAGAAAAAAAGCATTACCAAGGGTTGGAATTTGACAAAAACAGCTTAGAAAAGGAAAGTATGGTTTTTAAAGGGTTAGAAATTGAGAAAAATGGGTTAGAAAAGGAAAAAAAAACTGCTTAAAAAAGATAGAAATTGAGAAAATGGGTTAGAAAAGTTAAATAAAGCAAGCATTCAAACGACTTTGAAATGGGCAAAAATGGGTTGGAAAAGGGAAAAAACTGATAAAAAATAGTTAGAAAAAGACAAAAATAGGTTAGAAAAGGAAAAAAAATGTCTTCCAAAGGGCTGGAATTTGACAAAAAAGGGTTAGAAAAGGGGAAAATGGCTTAAAATGTGTTAGAAATGCACAAAAATGGGTTAGAAATGGCCAAAAATGACTGAAAACAGGAAAAAAATGGGGCAAAAACTAATAAGAAAAGGAAAAAACTGGCTTAAAACCCTTCGAAATTTGCCAAAGATACGATAGAAATGTCCAAAAATGGCTTTAAATTAGTTTCAAAGGGGATTGAAAAGGCAAAAATTGCTTAGAAATAGCCAAACACGGCTTAAAAGCGTTGAGAAATGGACAAAAATGGTTCAGAAAAGGAAATCAAAAAAGGCGTCAAACGACTTAGAGATGAGCAAAAAAGGGGTTACAAAAGGAAAAAAACTTCTAAAAAATGGTTAGAAATTCACAAAAAATGGTCACAAAAGAAAAAAAAGCATTACAAAGGGTTGGAATTTGACAAAAACGGCTTAGAAAAGGAATGAATGGCTTTAAAAGGGTTAGAAATTGAGAAAAATGGGTTAGAAAAGGAAAAAAAAAACTGCTTAAAAAAGATAGAAATTGAGAAAATGGGTTAGAAAAGTTAAATAAAGCAAGCATTCAAACGACTTTGAAATGGGCAAAAATGGGTTGGAAAAGGGGATAAAACTCCTAAAAAATAGTTAGAAAAGGACAAAAATGGGTTAGAAAAGGAAAAAAATGTCTTGCAAAGGGCTGGAATTTGACAAAAAAAGGTTAGAAAAGGGAAAAATGGCTTAAAATGCGTTAGAAATTGTTAGAAATTCACAAAAAAGGGTCACAAAAGAAAAAAAAGCATTACAAAGGGTTGGAATTTGACAAAAACGGCTTAGAAAAGGAAAGAATGGCTTTAAAAGGGTTAGAAATTGAGAAAAATGGGTTAGAAAAGGAAAAAAAAACTGCTTAAAAAAGATAGAAATTGAGAAAATGGGTTAGAAAAGTTAAACAAAGCAAGCATTCAAACGACTTAGAAAAGGACAAAAATGGGTTAGAAAAGGAAAAAAATGTCTTCCAAAGGGCTGGAATTTGACAAAAAAGGGTTAGAAAAGGGGAAAATGGCTTAAAATGCGTTAGAAATGCACAAAAATGGGTTAGAAATGGCCAAAAATGACTGAAAACAGGAAAAAATGAGGCAAAACCCAGTAAGAAAAAGAGAAAAATGGCTTAGAACCTTTTGAAACTTGCCAAAGATGCGATAGAAATGGCCAAAAATGGCTTTAAATGAGTTTCAAATGGGCACAAAGGGGATTGAAAAGGCAAAAATTGCTTAGAAATAGCCAAACACGGCTTGAAAGCATTGAGAAATGGACAAAAATGGTTTAGAAAAGGAAATGAAAAAAAGGCTTCAAACGACTTAGAGATGGGCAAAAAAGGGTTAGAAAAGGAAAAAAACTTCTAAAAAATGGTTAGAAATTCACAAAAAATGGTCACAAAAAAAAAAAAAGCCTTACAAAGGGTTGGAATTTGACAAAAATGGCTTAGAAAAGGAATGAATGGCTTTAAAAGGGTTAGAAATTGAGAAAAATGGGTTAGAAAAGGAAAAAAAAACTGCTTAAAAAAGATAGAAATTGAGAAAATGGGTTAGAAAAGTTAAATAACGCAAGCATTCAAACGACTTTGAAATGGGCAAAAATGGGTTGGAAAAGGGGATAAAACTCCTAAAAAAATAGTTAGAAAAGGACAAAAATGGGTTAGAAAAGGAAAAAAATGTCTTGCAAAGGGCTGGAATTTGACAAAAAAGGGTTAGAAAAAAGGGAAAATGGCTTAAAATGCGTTAGAAATTCTTAGAAATTCACAAAAAAGGGTCACAAAAGAAAAAAAAGCATTACAAAGGGTTGGAATTTGACAAAAACGGCTTAGAAAAGGAAAGAATGGCTTTAAAAGGGTTAGAAATTGAGAAAAATGGGTTAGAAAAGGAAAAAAACTGCTTAAAAAAGATAGAAATTGAGAAAATGGGTTAGAAAAGTTAAACAAAGCAAGCATTCAAACGACTTAGAAAAGGACAAAAATGGGTTAGAAAAGGAAAAAAATGTCTTCCAAAGGGCTGGAATTTGACAAAAAAGGGTTAGAAAAGGGGAAAATGGCTTAAACCGGGTTAGAAATGCACAAAAATGGGTTAGAAATGGCCAAAAATGACTGAAAACAGGAAAAAATGAGGCAAAACCCAGTAAGAAAAAGAGAAAAATGGCTTAGAACCTTTTGAAACTTGCCAAAGATGCGATAGAAATGGCCAAAAATGGCTTGAAATGAGTTTCAAATGGGCACAAAGGGGATTGAAAAGGCAAAAATTGCTTAGAAATAGCCAAACACGGCTTGAAAGCATTGAGAAAGGGACAAAAATGGTTAAGAAAAGGAAATGAAAAAAAGGCTTCAAACGACTTAGAGATGGGCAAAAAAGGGTTAGAAAAGGAAAAAACTTCTAAAAAATGGTTAGAAATTGACAAAAAAGGGTCACAAAAGAAAAAAAAGCCTTACAAAGGGTTGGAATTTGACAAAAACGGCTTAGAAAAGGAAAGTATGGTTTTTAAAGGGTTAGAAATTGAGAAAAATGGGTTAGAAAAGGAAAAAAAACTGCTTAAAAAAGATAGAAATTGAGAAAATGGGTTAGAAAAGTTAAATAAAGCAAGCATTCAAACGACTTTGAAATGGGCAAAAATGGGTTGGAAAAGGGAAAAAACTGATAAAAAATAGTTAGAAAAGGACAAAAATAGGTTAGAAAAGGAAAAAAAAAGTCTTCCAAAGGGCTGGAATTTGACAAAAAAATGTTAGAAAAGGGGAAAATGGCTTAAAATGTGTTAGAAATGCACACAAATGGGTTAGAAATGGCCAAAAATGACTGAAAACTGGAAAAAAATGGGGCAAAAACTAATAAGAAAAGGAAAAAACTGGCTTAAAACCCTTCGAAATTTGCCAAAGATACGATAGAAATGTCCAAAAATGGCTTTAAATTAGTTTCAAAGGGGATTGAAACGGCAAAAATTGCTTAGAAATAGCCAAACACTGCTTAAAAGCGTTGAGAAATGGACAAAAATGGTTCAGAAAAGGAAATCAAAAACGGCTTCAAAAGACTTAGAGATGAGCAAAAAAGGGGTTACAAAAGGAAAAAAACTTCTAAAAAATGGTTAGAAATTCACAAAAAATGGTCACAAAAGAAAAAAAAAGCCTTACAATGGGTTGGAATTTGACAAAAACGGCTTAGAAAAGGAATGAATGGCTTTAAAAGGGTTAGAAATTGAGAAAAATGGGTTAGAAAAGGAAAAAAAAACTGCTTAAAAAAGATAGAAATTGAGAAAATGGGTTAGAAAAGTTAAATAAAGCAAGCATTCAAACGACTTAGAAATGGGGCAAAATGGGTTGGAAAAGGGAATAAAACTCCTAAAAAATAGTTAGAAAAGGACAAAAATGGGTTAGAAAAGGAAAAAAATGTCTTGCAAAGGGCTGGAATTTGACAAAAAAGGGTTAGAAAAGGGGAAAATGGCTTAAAATGCGTTAGAAATTGTTAGAAATTCACAAAAAAGGGTCACAAAAGAAAAAAAAGCATTACAAAGGGTTGGAATTTGACAAAAACGGCTTAGAAAAGGAAAGAATGGCTTTAAAAGGGTTAGAAATTGAGAAAAATGGGTTAGAAAAGGAAAAAAAAACTGCTTAAAAAAGATAGAAATTGAGAAAATGGGTTAGAAAAGTTAAACAAAGCAAGCATTCAAACGACTTAGAAAAGGACAAAAATGGGTTAGAAAAGGAAAAAAATGTCTTCCAAAGGGCTGGAATTTGACAAAACAGGGTTAGAAAAGGGGAAAATGGCTTAAAATGCGTTAGAAATGCACAAAAATGGGTTAGAAATGGCCAAAAATGACTGAAAACAGGAAAAAATGAGGCAAAACCCAGTAAGAAAAAGAGAAAAATGGCTTAGAACCTTTTGAAACTTGCCAAAGATGCGATAGAAATGGCCAAAAATGGCTTTAAATGAGTTTCAAATGGGCACAAAGGGGATTGAAAAGGCAAAAATTGCTTAGAAATAGCCAAACACGGCTTGAAAGCATTGAGAAATGGACAAAAATGGTTTAGAAAAGGAAATGAAAAAAAGGCTTCAAACGACTTAGAGATGGGCAAAAAAGGGTTAGAAAAGGAAAAAACTTCTAAAAAATGGTTAGAAATTCACAAAAAATGGTCACAAAAAAAAAAGAAGCCTTACAAAGGGTTGGAATTTGACAAAAATGGCTTAGAAAAGGAATGAATGGCTTTAAAAGGGTTAGAAATTGAGAAAAATGGGTTAGAAAAGGAAAAAAACTGCTTAAAAAAGATAGAAATTGAGAAAATGGGTTAGAAAAGTTAAACAAAGCAAGCATTCAAACGACTTAGAAAAGGACAAAAATGGGTTAGAAAAGGAAAAAAATGTCTTCCAAAGGGCTGGAATTTGACAAAAAAGGGTTAGAAAAGGGGAAAATGGCTTAAACCGGGTTAGAAATGCACAAAAATGGGTTAGAAATGGCCAAAAATGACTGAAAACAGGAAAAAATGAGGCAAAACCCAGTAAGAAAAAGAGAAAAATGGCTTAGAACCTTTTGAAACTTGCCAAAGATGCGATAGAAATGGCCAAAAATGGCTTGAAATGAGTTTCAAATGGGCACAAAGGGGATTGAAAAGGCAAAAATTGCTTAGAAATAGCCAAACACGGCTTGAAAGCATTGAGAAAGGGACAAAAATGGTTAAGAAAAGGAAATGAAAAAAAGGCTTCAAACGACTTAGAGATGGGCAAAAAAGGGTTAGAAAAGGAAAAAACTTCTAAAAAATGGTTAGAAATTGACAAAAAAGGGTCACAAAAGAAAAAAAAGCCTTACAAAGGGTTGGAATTTGACAAAAACGGCTTAGAAAAGGAAAGTATGGTTTTTAAAGGGTTAGAAATTGAGAAAAATGGGTTAGAAAAGGAAAAAAAACTGCTTAAAAAAGATAGAAATTGAGAAAATGGGTTAGAAAAGTTAAATAAAGCAAGCATTCAAACGACTTTGAAATGGGCAAAAATGGGTTGGAAAAGGGAAAAAACTGATAAAAAATAGTTAGAAAAGGACAAAAATAGGTTAGAAAAGGAAAAAAAAAGTCTTCCAAAGGGCTGGAATTTGACAAAAAAATGTTAGAAAAGGGGAAAATGGCTTAAAATGTGTTAGAAATGCACACAAATGGGTTAGAAATGGCCAAAAATGACTGAAAACTGGAAAAAAATGGGGCAAAAACTAATAAGAAAAGGAAAAAACTGGCTTAAAACCCTTCGAAATTTGCCAAAGATACGATAGAAATGTCCAAAAATGGCTTTAAATTAGTTTCAAAGGGGATTGAAACGGCAAAAATTGCTTAGAAATAGCCAAACACTGCTTAAAAGCGTTGAGAAATGGACAAAAATGGTTCAGAAAAGGAAATCAAAAACGGCTTCAAAAGACTTAGAGATGAGCAAAAAAGGGGTTACAAAAGGAAAAAAACTTCTAAAAAATGGTTAGAAATTCACAAAAAATGGTCACAAAAGAAAAAAAAAGCCTTACAATGGGTTGGAATTTGACAAAAACGGCTTAGAAAAGGAATGAATGGCTTTAAAAGGGTTAGAAATTGAGAAAAATGGGTTAGAAAAGGAAAAAAAACTGCTTAAAAAAGATAGAAATTGAGAAAATGGGTTAGAAAAGTTAAATAAAGCAAGCATTCAAACGACTTAGAAATGGGGCAAAATGGGTTGGAAAAGGGAATAAAACTCCTAAAAAATAGTTAGAAAAGGACAAAAATGGGTTAGAAAAGGAAAAAAATGTCTTGCAAAGGGCTGGAATTTGACAAAAAAGGGTTAGAAAAGGGGAAAATGGCTTAAAATGCGTTAGAAATTGTTAGAAATTCACAAAAAAGGGTCACAAAAGAAAAAAAAGCATTACAAAGGGTTGGAATTTGACAAAAACGGCTTAGAAAAGGAAAGAATGGCTTTAAAAGGGTTAGAAATTGAGAAAAATGGGTTAGAAAAGGAAAAAAAAACTGCTTAAAAAAGATAGAAATTGAGAAAATGGGTTAGAAAAGTTAAACAAAGCAAGCATTCAAACGACTTAGAAAAGGACAAAAATGGGTTAGAAAAGGAAAAAAATGTCTTCCAAAGGGCTGGAATTTGACAAAACAGGGTTAGAAAAGGGGAAAATGGCTTAAAATGCGTTAGAAATGCACAAAAATGGGTTAGAAATGGCCAAAAATGACTGAAAACAGGAAAAAATGAGGCAAAACCCAGTAAGAAAAAGAGAAAAATGGCTTAGAACCTTTTGAAACTTGCCAAAGATGCGATAGAAATGGCCAAAAATGGCTTGAAATGAGTTTCAAATGGGCACAAAGGGGATTGAAAAGGCAAAAATTGCTTAGAAATAGCCAAACACGGCTTGAAAGCATTGAGAAATGGACAAAAATGGTTTAGAAAAGGAAATGAAAAAAAGGCTTCAAACGACTTAGAGATGGGCAAAAAAGGGTTAGAAAAGGAAAAAACTTCTAAAAAATGGTTAGAAATTCACAAAAAATGGTCACAAAAAAAAAAGAAGCCTTACAAAGGGTTGGAATTTGACAAAAATGGCTTAGAAAAGGAATGAATGGCTTTAAAAGGGTTAGAAATTGAGAAAAATGGGTTAGAAAAGGAAAAAAACTGCTTAAAAAAGATAGAAATTGAGAAAATGGGTTAGAAAAGTTAAACAAAGCAAGCATTCAAACGACTTAGAAAAGGACAAAAATGGGTTAGAAAAGGAAAAAAATGTCTTCCAAAGGGCTGGAATTTGACAAAAAAGGGTTAGAAAAGGGGAAAATGGCTTAAACCGGGTTAGAAATGCACAAAAATGGGTTAGAAATGGCCAAAAATGACTGAAAACAGGAAAAAATGAGGCAAAACCCAGTAAGAAAAAGAGAAAAATGGCTTAGAACCTTTTGAAACTTGCCAAAGATGCGATAGAAATGGCCAAAAATGGCTTGAAATGAGTTTCAAATGGGCACAAAGGGGATTGAAAAGGCAAAAATTGCTTAGAAATAGCCAAACACGGCTTGAAAGCATTGAGAAATGGACAAAAATGGTTAAGAAAAGGAAATGAAAAAAAGGCTTCAAACGACTTAGAGATGGGCAAAAAAGGGTTAGAAAAGGAAAAAACTTCTAAAAAAGTTGTTAGAAATTGACAAAAAAGGGTCACAAAAGAAAAAAAGCATTACCAAGGGTTGGAATTTGACAAAAACAGCTTAGAAAAGGAAAGTATGGTTTTTAAAGGGTTAGAAATTGAGAAAAATGGGTTAGAAAAGGAAAAAAAAACTGCTTAAAAAAGATAGAAATTGAGAAAATGGGTTAGAAAAGTTAAATAAAGCAAGCATTCAAACGACTTTGAAATGGGCAAAAATGGGTTGGAAAAGGGAAAAAACTGATAAAAAATAGTTAGAAAAAGACAAAAATAGGTTAGAAAAGGAAAAAAAATGTCTTCCAAAGGGCTGGAATTTGACAAAAAAGGGTTAGAAAAGGGGAAAATGGCTTAAAATGTGTTAGAAATGCACAAAAATGGGTTAGAAATGGCCAAAAATGACTGAAAACAGGAAAAAAATGGGGCAAAAACTAATAAGAAAAGGAAAAAACTGGCTTAAAACCCTTCGAAATTTGCCAAAGATACGATAGAAATGTCCAAAAATGGCTTTAAATTAGTTTCAAAGGGGATTGAAAAGGCAAAAATTGCTTAGAAATAGCCAAACACGGCTTAAAAGCGTTGAGAAATGGACAAAAATGGTTCAGAAAAGGAAATCAAAAAAGGCGTCAAACGACTTAGAGATGAGCAAAAAAGGGGTTACAAAAGGAAAAAAACTTCTAAAAAATGGTTAGAAATTCACAAAAAATGGTCACAAAAGAAAAAAAAGCATTACAAAGGGTTGGAATTTGACAAAAACGGCTTAGAAAAGGAATGAATGGCTTTAAAAGGGTTAGAAATTGAGAAAAATGGGTTAGAAAAGGAAAAAAAAACTGCTTAAAAAAGATAGAAATTGAGAAAATGGGTTAGAAAAGTTAAATAACGCAAGCATTCAAACGACTTTGAAATGGGCAAAAATGGGTTGGAAAAGGGGATAAAACTCCTAAAAAAATAGTTAGAAAAGGACAAAAATGGGTTAGAAAAGGAAAAAAATGTCTTGCAAAGGGCTGGAATTTGACAAAAAAGGGTTAGAAAAAAGGGAAAATGGCTTAAAATGCGTTAGAAATTCTTAGAAATTCACAAAAAAGGGTCACAAAAGAAAAAAAAGCATTACAAAGGGTTGGAATTTGACAAAAACGGCTTAGAAAAGGAAAGAATGGCTTTAAAAGGGTTAGAAATTGAGAAAAATGGGTTAGAAAAGGAAAAAAACTGCTTAAAAAAGATAGAAATTGAGAAAATGGGTTAGAAAAGTTAAACAAAGCAAGCATTCAAACGACTTAGAAAAGGACAAAAATGGGTTAGAAAAGGAAAAAAATGTCTTCCAAAGGGCTGGAATTTGACAAAAAAGGGTTAGAAAAGGGGAAAATGGCTTAAACCGGGTTAGAAATGCACAAAAATGGGTTAGAAATGGCCAAAAATGACTGAAAACAGGAAAAAATGAGGCAAAACCCAGTAAGAAAAAGAGAAAAATGGCTTAGAACCTTTTGAAACTTGCCAAAGATGCGATAGAAATGGCCAAAAATGGCTTTAAATGAGTTTCAAATGGGCACAAAGGGGATTGAAAAGGCAAAAATTGCTTAGAAATAGCCAAACACGGCTTGAAAGCATTGAGAAAGGGACAAAAATGGTTAAGAAAAGGAAATGAAAAAAAGGCTTCAAACGACTTAGAGATGGGCAAAAAAGGGTTAGAAAAGGAAAAAACTTCTAAAAAATGGTTAGAAATTGACAAAAAAGGGTCACAAAAGAAAAAAAAGCCTTACAAAGGGTTGGAATTTGACAAAAACGGCTTAGAAAAGGAAAGTATGGTTTTTAAAGGGTTAGAAATTGAGAAAAATGGGTTAGAAAAGGAAAAAAAACTGCTTAAAAAAGATAGAAATTGAGAAAATGGGTTAGAAAAGTTAAATAAAGCAAGCATTCAAACGACTTTGAAATGGGCAAAAATGGGTTGGAAAAGGGAAAAAACTGATAAAAAATAGTTAGAAAAGGACAAAAATAGGTTAGAAAAGGAAAAAAAAAGTCTTCCAAAGGGCTGGAATTTGACAAAAAAATGTTAGAAAAGGGGAAAATGGCTTAAAATGTGTTAGAAATGCACACAAATGGGTTAGAAATGGCCAAAAATGACTGAAAACTGGAAAAAAATGGGGCAAAAACTAATAAGAAAAGGAAAAAACTGGCTTAAAACCCTTCGAAATTTGCCAAAGATACGATAGAAATGTCCAAAAATGGCTTTAAATTAGTTTCAAAGGGGATTGAAACGGCAAAAATTGCTTAGAAATAGCCAAACACTGCTTAAAAGCGTTGAGAAATGGACAAAAATGGTTCAGAAAAGGAAATCAAAAACGGCTTCAAAAGACTTAGAGATGAGCAAAAAAGGGGTTACAAAAGGAAAAAAACTTCTAAAAAATGGTTAGAAATTCACAAAAAATGGTCACAAAAGAAAAAAAAAGCCTTACAATGGGTTGGAATTTGACAAAAACGGCTTAGAAAAGGAATGAATGGCTTTAAAAGGGTTAGAAATTGAGAAAAATGGGTTAGAAAAGGAAAAAAAACTGCTTAAAAAAGATAGAAATTGAGAAAATGGGTTAGAAAAGTTAAATAAAGCAAGCATTCAAACGACTTAGAAATGGGGCAAAATGGGTTGGAAAAGGGAATAAAACTCCTAAAAAATAGTTAGAAAAGGACAAAAATGGGTTAGAAAAGGAAAAAAATGTCTTGCAAAGGGCTGGAATTTGACAAAAAAGGGTTAGAAAAGGGGAAAATGGCTTAAAATGCGTTAGAAATTGTTAGAAATTCACAAAAAAGGGTCACAAAAGAAAAAAAAGCATTACAAAGGGTTGGAATTTGACAAAAACGGCTTAGAAAAGGAAAGAATGGCTTTAAAAGGGTTAGAAATTGAGAAAAATGGGTTAGAAAAGGAAAAAAAAACTGCTTAAAAAAGATAGAAATTGAGAAAATGGGTTAGAAAAGTTAAACAAAGCAAGCATTCAAACGACTTAGAAAAGGACAAAAATGGGTTAGAAAAGGAAAAAAATGTCTTCCAAAGGGCTGGAATTTGACAAAACAGGGTTAGAAAAGGGGAAAATGGCTTAAAATGCGTTAGAAATGCACAAAAATGGGTTAGAAATGGCCAAAAATGACTGAAAACAGGAAAAAATGAGGCAAAACCCAGTAAGAAAAAGAGAAAAATGGCTTAGAACCTTTTGAAACTTGCCAAAGATGCGATAGAAATGGCCAAAAATGGCTTTAAATGAGTTTCAAATGGGCACAAAGGGGATTGAAAAGGCAAAAATTGCTTAGAAATAGCCAAACACGGCTTGAAAGCATTGAGAAATGGACAAAAATGGTTTAGAAAAGGAAATGAAAAAAAGGCTTCAAACGACTTAGAGATGGGCAAAAAAGGGTTAGAAAAGGAAAAAACTTCTAAAAAATGGTTAGAAATTCACAAAAAATGGTCACAAAAAAAAAAAGCCTTACAAAGGGTTGGAATTTGACAAAAATGGCTTAGAAAAGGAATGAATGGCTTTAAAAGGGTTAGAAATTGAGAAAAATGGGTTAGAAAAGGAAAAAAAAACTGCTTAAAAAAGATAGAAATTGAGAAAATGGGTTAGAAAAGTTAAATAACGCAAGCATTCAAACGACTTTGAAATGGGCAAAAATGGGTTGGAAAAGGGGATAAAACTCCTAAAAAAATAGTTAGAAAAGGACAAAAATGGGTTAGAAAAGGAAAAAAATGTCTTGCAAAGGGCTGGAATTTGACAAAAAAGGGTTAGAAAAAAGGGAAAATGGCTTAAAATGCGTTAGAAATTCTTAGAAATTCACAAAAAAGGGTCACAAAAGAAAAAAAAGCATTACAAAGGGTTGGAATTTGACAAAAACGGCTTAGAAAAGGAAAGAATGGCTTTAAAAGGGTTAGAAATTGAGAAAAATGGGTTAGAAAAGGAAAAAAACTGCTTAAAAAAGATAGAAATTGAGAAAATGGGTTAGAAAAGTTAAACAAAGCAAGCATTCAAACGACTTAGAAAAGGACAAAAATGGGTTAGAAAAGGAAAAAAATGTCTTCCAAAGGGCTGGAATTTGACAAAAAAGGGTTAGAAAAGGGGAAAATGGCTTAAACCGGGTTAGAAATGCACAAAAATGGGTTAGAAATGGCCAAAAATGACTGAAAACAGGAAAAAATGAGGCAAAACCCAGTAAGAAAAAGAGAAAAATGGCTTAGAACCTTTTGAAACTTGCCAAAGATGCGATAGAAATGGCCAAAAATGGCTTTAAATGAGTTTCAAATGGGCACAAAGGGGATTGAAAAGGCAAAAATTGCTTAGAAATAGCCAAACACGGCTTGAAAGCATTGAGAAAGGGACAAAAATGGTTAAGAAAAGGAAATGAAAAAAAGGCTTCAAACGACTTAGAGATGGGCAAAAAAGGGTTAGAAAAGGAAAAAACTTCTAAAAAATGGTTAGAAATTGACAAAAAAGGGTCACAAAAGAAAAAAAAGCCTTACAAAGGGTTGGAATTTGACAAAAACGGCTTAGAAAAGGAAAGTATGGTTTTTAAAGGGTTAGAAATTGAGAAAAATGGGTTAGAAAAGGAAAAAAAACTGCTTAAAAAAGATAGAAATTGAGAAAATGGGTTAGAAAAGTTAAATAAAGCAAGCATTCAAACGACTTTGAAATGGGCAAAAATGGGTTGGAAAAGGGAAAAAACTGATAAAAAATAGTTAGAAAAGGACAAAAATAGGTTAGAAAAGGAAAAAAAAAGTCTTCCAAAGGGCTGGAATTTGACAAAAAAATGTTAGAAAAGGGGAAAATGGCTTAAAATGTGTTAGAAATGCACACAAATGGGTTAGAAATGGCCAAAAATGACTGAAAACTGGAAAAAAATGGGGCAAAAACTAATAAGAAAAGGAAAAAACTGGCTTAAAACCCTTCGAAATTTGCCAAAGATACGATAGAAATGTCCAAAAATGGCTTTAAATTAGTTTCAAAGGGGATTGAAACGGCAAAAATTGCTTAGAAATAGCCAAACACTGCTTAAAAGCGTTGAGAAATGGACAAAAATGGTTCAGAAAAGGAAATCAAAAACGGCTTCAAAAGACTTAGAGATGAGCAAAAAAGGGGTTACAAAAGGAAAAAAACTTCTAAAAAATGGTTAGAAATTCACAAAAAATGGTCACAAAAGAAAAAAAAAGCCTTACAATGGGTTGGAATTTGACAAAAACGGCTTAGAAAAGGAATGAATGGCTTTAAAAGGGTTAGAAATTGAGAAAAATGGGTTAGAAAAGGAAAAAAAACTGCTTAAAAAAGATAGAAATTGAGAAAATGGGTTAGAAAAGTTAAATAAAGCAAGCATTCAAACGACTTAGAAATGGGGCAAAATGGGTTGGAAAAGGGAATAAAACTCCTAAAAAATAGTTAGAAAAGGACAAAAATGGGTTAGAAAAGGAAAAAAATGTCTTGCAAAGGGCTGGAATTTGACAAAAAAGGGTTAGAAAAGGGGAAAATGGCTTAAAATGCGTTAGAAATTGTTAGAAATTCACAAAAAAGGGTCACAAAAGAAAAAAAAGCATTACAAAGGGTTGGAATTTGACAAAAACGGCTTAGAAAAGGAAAGAATGGCTTTAAAAGGGTTAGAAATTGAGAAAAATGGGTTAGAAAAGGAAAAAAAAACTGCTTAAAAAAGATAGAAATTGAGAAAATGGGTTAGAAAAGTTAAACAAAGCAAGCATTCAAACGACTTAGAAAAGGACAAAAATGGGTTAGAAAAGGAAAAAAATGTCTTCCAAAGGGCTGGAAATTGACAAAAAAGGGTTAGAAAAGGGGAAAATGGCTTAAAATGCGTTAGAAATGCACAAAAATGGGTTAGAAATGGCCAAAAATGACTGAAAACAGGAAAAAATGAGGCAAAACCCAGTAAGAAAAAGAGAAAAATGGCTTAGAACCTTTTGAAACTTGCCAAAGATGCGATAGAAATGGCCAAAAATGGCTTTAAATGAGTTTCAAATGGGCACAAAGGGGATTGAAAAGGCAAAAATTGCTTAGAAATAGCCAAACACGGCTTGAAAGCATTGAGAAATGGACAAAAATGGTTTAGAAAAGGAAATGAAAAAAAGGCTTCAAACGACTTAGAGATGGGCAAAAAAGGGTTAGAAAAGGAAAAAACTTCTAAAAAATGGTTAGAAATTCACAAAAAATGGTCACAAAAAAAAAAAAAGCCTTACAAAGGGTTGGGATTTCACAAAAACGGCTTAGAAAAGGAATGAATGGCTTTAAAAGGGTTAGAAATTGAGAAAAATGGGTTAGAAAAGGAAAAAAAAACTGCTTAAAAAAGATAGAAATTGAGAAAATGGGTTAGAAAAGTTAAATAACGCAAGCATTCAAACGACTTTGAAATGGGCAAAAATGGGTTGGAAAAGGGGATAAAACTCCTAAAAAATAGTTAGAAAAGGACAAAAATGGGTTAGAAAAGGAAAAAAATGTCTTGCAAAGGGCTGGAATTTGACAAAAAAGGGTTAGAAAAAAGGGAAAATGGCTTAAAATGCGTTAGAAATTCTTAGAAATTCACAAAAAAGGGTCACAAAAGAAAAAAAAGCATTACAAAGGGTTGGAATTTGACAAAAACGGCTTAGAAAAGGAATGAATGGCTTTAAAAGGGTTAGAAATTGAGAAAAATGGGTTAGAAAAGGAAAAAAACTGCTTAAAAAAGATAGAAATTGAGAAAATGGGTTAGAAAAGTTAAACAAAGCAAGCATTCAAACGACTTAGAAAAGGACAAAAATGGGTTAGAAAATGAAAAAAATGTCTTCCAAAGGGCTGGAATTTGACAAAAAAGGGTTAGAAAAGGGGAAAATGGCTTAAACCGGGTTAGAAATGCACAAAAATGGGTTAGAAATGGCCAAAAATGACTGAAAACAGGAAAAAATGAGGCAAAACCCAGTAAGAAAAAGAGAAAAATGGCTTAGAACCTTTTGAAACTTGCCAAAGATGCGATAGAAATGGCCAAAAATGGCTTTAAATGAGTTTCAAATGGGCACAAAGGGGATTGAAAAGGCAAAAATTGCTTAGAAATAGCCAAACACGGCTTGAAAGCATTGAGAAATGGACAAAAATGGTTAAGAAAAGGAAATGAAAAAAAGGCTTCAAACGACTTAGAGATGGGCAAAAAAGGGTTAGAAAAGGAAAAAACTTCTAAAAAAGTTGTTAGAAATTGACAAAAAAGGGTCACAAAAGAAAAAAAGCATTACCAAGGGTTGGAATTTGACAAAAACAGCTTAGAAAAGGAAAGTATGGTTTTTAAAGGGTTAGAAATTGAGAAAAATGGGTTAGAAAAGGAAAAAAAAACTGCTTAAAAAAGATAGAAATTGAGAAAATGGGTTAGAAAAGTTAAATAAAGCAAGCATTCAAACGACTTTGAAATGGGCAAAAATGGGTTGGAAAAGGGAAAAAACTGATAAAAAATAGTTAGAAAAAGACAAAAATAGGTTAGAAAAGGAAAAAAAATGTCTTGCA
Source organism: Pezoporus flaviventris (assembly GCF_033815535.1). Taxonomy (NCBI): domain Eukaryota; kingdom Metazoa; phylum Chordata; class Aves; order Psittaciformes; family Psittacidae; genus Pezoporus; species Pezoporus flaviventris. The sequence goes on from NW_026893055.1 coordinate 218,278, forward strand.
AAGGGCTGGAATTTGACAAAAAAGGGTTAGAAAAGGGGAAAATGGCTTAAAATGTGTTAGAAATGCACAAAAATGGGTTAGAAATGGCCAAAAATGACTGAAAACAGGAAAAAAATGGGGCAAAAACTAATAAGAAAAGGAAAAAACTGGCTTAAAACCCTTCGAAATTTGCCAAAGATACGATAGAAATGTCCAAAAATGGCTTTAAATTAGTTTCAAAGGGGATTGAAAAGGCAAAAATTGCTTAGAAATAGCCAAACACGGCTTAAAAGCGTTGAGAAATGGACAAAAATGGTTCAGAAAAGGAAATCAAAAAAGGCGTCAAACGACTTAGAGATGAGCAAAAAAGGGGTTACAAAAGGAAAAAAACTTCTAAAAAATGGTTAGAAATTCACAAAAAATGGTCACAAAAGAAAAAAAAGCATTACAAAGGGTTGGAATTTGACAAAAACGGCTTAGAAAAGGAATGAATGGCTTTAAAAGGGTTAGAAATTGAGAAAAATGGGTTAGAAAAGGAAAAAAAAACTGCTTAAAAAAGATAGAAATTGAGAAAATGGGTTAGAAAAGTTAAATAAAGCAAGCATTCAAACGACTTTGAAATGGGCAAAAATGGGTTGGAAAAGGGGATAAAACTCCTAAAAAATAGTTAGAAAAGGACAAAAATGGGTTAGAAAAGGAAAAAAATGTCTTGCAAAGGGCTGGAATTTGACAAAAAAAGGTTAGAAAAGGGGAAAATGGCTTAAAATGCGTTAGAAATTGTTAGAAATTCACAAAAAAAGGGTCACAAAAGAAAAAAAAGCATTACAAAGGGTTGGAATTTGACAAAAACGGCTTAGAAAAGGAAAGAATGGCTTTAAAAGGGTTAGAAATTGAGAAAAATGGGTTAGAAAAGGAAAAAAAAACTGCTTAAAAAAGATAGAAATTGAGAAAATGGGTTAGAAAAGTTAAACAAAGCAAGCATTCAAACGACTTAGAAAAGGACAAAAATGGGTTAGAAAAGGAAAAAAATGTCTTCCAAAGGGCTGGAATTTGACAAAAAAGGGTTAGAAAAGGGGAAAATGGCTTAAAATGCGTTAGAAATGCACAAAAATGGGTTAGAAATGGCCAAAAATGACTGAAAACAGGAAAAAATGAGGCAAAACCCAGTAAGAAAAAGAGAAAAATGGCTTAGAACCTTTTGAAACTTGCCAAAGATGCGATAGAAATGGCCAAAAATGGCTTGAAATGAGTTTCAAATGGGCACAAAGGGGATTGAAAAGGCAAAAATTGCTTAGAAATAGCCAAACACGGCTTGAAAGCATTGAGAAATGGACAAAAATGGTTTAGAAAAGGAAATGAAAAAAAGGCTTCAAACGACTTAGAGATGGGCAAAAAAGGGTTAGAAAAGGAAAAAACTTCTAAAAAATGGTTAGAAATTCACAAAAAAGGGTCACAAAAGAAAAAAAAGCCTTACAAAGGGTTGGGATTTCACAAAAACGGCTTAGAAAAGGAATGAATGGCTTTAAAAGGGTTAGAAATTGAGAAAAATGGGTTAGAAAAGGAAAAAAAAACTGCTTAAAAAAGATAGAAATTGAGAAAATGGGTTAGAAAAGTTAAATAACGCAAGCATTCAAACGACTTTGAAATGGGCAAAAATGGGTTGGAAAAGGGGATAAAACTCCTAAAAAATAGTTAGAAAAGGACAAAAATGGGTTAGAAAAGGAAAAAAATGTCTTGCAAAGGGCTGGAATTTGACAAAAAAGGGTTAGAAAAAAGGGAAAATGGCTTAAAATGCGTTAGAAATTCTTAGAAATTCACAAAAAAGGGTCACAAAAGAAAAAAAAGCATTACAAAGGATTGGAATTTGACAAAAACGACTTAGAAAAGGAATGAATGGCTTTAAAAGGGTTAGAAATTGAGAAAAATGGGTTAGAAAAGGAAAAAAACTGCTTAAAAAAGATAGAAATTGAGAAAATGGGTTAGAAAAGTTAAACAAAGCAAGCATTCAAACGACTTAGAAAAGGACAAAAATGGGTTAGAAAATGAAAAAAATGTCTTCCAAAGGGCTGGAATTTGACAAAAAAGGGTTAGAAAAGGGGAAAATGGCTTAAACCGGGTTAGAAATGCACAAAAATGGGTTAGAAATGGCCAAAAATGACTGAAAACAGGAAAAAATGAGGCAAAACCCAGTAAGAAAAAGAGAAAAATGGCTTAGAACCTTTTGAAACTTGCCAAAGATGCGATAGAAATGGCCAAAAATGGCTTTAAATGAGTTTCAAATGGGCACAAAGGGGATTGAAAAGGCAAAAATTGCTTAGAAATAGCCAAACACGGCTTGAAAGCATTGAGAAATGGACAAAAATGGTTAAGAAAAGGAAATGAAAAAAAGGCTTCAAACGACTTAGAGATGGGCAAAAAAGGGTTAGAAAAGGAAAAAACTTCTAAAAAAGTTGTTAGAAATTGACAAAAAAGGGTCACAAAAGAAAAAAAGCATTACCAAGGGTTGGAATTTGACAAAAACAGCTTAGAAAAGGAAAGTATGGTTTTTAAAGGGTTAGAAATTGAGAAAAATGGGTTAGAAAAGGAAAAAAAAACTGCTTAAAAAAGATAGAAATTGAGAAAATGGGTTAGAAAAGTTAAATAAAGCAAGCATTCAAACGACTTTGAAATGGGCAAAAATGGGTTGGAAAAGGGAAAAAACTGATAAAAAATAGTTAGAAAAAGACAAAAATAGGTTAGAAAAGGAAAAAAAATGTCTTCCAAAGGGCTGGAATTTGACAAAAAAGGGTTAGAAAAGGGGAAAATGGCTTAAAATGTGTTAGAAATGCACAAAAATGGGTTAGAAATGGCCAAAAATGACTGAAAACAGGAAAAAAATGGGGCAAAAACTAATAAGAAAAGGAAAAAACTGGCTTAAAACCCTTCGAAATTTGCCAAAGATACGATAGAAATGTCCAAAAATGGCTTTAAATTAGTTTCAAAGGGGATTGAAAAGGCAAAAATTGCTTAGAAATAGCCAAACACGGCTTAAAAGCGTTGAGAAATGGACAAAAATGGTTCAGAAAAGGAAATCAAAAAAGGCGTCAAACGACTTAGAGATGAGCAAAAAAGGGGTTACAAAAGGAAAAAAACTTCTAAAAAATGGTTAGAAATTCACAAAAAATGGTCACAAAAGAAAAAAAAAGCCTTACAATGGGTTCGAATTTGACAAAAACGGCTTAGAAAAGGAATGAATGGCTTTAAAAGGGTTAGAAATTGAGAAAAATGGGTTAGAAAAGGAAAAAAAACTGCTTAAAAAAGATAGAAATTGAGAAAATGGGTTAGAAAAGTTAAATAAAGCAAGCATTCAAACGACTTAGAAATGGGGCAAAATGGGTTGGAAAAGGGAATAAAACTCCTAAAAAATAGTTAGAAAAGGACAAAAATGGGTTAGAAAAGGAAAAAAATGTCTTGCAAAGGGCTGGAATTTGACAAAAAAGGGTTAGAAAAGGGGAAAATGGCTTAAAATGCGTTAGAAATTGTTAGAAATTCACAAAAAAGGGTCACAAAAGAAAAAAAAGCATTACAAAGGGTTGGAATTTGACAAAAACGGCTTAGAAAAGGAAAGAATGGCTTTAAAAGGGTTAGAAATTGAGAAAAATGGGTTAGAAAAGGAAAAAAAAACTGCTTAAAAAAGATAGAAATTGAGAAAATGGGTTAGAAAAGTTAAACAAAGCAAGCATTCAAACGACTTAGAAAAGGACAAAAATGGGTTAGAAAAGGAAAAAAATGTCTTCCAAAGGGCTGGAAATTGACAAAAAAGGGTTAGAAAAGGGGAAAATGGCTTAAACCGGGTTAGAAATGCACAAAAGTGGGTTAGAAATGGCCAAAAATGACTGAAAACAGGAAAAAATGAGGCAAAACCCAGTAAGAAAAAGAGAAAAATGGCTTAGAACCTTTTGAAACTTGCCAAAGATGCGATAGAAATGGCCAAAAATGGCTTTAAATGAGTTTCAAATGGGCACAAAGGGGATTGAAAAGGCAAAAATTGCTTAGAAATAGCCAAACACGGCTTGAAAGCATTGAGAAATGGACAAAAATGGTTTAGAAAAGGAAATGAAAAAAAGGCTTCAAACGACTTAGAGATGGGCAAAAAAGGGTTAGAAAAGGAAAAAACTTCTAAAAAATGGTTAGAAATTCACAAAAAAGGGTCACAAAAAAAAAAAAAGCCTTACAAAGGGTTGGGATTTCACAAAAACGGCTTAGAAAAGGAATGAATGGCTTTAAAAGGGTTAGAAATTGAGAAAAATGGGTTAGAAAAGGAAAAAAAAACTGCTTAAAAAAGATAGAAATTGAGAAAATGGGTTAGAAAAGTTAAATAACGCAAGCATTCAAACGACTTTGAAATGGGCAAAAATGGGTTGGAAAAGGGGATAAAACTCCTAAAAAATAGTTAGAAAAGGACAAAAATGGGTTAGAAAAGGAAAAAAATGTCTTGCAAAGGGCTGGAATTTGACAAAAAAGGGTTAGAAAAAAGGGAAAATGGCTTAAAATGCGTTAGAAATTCTTAGAAATTCACAAAAAAGGGTCACAAAAGAAAAAAAAGCATTACAAAGGGTTGGAATTTGACAAAAACGGCTTAGAAAAGGAATGAATGGCTTTAAAAGGGTTAGAAATTGAGAAAAATGGGTTAGAAAAGGAAAAAAACTGCTTAAAAAAGATAGAAATTGAGAAAATGGGTTAGAAAAGTTAAACAAAGCAAGCATTCAAACGACTTAGAAAAGGACAAAAATGGGTTAGAAAATGAAAAAAATGTCTTCCAAAGGGCTGGAATTTGACAAAAAAGGGTTAGAAAAGGGGAAAATGGCTTAAACCGGGTTAGAAATGCACAAAAATGGGTTAGAAATGGCCAAAAATGACTGAAAACAGGAAAAAATGAGGCAAAACCCAGTAAGAAAAAGAGAAAAATGGCTTAGAACCTTTTGAAACTTGCCAAAGATGCGATAGAAATGGCCAAAAATGGCTTTAAATGAGTTTCAAATGGGCACAAAGGGGATTGAAAAGGCAAAAATTGCTTAGAAATAGCCAAACACGGCTTGAAAGCATTGAGAAATGGACAAAAATGGTTAAGAAAAGGAAATGAAAAAAAGGCTTCAAACGACTTAGAGATGGGCAAAAAAGGGTTAGAAAAGGAAAAAACTTCTAAAAAAGTTGTTAGAAATTGACAAAAAAGGGTCACAAAAGAAAAAAAGCATTACCAAGGGTTGGAATTTGACAAAAACAGCTTAGAAAAGGAAAGTATGGTTTTTAAAGGGTTAGAAATTGAGAAAAATGGGTTAGAAAAGGAAAAAAAAACTGCTTAAAAAAGATAGAAATTGAGAAAATGGGTTAGAAAAGTTAAATAAAGCAAGCATTCAAACGACTTTGAAATGGGCAAAAATGGGTTGGAAAAGGGAAAAAACTGATAAAAAATAGTTAGAAAAAGACAAAAATAGGTTAGAAAAGGAAAAAAAATGTCTTCCAAAGGGCTGGAATTTGACAAAAAAGGGTTAGAAAAGGGGAAAATGGCTTAAAATGTGTTAGAAATGCACAAAAATGGGTTAGAAATGGCCAAAAATGACTGAAAACAGGAAAAAAATGGGGCAAAAACTAATAAGAAAAGGAAAAAACTGGCTTAAAACCCTTCGAAATTTGCCAAAGATACGATAGAAATGTCCAAAAATGGCTTTAAATTAGTTTCAAAGGGGATTGAAAAGGCAAAAATTGCTTAGAAATAGCCAAACACGGCTTAAAAGCGTTGAGAAATGGACAAAAATGGTTCAGAAAAGGAAATCAAAAAAGGCGTCAAACGACTTAGAGATGAGCAAAAAAGGGGTTACAAAAGGAAAAAAACTTCTAAAAAATGGTTAGAAATTCACAAAAAATGGTCACAAAAGAAAAAAAAAGCATTACAAAGGGTTGGAATTTGACAAAAACGGCTTAGAAAAGGAATGAATGGCTTTAAAAGGGTTAGAAATTGAGAAAAATGGGTTAGAAAAGGAAAAAAAAACTGCTTAAAAAAGATAGAAATTGAGAAAATGGGTTAGAAAAGTTAAATAAAGCAAGCATTCAAACGACTTTGAAATGGGCAAAAATGGGTTGGAAAAGGGGATAAAACTCCTAAAAAATAGTTAGAAAAGGACAAAAATGGGTTAGAAAAGGAAAAAAATGTCTTGCAAAGGGCTGGAATTTGACAAAAAAAGGTTAGAAAAGGGGAAAATGGCTTAAAATGCGTTAGAAATTGTTAGAAATTCACAAAAAAAGGGTCACAAAAGAAAAAAAAGCATTACAAAGGGTTGGAATTTGACAAAAACGGCTTAGAAAAGGAAAGAATGGCTTTAAAAGGGTTAGAAATTGAGAAAAATGGGTTAGAAAAGGAAAAAAAAACTGCTTAAAAAAGATAGAAATTGAGAAAATGGGTTAGAAAAGTTAAACAAAGCAAGCATTCAAACGACTTAGAAGAGGACAAAAATGGGTTAGAAAAGGAAAAAAATGTCTTCCAAAGGGCTGGAATTTGACAAAAAAGGGTTAGAAAAGGGGAAAATGGCTTAAAATGCGTTAGAAATGCACAAAAATGGGTTAGAAATGGCCAAAAATGACTGAAAACAGGAAAAAATGAGGCAAAACCCAGTAAGAAAAAGAGAAAAATGGCTTAGAACCTTTTGAAACTTGCCAAAGATGCGATAGAAATGGCCAAAAATGGCTTTAAATGAGTTTCAAATGGGCACAAAGGGGATTGAAAAGGCAAAAATTGCTTAGAAATAGCCAAACACGGCTTGAAAGCATTGAGAAATGGACAAAAATGGTTTAGAAAAGGAAATGAAAAAAAGGCTTCAAACGACTTAGAGATGGGCAAAAAAGGGTTAGAAAAGGAAAAAACTTCTAAAAAATGGTTAGAAATTCACAAAAAAGGGTCACAAAAGAAAAAAAAGCCTTACAAAGGGTTGGGATTTCACAAAAACGGCTTAGAAAAGGAATGAATGGCTTTAAAAGGGTTAGAAATTGAGAAAAATGGGTTAGAAAAGGAAAAAAAAACTGCTTAAAAAAGATAGAAATTGAGAAAATGGGTTAGAAAAGTTAAATAGCGCAAGCATTCAAACGACTTTGAAATGGGCAAAAATGGGTTGGAAAAGGGGATAAAACTCCTAAAAAATAGTTAGAAAAGGACAAAAATGGGTTAGAAAAGGAAAAAAATGTCTTGCAAAGGGCTGGAATTTGACAAAAAAGGGTTAGAAAAAAGGGAAAATGGCTTAAAATGCGTTAGAAATTCTTAGAAATTCACAAAAAAGGGTCACAAAAGAAAAAAAAGCATTACAAAGGATTGGAATTTGACAAAAACGACTTAGAAAAGGAATGAATGGCTTTAAAAGGGTTAGAAATTGAGAAAAATGGGTTAGAAAAGGAAAAAAACTGCTTAAAAAAGATAGAAATTGAGAAAATGGGTTAGAAAAGTTAAACAAAGCAAGCATTCAAACGACTTAGAAAAGGACAAAAATGGGTTAGAAAATGAAAAAAATGTCTTCCAAAGGGCTGGAATTTGACAAAAAAGGGTTAGAAAAGGGGAAAATGGCTTAAACCGGGTTAGAAATGCACAAAAATGGGTTAGAAATGGCCAAAAATGACTGAAAACAGGAAAAAATGAGGCAAAACCCAGTAAGAAAAAGAGAAAAATGGCTTAGAACCTTTTGAAACTTGCCAAAGATGCGATAGAAATGGCCAAAAATGGCTTTAAATGAGTTTCAAATGGGCACAAAGGGGATTGAAAAGGCAAAAATTGCTTAGAAATAGCCAAACACGGCTTGAAAGCATTGAGAAATGGACAAAAATGGTTAAGAAAAGGAAATGAAAAAAAGGCTTCAAACGACTTAGAGATGGGCAAAAAAGGGTTAGAAAAGGAAAAAACTTCTAAAAAAGTTGTTAGAAATTGACAAAAAAGGGTCACAAAAGAAAAAAAGCATTACCAAGGGTTGGAATTTGACAAAAACAGCTTAGAAAAGGAAAGTATGGTTTTTAAAGGGTTAGAAATTGAGAAAAATGGGTTAGAAAAGGAAAAAAAAACTGCTTAAAAAAGATAGAAATTGAGAAAATGGGTTAGAAAAGTTAAATAAAGCAAGCATTCAAACGACTTTGAAATGGGCAAAAATGGGTTGGAAAAGGGAAAAAACTGATAAAAAATAGTTAGAAAAAGACAAAAATAGGTTAGAAAAGGAAAAAAAATGTCTTCCAAAGGGCTGGAATTTGACAAAAAAGGGTTAGAAAAGGGGAAAATGGCTTAAAATGTGTTAGAAATGCACAAAAATGGGTTAGAAATGGCCAAAAATGACTGAAAACAGGAAAAAAATGGGGCAAAAACTAATAAGAAAAGGAAAAAACTGGCTTAAAACCCTTCGAAATTTGCCAAAGATACGATAGAAATGTCCAAAAATGTCTTTAAATTAGTTTCAAAGGGGATTGAAAAGGCAAAAATTGCTTAGAAATAGCCAAACACGGCTTAAAAGCGTTGAGAAATGGACAAAAATGGTTCAGAAAAGGAAATCAAAAAAGGCGTCAAACGACTTAGAGATGAGCAAAAAAGGGGTTACAAAAGGAAAAAAACTTCTAAAAAATGGTTAGAAATTCACAAAAAATGGTCACAAAAGAAAAAAAAGCATTACAAAGGGTTGGAATTTGACAAAAACGGCTTAGAAAAGGAATGAATGGCTTTAAAAGGGTTAGAAATTGAGAAAAATGGGTTAGAAAAGGAAAAAAAAACTGCTTAAAAAAGATAGAAATTGAGAAAATGGGTTAGAAAAGTTAAATAAAGCAAGCATTCAAACGACTTTGAAATGGGCAAAAATGGGTTGGAAAAGGGGATAAAACTCCTAAAAAATAGTTAGAAAAGGACAAAAATGGGTTAGAAAAGGAAAAAAATGTCTTGCAAAGGGCTGGAATTTGACAAAAAAAGGTTAGAAAAGGGGAAAATGGCTTAAAATGCGTTAGAAATTGTTAGAAATTCACAAAAAAAGGGTCACAAAAGAAAAAAAAGCATTACAAAGGGTTGGAATTTGACAAAAACGGCTTAGAAAAGGAAAGAATGGCTTTAAAAGGGTTAGAAATTGAGAAAAATGGGTTAGAAAAGGAAAAAAAAACTGCTTAAAAAAGATAGAAATTGAGAAAATGGGTTAGAAAAGTTAAACAAAGCAAGCATTCAAACGACTTAGAAGAGGACAAAAATGGGTTAGAAAAGGAAAAAAATGTCTTCCAAAGGGCTGGAATTTGACAAAAAAGGGTTAGAAAAGGGGAAAATGGCTTAAAATGCGTTAGAAATGCACAAAAATGGGTTAGAAATGGCCAAAAATGACTGAAAACAGGAAAAAATGAGGCAAAACCCAGTAAGAAAAAGAGAAAAATGGCTTAGAACCTTTTGAAACTTGCCAAAGATGCGATAGAAATGGCCAAAAATGGCTTTAAATGAGTTTCAAATGGGCACAAAGGGGATTGAAAAGGCAAAAATTGCTTAGAAATAGCCAAACACGGCTTGAAAGCATTGAGAAATGGACAAAAATGGTTTAGAAAAGGAAATGAAAAAAAGGCTTCAAACGACTTAGAGATGGGCAAAAAAGGGTTAGAAAAGGAAAAAACTTCTAAAAAATGGTTAGAAATTCACAAAAAAGGGTCACAAAAGAAAAAAAAGCCTTACAAAGGGTTGGGATTTCACAAAAACGGCTTAGAAAAGGAATGAATGGCTTTAAAAGGGTTAGAAATTGAGAAAAATGGGTTAGAAAAGGAAAAAAAAACTGCTTAAAAAAGATAGAAATTGAGAAAATGGGTTAGAAAAGTTAAATAGCGCAAGCATTCAAACGACTTTGAAATGGGCAAAAATGGGTTGGAAAAGGGGATAAAACTCCTAAAAAATAGTTAGAAAAGGACAAAAATGGGTTAGAAAAGGAAAAAAATGTCTTGCAAAGGGCTGGAATTTGACAAAAAAGGGTTAGAAAAAAGGGAAAATGGCTTAAAATGCGTTAGAAATTCTTAGAAATTCACAAAAAAGGGTCACAAAAGAAAAAAAAGCATTACAAAGGATTGGAATTTGACAAAAACGACTTAGAAAAGGAATGAATGGCTTTAAAAGGGTTAGAAATTGAGAAAAATGGGTTAGAAAAGGAAAAAAACTGCTTAAAAAAGATAGAAATTGAGAAAATGGGTTAGAAAAGTTAAACAAAGCAAGCATTCAAACGACTTAGAAAAGGACAAAAATGGGTTAGAAAATGAAAAAAATGTCTTCCAAAGGGCTGGAATTTGACAAAAAAGGGTTAGAAAAGGGGAAAATGGCTTAAACCGGGTTAGAAATGCACAAAAATGGGTTAGAAATGGCCAAAAATGACTGAAAACAGGAAAAAATGAGGCAAAACCCAGTAAGAAAAAGAGAAAAATGGCTTAGAACCTTTTGAAACTTGCCAAAGATGCGATAGAAATGGCCAAAAATGGCTTTAAATGAGTTTCAAATGGGCACAAAGGGGATTGAAAAGGCAAAAATTGCTTAGAAATAGCCAAACACGGCTTGAAAGCATTGAGAAATGGACAAAAATGGTTAAGAAAAGGAAATGAAAAAAAGGCTTCAAACGACTTAGAGATGGGCAAAAAAGGGTTAGAAAAGGAAAAAACTTCTAAAAAAGTTGTTAGAAATTGACAAAAAAGGGTCACAAAAGAAAAAAAGCATTACCAAGGGTTGGAATTTGACAAAAACAGCTTAGAAAAGGAAAGTATGGTTTTTAAAGGGTTAGAAATTGAGAAAAATGGGTTAGAAAAGGAAAAAAAAACTGCTTAAAAAAGATAGAAATTGAGAAAATGGGTTAGAAAAGTTAAATAAAGCAAGCATTCAAACGACTTTGAAATGGGCAAAAATGGGTTGGAAAAGGGAAAAAACTGATAAAAAATAGTTAGAAAAAGACAAAAATAGGTTAGAAAAGGAAAAAAAATGTCTTCCAAAGGGCTGGAATTTGACAAAAAAGGGTTAGAAAAGGGGAAAATGGCTTAAAATGTGTTAGAAATGCACAAAAATGGGTTAGAAATGGCCAAAAATGACTGAAAACAGGAAAAAAATGGGGCAAAAACTAATAAGAAAAGGAAAAAACTGGCTTAAAACCCTTCGAAATTTGCCAAAGATACGATAGAAATGTCCAAAAATGGCTTTAAATTAGTTTCAAAGGGGATTGAAAAGGCAAAAATTGCTTAGAAATAGCCAAACACGGCTTAAAAGCGTTGAGAAATGGACAAAAATGGTTCAGAAAAGGAAATCAAAAAAGGCGTCAAACGACTTAGAGATGAGCAAAAAAGGGGTTACAAAAGGAAAAAAACTTCTAAAAAATGGTTAGAAATTCACAAAAAATGGTCACAAAAGAAAAAAAAGCATTACAAAGGGTTGGAATTTGACAAAAACGGCTTAGAAAAGGAATGAATGGCTTTAAAAGGGTTAGAAATTGAGAAAAATGGGTTAGAAAAGGAAAAAAAAACTGCTTAAAAAAGATAGAAATTGAGAAAATGGGTTAGAAAAGTTAAATAAAGCAAGCATTCAAACGACTTTGAAATGGGCAAAAATGGGTTGGAAAAGGGGATAAAACTCCTAAAAAATAGTTAGAAAAGGACAAAAATGGGTTAGAAAAGGAAAAAAATGTCTTGCAAAGGGCTGGAATTTGACAAAAAAAGGTTAGAAAAGGGGAAAATGGCTTAAAATGCGTTAGAAATTGTTAGAAATTCACAAAAAAGGGTCACAAAAGAAAAAAAAGCATTACAAAGGGTTGGAATTTGACAAAAACGGCTTAGAAAAGGAAAGAATGGCTTTAAAAGGGTTAGAAATTGAGAAAAATGGGTTAGAAAAGGAAAAAAAAACTGCTTAAAAAAAGATAGAAATTGAGAAAATGGGTTAGAAAAGTTAAACAAAGCAAGCATTCAAACGACTTAGAAAAGGACAAAAATGGGTTAGAAAAGGAAAAAAATGTCTTCCAAAGGGCTGGAATTTGACAAAAAAGGGTTAGAAAAGGGGAAAATGGCTTAAAATGCGTTAGAAATGCACAAAAATGGGTTAGAAATGGCCAAAAATGACTGAAAACAGGAAAAAATGAGGCAAAACCCAGTAAGAAAAAGAGAAAAATGGCTTAGAACCTTTTGAAACTTGCCAAAGATGCGATAGAAATGGCCAAAAATGGCTTTAAATGAGTTTCAAATGGGCACAAAGGGGATTGAAAAGGCAAAAATTGCTTAGAAATAGCGAAACACGGCTTGAAAGCATTGAGAAATGGACAAAAATGGTTTAGAAAAGGAAATGAAAAAAAGGCTTCAAACGACTTAGAGATGGGCAAAAAAGGGTTAGAAAAGGAAAAAACTTCTAAAAAATGGTTAGAAATTCACAAAAAAGGGTCACAAAAGAAAAAAAAGCCTTACAAAGGGTTGGGATTTCACAAAAACGGCTTAGAAAAGGAATGAATGGCTTTAAAAGGGTTAGAAATTGAGAAAAATGGGTTAGAAAAGGAAAAAAAAAACTGCTTAAAAAAGATAGAAATTGAGAAAATGGGTTAGAAAAGTTAAATAACGCATGCATTCAAACGACTTTGAAATGGGCAAAAATGGGTTGGAAAAGGGGATAAAACTCCTAAAAAATAGTTAGAAAAGGACAAAAAAGGGTTAGAAAAGGAAAAAAATGTCTTGCAAAGGGCTGGAATTTGACAAAAAAGGGTTAGAAAAAAGGGAAAATGGCTTAAAATGCGTTAGAAATTCTTAGAAATTCACAAAAAAGGGTCACAAAAGAAAAAAAAGCATTACAAAGGGTTGGAATTTGACAAAAACGGCTTAGAAAAGGAATGAATGGCTTTAAAAGGGTTAGAAATTGAGAAAAATGGGTTAGAAAAGGAAAAAAACTGCTTAAAAAAGATAGAAATTGAGAAAATGGGTTAGAAAAGTTAAACAAAGCAAGCATTCAAACGACTTAGAAAAGGACAAAAATGGGTTAGAAAAGGAAAAAAATGTCTTCCAAAGGGCTGGAAATTGACAAAAAAGGGTTAGAAAAGGGGAAAATGGCTTAAACCGGGTTAGAAATGCACAAAAGTGGGTTAGAAATGGCCAAAAATGACTGAAAACAGGAAAAAATGAGGCAAAACCCAGTAAGAAAAAGAGAAAAATGGCTTAGAACCTTTTGAAACTTGCCAAAGATGCGATAGAAATGGCCAAAAATGGCTTTAAATGAGTTTCAAATGGGCACAAAGGGGATTGAAAAGGCAAAAATTGCTTAGAAATAGCCAAACACGGCTTGAAAGCATTGAGAAATGGACAAAAATGGTTAAGAAAAGGAAATGAAAAAAAGGCTTCAAACGACTTAGAGATGGGCAAAAAAGGGTTAGAAAAGGAAAAAACTTCTAAAAAAGTTGTTAGAAATTGACAAAAAAGGGTCACAAAAGAAAAAAAGCATTCCCAAGGGTTGGAATTTGACAAAAACAGCTTAGAAAAGGAAAGTATGGTTTTTAAAGGGTTAGAAATTGAGAAAAATGGGTTAGAAAAGGAAAAAAAACTGCTTAAAAAAGATAGAAATTGAGAAAATGGGTTAGAAAAGTTAAATAAAGCAAGCATTCAAACGACTTTGAAATGGGCAAAAATGGGTTGGAAAAGGGAAAAAACTGATAAAAAATAGTTAGAAAAAGACAAAAATAGGTTAGAAAAGGAAAAAAAATGTCTTCCAAAGGGCTGGAATTTGACAAAAAAGGGTTAGAAAAGGGGGAAATGGCTTAAAATGTGTTAGAAATGCACAAAAATGGGTTAGAAATGGCCAAAAATGACTGAAAACAGGAAAAAAATGGGGCAAAAACTAATAAGAAAAGGAAAAAACTGGCTTAAAACCCTTCGAAATTTGCCAAAGATACGATAGAAATGTCCAAAAATGGCTTTAAATTAGTTTCAAAGGGGATTGAAAAGGCAAAAATTGCTTAGAAATAGCCAAACACGGCTTAAAAGTGTTGAGAAATGGACAAAAATGGTTCAGAAAAGGAAATCAAAAAAGGCGTCAAACGACTTAGAGATGAGCAAAAAAGGGGTTACAAAAGGAAAAAACTTCTAAAAAATGGTTAGAAATTCACAAAAAATGGTCACAAAAGAAAAAAAAGCCTTACAAAGGGTTGGAATTTGACAAAAACGGCTTAGAAAAGGAATGAATGGCATTAAAAGGGTTAGAAATTGAGAAAAATGGGTTAGAAAAGGAAAAAAAAACTGCTTAAAAAAGATAGAAATTGAGAAAATGGGTTAGAAAAGTAAAATAACGCAAGCATTCAAACGACTTTGAAATGGGCAAAAATGGGTTGGAAAAGGGAAAAAACTGCTAAAAAATAGTTAGAAAAGGACAAAAATGGGTTAGAAAAGGAAAAAAATGTCTTCCAAAGGGCTGGAATTTGACAAAAAAGGGTTAGAAAAGGGGAAAATGGCTTAAAATGCGTTAGAAATGCACAAAAATGGGTTAGAAATGGCCAAAAATGACTGAAAACAGGAAAAAATGAGGCAAAACCCAGTAAGAAAAAGAGAAAAATGGCTTAGAACCTTTTGAAACTTGCCAAAGATGCGATAGAAATGGCCAAAAATGGCTTTAAATGAGTTTCAAATGGGCACAAAGGGGATTGAAAAGGCAAAAATTGCTTAGAAATAGCCAAACACGGCTTGAAAGCATTGAGAAATGGACAAAAATGGTTTAGAAAAGGAAATGAAAAAAAGGCTTCAAACGACTTAGAGATGGGCAAAAAAGGGTTAGAAAAGGAAAAAACTTCTAAAAAATGGTTAGAAATTCACAAAAAAGGGTCACAAAAGAAAAAAAAGCCTTACAAAGGGTTGGGATTTCACAAAAACGGCTTAGAAAAGGAATGAATGGCTTTAAAAGGGTTAGAAATTGAGAAAAATGGGTTAGAAAAGGAAAAAAAAAACTGCTTAAAAAAGATAGAAATTGAGAAAATGGGTTAGAAAAGTTAAATAACGCATGCATTCAAACGACTTTGAAATGGGCAAAAATGGGTTGGAAAAGGGGATAAAACTCCTAAAAAATAGTTAGAAAAGGACAAAAAAGGGTTAGAAAAGGAAAAAAATGTCTTGCAAAGGGCTGGAATTTGACAAAAAAGGGTTAGAAAAAAGGGAAAATGGCTTAAAATGCGTTAGAAATTCTTAGAAATTCACAAAAAAGGGTCACAAAAGAAAAAAAAGCATTACAAAGGGTTGGAATTTGACAAAAACGGCTTAGAAAAGGAATGAATGGCTTTAAAAGGGTTAGAAATTGAGAAAAATGGGTTAGAAAAGGAAAAAAACTGCTTAAAAAAGATAGAAATTGAGAAAATGGGTTAGAAAAGTTAAACAAAGCAAGCATTCAAACGACTTAGAAAAGGACAAAAATGGGTTAGAAAAGGAAAAAAATGTCTTCCAAAGGGCTGGAAATTGACAAAAAAGGGTTAGAAAAGGGGAAAATGGCTTAAAATGTGTTAGAAATGCACAAAAGTGGGTTAGAAATGGCCAAAAATGACTGAAAACAGGAAAAAATGAGGCAAAACCCAGTAAGAAAAAGAGAAAAATGGCTTAGAACCTTTTGAAACTTGCCAAAGATGCGATAGAAATGGCCAAAAATGGCTTTAAATGAGTTTCAAATGGGCACAAAGGGGATTGAAAAGGCAAAAATTGCTTAGAAATAGCCAAACACGGCTTGAAAGCATTGAGAAATGGACAAAAATGGTTAAGAAAAGGAAATGAAAAAAAGGCTTCAAACGACTTAGAGATGGGCAAAAAAGGGTTAGAAAAGGAAAAAACTTCTAAAAAAGTTGTTAGAAATTGACAAAAAAGGGTCACAAAAGAAAAAAAGCATTCCCAAGGGTTGGAATTTGACAAAAACAGCTTAGAAAAGGAAAGTATGGTTTTTAAAGGGTTAGAAATTGAGAAAAATGGGTTAGAAAAGGAAAAAAAACTGCTTAAAAAAGATAGAAATTGAGAAAATGGGTTAGAAAAGTTAAATAAAGCAAGCATTCAAACGACTTTGAAATGGGCAAAAATGGGTTGGAAAAGGGAAAAAACTGATAAAAAATAGTTAGAAAAAGACAAAAATAGGTTAGAAAAGGAAAAAAAATGTCTTCCAAAGGGCTGGAATTTGACAAAAAAGGGTTAGAAAAGGGGGAAATGGCTTAAAATGTGTTAGAAATGCACAAAAATGGGTTAGAAATGGCCAAAAATGACTGAAAACAGGAAAAAAATGGGGCAAAAACTAATAAGAAAAGGAAAAAACTGGCTTAAAACCCTTCGAAATTTGCCAAAGATACGATAGAAATGTCCAAAAATGGCTTTAAATTAGTTTCAAAGGGGATTGAAAAGGCAAAAATTGCTTAGAAATAGCCAAACACGGCTTAAAAGTGTTGAGAAATGGACAAAAATGGTTCAGAAAAGGAAATCAAAAAAGGCGTCAAACGACTTAGAGATGAGCAAAAAAGGGGTTACAAAAGGAAAAAACTTCTAAAAAATGGTTAGAAATTCACAAAAAATGGTCACAAAAGAAAAAAAAGCCTTACAAAGGGTTGGAATTTGACAAAAACGGCTTAGAAAAGGAATGAATGGCATTAAAAGGGTTAGAAATTGAGAAAAATGGGTTAGAAAAGGAAAAAAAAACTGCTTAAAAAAGATAGAAATTGAGAAAATGGGTTAGAAAAGTAAAATAACGCAAGCATTCAAACGACTTTGAAATGGGCAAAAATGGGTTGGAAAAGGGAAAAAACTGCTAAAAAATAGTTAGAAAAGGACAAAAATGGGTTAGAAAAGGAAAAAAATGTCTTGCAAAGGGCTGGAATTTGACAAAAAAGGGTTAGAAAAGGGGAAAATGGCTTAAACCGGGTTAGAAATGCACAAAAGTGGGTTAGAAATGGCCAAAAATGACTGAAAACAGGAAAAAAATGGGGCAAAAACAAATAAGAAAAGGAAAAAACTGGCTTAAAACCCTTCGAAATTTGCCAAAGATACGATAGAAATGTCCAAAAATGGCTTTAAATTAGTTTCAAAGGGGATTGAAAAGGCAAAAAATGCTTAGAAATAGCCAAACACTGCTTAAAAGCGTTGAGAAATGGACAAAAATGGTTCAGAAAAGGAAATCAAAAAAGGCTTCAAACGACTTAAAGATGGGCAAAAAGGGGTTACAAAAGAAAAAAACTTCTAAAAAATGGTTAGAAAATCGCAAAAAATGGTCACAAAAGAAAAAAAAGCTTTACAAAGGGTTGGAATTTGACAAAAACGGCTTAGAAAAGGAATGAATGGCTTTAAAAGGGTTAGAAATTGAGAAAAATGGGTTAGAAAAAGAAAAAAACTGCTTAAAAAAGATAGAAATTGAGAAAATGGGTTAGAAAAGTTAAATAAAGCAAGCATTCAACGATTTAGAAATGGGGCAAAATGGGTTGGAAAAGGGAATAAAACTCCATAAAATAGTTAGAAAAGGACAAAAATGGGTTAGAAAAGGAAAAAAATGTCTTGCAAAGGGCTGGAATTTGACAAAAAAGGGTTAGAAAAGCAGAAAATGGCTTAAAATGCGTTAGAAATTCTTAGAAATACACAAAAAAGGGTCACAAAAGAAAAAAAAGCATTACAAAGGGTTGGAATTTGACAAAAACGGCTTAGAAAAGGAAAGAATGGCTTTAAAAGGGTTAGAAATTGAGAAAAATGGGTTAGAAAAGGAAAAAAAAACTGCTTAAAAAAGATAGAAATTGAGAAAATGGGTTAGAAAAGTTAAACAAAGCAAGCATTCAAACGACTTAGAAAAGGACAAAAATGGGTTAGAAAAGGAAAAAAATGTCTTCCAAAGGGCTGGAATTTGACAAAACAGGGTTAGAAAAGGGGAAAATGGCTTAAAATGCGTTAGAAATGCACAAAAATGGGTTAGAAATGGCCAAAAATGACTGAAAACAGGAAAAAATGAGGCAAAACCCAGTAAGAAAAAGAGAAAAATGGCTTAGAACCTTTTGAAACTTGCCAAAGATGCGATAGAAATGGCCAAAAATGGCTTTAAATGAGTTTCAAATGGGCACAAAGGGGATTGAAAAGGCAAAAATTGCTTAGAAATAGCCAAACACGGCTTGAAAGCATTGAGAAATGGACAAAAATGGTTTAGAAAAGGAAATGAAAAAAAGGCTTCAAACGACTTAGAGATGGGCAAAAAAGGGTTAGAAAAGGAAAAAACTTCTAAAAAATGGTTAGAAATTCACAAAAAATGGTCACAAAAGAAAAAAAAGCCTTACAAAGGGTTGGAATTTGACAAAAACGGCTTAGAAAAGGAATGAATGGCTTTAAAAGGGTTAGAAAATGAGAAAAATGGGTTAGAAAAGGAAAAAAAACTGCTTAAAAAAGATAGAAATTGAGAAAATGGGTTAGAAAAGTTAAACAAAGCAAGCATTCAAACGACTTAGAAATGGGGCAAAATGGGTTGGAAAAGGGGATAAAACTCCTAAAAAATAGGTAGAAAAGGACAAAAATGGGTTAGAAAAGGAAAAAAATGTCTTGCAAAGGGCTGGAATTTGACAAAAAAGGGTTAGAAAAGGGGAAAATGCGTTTGCTATGCATTTTTGTTACTTTCTTAAACGTTTTAAGCCACTTTTGGCAATTACTAACGCTTTTTTTATTTCCATTTTCTAAGTCGTTTTAAGCATTTTTTAGTTTCTTTTCCTAACCCATATTTCTCAATTTCTAACCATTTTTAAGTTATTTTTCCCTTTCCTAACCCACTTTTGACAAGTTCTAACCCCTTTTAACTCATTTTTGGCAGTTTCTATCCTATTTTTGCCACGTTTAAACTCCTTTTAAGCTTTTTTTTTCCTTGCTAATTTTTGCCCAATTCTTTCCTGGTTTCAGAGTTTTTCGCTCATTTCTAACCCATTTTGCCCCATTTCTATCAAATTTAAACCGCTTTTTTTCCCCCCGTTTGCTATGCATTCTTGTTACTTTTTTAAACGTTTTAAGCCACTTTTGGCCATTGCTAACCCTTTTTTTATTTCCATTTTCTAAGTCGTTTTAAGCATTTTTTCGTTTCTTTTCCTAACCCAAATTTCTCAATTTCTAACCATTTTTAAGTTATTTTTCCCCTTTCCTAACCCACTTTGGACAAGTTCTAACCCCTTTTAATCCATTTTTGGCAGTTTCTATCCTGTTTTTGCCACGTTTAAACACCTTTTAAGCTTTTTTTTTCCTTGATAATTTTTGCCCAATTCTTTCCTGGTTTCAGAGTTTTTCGCTCATTTCTAACCCATTTTTCCCCATTTCTATCAAATTGAAACCAGTTTCCCCCCCGTTTGCTATGCATTTTTGTTACTTTCTCAAACGTTTTAAGCCACTTTTGGCAATTACTAACCCTTTTTTTATTTCCATTTTCTAAGTCGTTTTAAGCATTTTTTGGTTTCTTTTCCTAATCCATATTTCTCAATTTCTAACCATTTTTAAGTTATTTTTCCCCTTTCCTAACCCACTTTTGACAAGTTCTAACCCCTTTTAACTCATTTTTGGCAGTTTCTATCCCATTTTTGCCACGTTTAAACTCCTTTTAAGCTTTTTTTTTCCTTGCTAATTTTTGCCCAATTCTTTCCTGGTTTCAGAGTTTTTCGCTCATTTCTAACTCATTTTTCCCCATTTCTATCAAATTTAAACCAGTTTTTCCCCCGTTTGCTATGCATTCTTGTTACTTTCTTAAACGTTTTAAGCCACTTTTGGCCATTACTAACCCTTATTTTATTTCCATTTTCTAAGTCGTTTTAAGCATTTTTTCGTTTCTTTTCCTTACCCATATTTCTCAATTTCTAACCATTTTTAAGTGATTTTTCCCCTTTCCTAACCCATTTTTGTCAAGTCCTAACCCCTTTTAATCCATTTTTGGCAGTTTCTATCCTATTTTTGCCACGTTTAAACACCTTTTTATGCTTTTTTTTTCCTTGCTAATTTTTGCCCAATTCTTTCCTGGTTTCAGAGTTTTTTGCTCATTTCTAACCCATTTTTCCCCATTTCTATCAAATTGAAACCAGTTTCCCCCCCGTTTGCTATGCATTCTTGTTACTTTCTTTAACGTCTTAAGCCACTTTTGGCCAATACTAACCCTTTTTTTATTTCCATTTTCTAAGTCGTTTTAAGCATTTTTTGGTTTCTTTTCCTAACCCATATTTCTCAATTTCTAACCATTTTTAAGTGATTTTTCCCCTTTCCTAACCCACTTTTGACAAGTTCTAACCCCTTTTAATCCATTTTTGGCAGTTTCTATCCTATTTTTGCCACGTTTAAACACCTTTTAAGCTTTTTTTTTCCTTGATAATTTTTGCCCAATTCTTTCCTGGTTTCAGAGTTTTTCGCTCATTTCTAACCCATTTTTCCCCATTTCTATCAGATTGAAACCAGTTTCCCCCCCGTTTGCTATGCATTTTTGTTACTTTCTCAAACGTTTTAAGCCACTTTTGGCAATTACTAACCCTTTTTTTATTTCCATTTTCTAAGTCGTTTTAAGCATTTTTTGGTTTCTTTTCCTAATCCATATTTCTCAATTTCTAACCATTTTTAAGTTATTTTTCCCCTTTCCTAACCCACTTTTGACAAGTTCTAACCCCTTTTAACTCATTTTTGGCAGTTTCTATCCTATTTTTGCCACGTTTAAACTCCTTTTAAGCTTTTTTTTTCCTTGCTAATTTTTGCCCAATTCTTTCCTGGTTTCAGAGTTTTTCGCTCATTTCTAACTCATTTTTCCCCATTTCTATCAAATTTAAACCAGTTTTTCCCCCGTTTGCTATGCATTCTTGTTACTTTCTTAAACGTTTTAAGCCACTTTTGGCCATTACTAACCCTTATTTTATTTCCATTTTCTAAGTCGTTTTAAGCATTTATTGGTTTCTTTTCCTTACCCATATTTCTCAATTTCTAACCATTTTTATGTTATTTTTCCCCTTTCCTAACCCATTTTTGTCAAGTTCTAACCCCTTTTAATCCATTTTTGGCAGTTTCTATCCTATTTTTGCCACGTTTAAACACCTTTTAAGCTTTTTTTTTCCTTGCTAATTTTTGCCCAATTCTTTCCTGGTTTCAGAGTTTTTCGCTCATTTCTAACCCATTTTTCCCCATTTCTATCAAATTGAAACCAGTTTCCCCCCCGTTTGCTATGCATTTTTGTTACTTTCTTAAACGTTTTAAGCCACTTTTGGCTATTACTAACCCTTTTTTTATTTCCATTTTCTAAGTCGTTTTAAGCATTTTTTAGTTTCTTTTCCTAACCCATATTTCTCAATTTCTAACCATTTTTAACTTATTTTTCCCCTTTCCTAACCCACTTTTGACAAGTTCTAACCCTTTTTAACTCATTTTTGGCAGTTTCTATCCTATTTTTGCCACGTTTAAACTCCTTTTAAGCTTTTTTTTTCCTTGCTAATTTTTGCCCAATTCTTTCCTGGTTTCAGAGTTTTTCGCTCATTTCTAACCCATTTTGCCCCATTTCTATCAAATTTAAACCGCTTTTTTCCCCCCGTTTGCTATGCATTCTTGTTACTTTCTTAAACTTTTTAAGCCACTTTTGGCCATTGCTAACCCTTTTTTTATTTCCATTTTCTAAGTCGTTTTAAGCATTTTTTTGTTTCTTTTCCTAACCCAAATTTCTCAATTTCTAACCATTTTTAAGTTATTTTTCCCCTTTCCTAACCCACTTTGGACAAGTTCTAACCCCTTTTAATCCATTTTTGGCAGTTTCTATCCTGTTTTTGCCACGTTTAAACACCTTTTAAGCTTTTTTTTTCCTTGCTAATTTTTGCCCAATTCTTTCCTGGTTTCAGAGTTTTTCGCTCATTTCTAACCCATTTTTCCCCATTTCTATCAAATTGAAACCAGTTTCCCCCCCGTTTGCTATGCATTTTTGTTACTTTCTCAAACGTTTTAAGCCACTTTTGGCAATTACTAACCCTTTTTTTATTTCCATTTTCTAAGTCGTTTTAAGCATTTTTTGGTTTCTTTTCCTAATCCATATTTCTCAATTTCTAACCATTTTTAAGTGATTTTTCCCCTTTCCTAACCCACTTTTGACAAGTTCTAACCCCTTTTAACTCATTTTTGGCAGTTTCTATCCTATTTTTGCCACGTTTAAACTCCTTTTAAGCTTTTTTTTTCCTTGCTAATTTTTGCCCAATTCTTTCCTGGTTTCAGAGTTTTTCGCTCATTTCTAACTCATTTTTCCCCATTTCTATCAAATTTAAACCAGTTTTTCCCCCGTTTGCTATGCATTCTTGTTACTTTCTTAAACGTTTTAAGCCACTTTTGGCCATTACTAACCCTTTTTTTATTTCCATTTTCTAAGTCGTTTTAAGCATTTTTTGGTTTCTTTTCCTAACCCATATTTCTCAATTTCTAACCATTTTTAAGTTATTTTTCCCCTTTCCTAACCCACTTTGGACAAGTTCTAACCCCTTTTAATCCATTTTTGGCAGTTTCTATCCTGTTTTTGCCACGTTTAAACACCTTTTAAGCTTTTTTTTTCTTTTCTTGCTAATTTTTGCCCAATTCTTTCCTGGTTTCAGAGTTTTTCGCTCATTTCTAACTCATTTTTCCCCATTTCTATCAAATTTAAACCAGTTTTTCCCCCGTTTGCTATGCATTCTTGTTACTTTCTTAAACGTTTTAAGCCACTTCTGGCCATTGCTAACCCTTTTTTTATTTCCATTTTCTAAGTCGTTTTAAGCATTTTTTCGTTTCTTTTCCTAACCCAAATTTCTCAATTTCTAACCATTTTTAAGTTATTTTTCCCCTTTCCTAACCCACTTTGGACAAGTTCTAACCCCTTTTAATCCATTTTTGGCAGTTTCTATCCTGTTTTTGCCACGTTTAAACACCTTTTAAGCTTTTTTTTTCTTTTCTTGCTAATTTTTGCCCAATTCTTTCCTGGTTTCAGAGTTTTTCGCTCATTTCTAACCCATTTTTCCCCATTTCTATCAGATTGAAACCAGTTTCCCCCCCGTTTGCTATGCATTCTTGTTACTTTCTTTAACGTTTTAAGCCACTTTTGGCCAATACTAACCCTTTTTTTATTTCCATTTTCTAAGTCGTTTTAAGCATTTTTTTGTTTCTTTTCCTAACCCATATTTCTCAATTTCTAACCATTTTTAAGTTATTTTTCCCCTTTCCTAACCCATTTTTGTCAAGTTCTAACCCCTTTTAATCCATTTTTGGCAGTTTCTATCCTATTTTTGCCACGTTTAAACACCTTTTAAGCTTTTTTTTTCCTTGATAATTTTTGCCCAATTCTTTCCTGGTTTCAGAGTTTTTCGCTCATTTCTAACCCATTTTTCCCCATTTCTATCAAATTGAAACCAGTTTCCCCCCCGTTTGCCATGCATTTTTGTTACTTTCTCAAACGTTTTAAGCCACTTTTGGCAATTACTAACCCTTTTTTTATTTCCATTTTCTAAGTCGTTTTAAGCATTTTTTGGTTTCTTTTCCTAATCCATATTTCTCAATTTCTAACCATTTTTAAGTTATTTTTCCCCTTTCCTAACCCACTTTTGACAAGTTCTAACCCCTTTTAACTCATTTTTGGCAGTTTCTATCCTATTTTTGCCACGTTTAAACTCCTTTTAAGCTTTTTTTTTCCTTGCTAATTTTTGCCCAATTCTTTCCTGGTTTCAGAGTTTTTCGCTCATTTCTAACTCATTTTTCCCCATTTCTATCAAATTTAAACCAGTTTTTCCCCCGTTTGCTATGCATTCTTGTTACTTTCTTAAACGTTTTAAGCCACTTTTGGCCATTACTAACCCTTTTTTTATTTCCATTTTCTAAGTCGTTTTAAGCATTTATTGGTTTCTTTTCCTTACCCATATTTCTCAATTTCTAACCATTTTTAAGTTATTTTTCCCCTTTCCTAACCCATTTTTGTCAAGTTCTAACCCCTTTTAATCCATTTTTGGCAGTTTCTATCCTATTTTTGCCACGTTTAAACACCTTTTAAGCTTTTTTTTTCCTTGATAATTTTTGCCCAATTCTTTCCTGGTTTCAGAGTTTTTCCCTCATTTCTAACCCATTTTTTCCCCATTTCTATCAAATTGAAACCAGTTTCCCCCCCGTTTGCTATGCATTCTTGTTACTTTCTTAAACGTTTTAAGCCACTTTTGACAATTACTAACCCTTTTTTTATTTCCATTTTCTAAGTCGTTTTAAGCATTTTTTAGTTTCTTTTCCTAACCCATATTTCTCAATTTCTAACCATTTTTAACTTATTTTTCCCCTTTCCTAACCCACTTTTGACAAGTTCTAACCCCTTTTAACTCATTTTTGGCAGTTTCTATCCTATTTTTGCCACGTTTAAACTCCTTTTAAGCTTTTTTTTTCCTTGCTAATTTTTGCCCAATTCTTTCCTGGTTTCAGAGTTTTTCGCTCATTTCTAACCCATTTTGCCCCATTTCTATCAAATTTAAACCGCTTTTTTCCCCCCGTTTGCTATGCATTCTTGTTACTTTCTTAAACGTTTTAAGCCACTTTTGGCCATTGCTAACCCTTTTTTTATTTCCATTTTCTAAGTCGTTTTAAGCATTTTTTCGTTTCTTTTCCTAACCCAAATTTCTCAATTTCTAACCATTTTTAAGTTATTTTTCCCCTTTCCTAACCCACTTTGGACAAGTTCTAACCCCTTTTAATCCATTTTTGGCAGTTTCTATCCTGTTTTTGCCACGTTTAAACACCTTTTAAGCTTTTTTTTTCTTTTCTTGCTAATTTTTGCCCAATTCTTTCCTGGTTTCAGAGTTTTTCGCTCATTTCTAACCCATTTTGCCCCATTTCTATCAAATTTAAACCGCTTTTTTCCCCCCGTTTGCTATGCATTCTTGTTACTTTCTTAAACGTTTTAAGCCACTTTTGGCCATTGCTAACCCTTTTTTTATTTCCATTTTCTAAGTCGTTTTAAGCATTTTTTCGTTTCTTTTCCTAACCCAAATTTCTCAATTTCTAACCATTTTTAAGTTATTTTTCCCCTTTCCTAACCCACTTTGGACAAGTTCTAACCCCTTTTAATCCATTTTTGGCAGTTTCTATCCTGTTTTTGCCACGTTTAAACACCTTTTAAGCTTTTTTTTTCTTTTCTTGCTAATTTTTGCCCAATTCTTTCCTGGTTTCAGAGTTTTTCGCTCATTTCTAACCCATTTTTCCCCATTTCTATCAGATTGAAACCAGTTTCCCCCCCGTTTGCTATGCATTCTTGTTACTTTCTTAAACGTTTTAAGCCACTTTTGGCCAATACTAACCCTTTTTTTATTTCCATTTTCTAAGTCGTTTTAAGCATTTTTTTGTTTCTTTTCCTAACCCATATTTCTCAATTTCTAACCATTTTTAAGTTATTTTTCCCCTTTCCTAACCCATTTTTGTCAAGTTCTAACCCCTTTTAATCCATTTTTGGCAGTTTCTATCCTATTTTTGCCACGTTTAAACACCTTTTAAGCTTTTTTTTTCCTTGATAATTTTTGCCCAATTCTTTCCTGGTTTCAGAGTTTTTCCCTCATTTCTAACCCATTTTTTCCCCATTTCTATCAAATTGAAACCAGTTTCCCCCCCGTTTGCTATGCATTTTTGTTACATTCTTAAACGTTTTAAGCCACTTTTGACAATTACTAACCCTTTTTTTATTTCCATTTTCTAAGTCGTTTTAAGCATTTTTTAGTTTCTTTTCCTAACCCATATTTCTCAATTTCTAACCATTTTTAACTTATTTTTCCCCTTTCCTAACCCACTTTTGACAAGTTCTAACCCCTTTTAACTCATTTTTGGCAGTTTCTATCCTATTTTTGCCACGTTTAAACTCCTTTTAAGCTTTTTTTTTCCTTGCTAATTTTTGCCCAATTCTTTCCTGGTTTCAGAGTTTTTCGCTCATTTCTAACCCATTTTGCCCCATTTCCATCAAATTTAAACCGCTTTTTTCCCCCCGTTTGCTATGCATTCTTGTTACTTTCTTAAACGTTTTAAGCCACTTTTGGCCATTGCTAACCCTTTTTTTATTTCCATTTTCTAAGTCGTTTTAAGCATTTTTTCGTTTCTTTTCCTAACCCAAATTTCTCAATTTCTAACCATTTTTAAGTTATTTTTCCCCTTTCCTAACCCACTTTTGACAAGTTCTAACCCCTTTTAACTCATTTTTGGCAGTTTCTATCCTATTTTTGCCACGTTTAAACTCCTTTTAAGCTTTTTTTTTCCTTGCTAATTTTTGCCCAATTCTTTCCTGGTTTCAGAGTTTTTCGCTCATTTCTAACCCATTTTGCCCCATTTCCATCAAATTTAAACCGCTTTTTTCCCCCCGTTTGCTATGCATTCTTGTTACTTTCTTAAACGTTTTAAGCCACTTTTGGCCATTGCTAACCCTTTTTTTATTTCCATTTTCTAAGTCGTTTTAAGCATTTTTTGGTTTCTTTTCCTAACCCATATTTCTCAATTTCTAAACATTTTTAAGTTATTTTTCCCCTTTCCTAACCCACTTTTGTCAAGTTCTAACCCCTTTTAATCCATTTTTGGCAGTTTCTATCCTATTTTTGCCACGTTTAAACTCCTTTTAAGCTTTTTTTTTCCTTGCTAATTTTTGCACAATTCTTTCCTGGTTTCAGAGTTTTTCCCTCATTTCTAACCCATTTTGCCCCATTTCTATCAAATTTAAAACGCTTTTTTCCCCCCGTTTGCTATGCATTCTTGTTACTTTCTTAAACGTTTTAAGCCACTTTTGGCCATTACTAACCCTTTTTTTATTTCCATTTTCTAAGTCGTTTTAAGCATTTATTGGTTTCTTTTCCTTACCCATATTTCTCAATTTCTAACCATTTTTAAGTTATTTTTCCCCTTTCCTAACCCATTTTTGTCAAGTTCTAACCCCTTTTAATCCATTTTTGGCAGTTTCTATCCTATTTTTGCAACGTTTAAACACCTTTTAAGCTTTTTTTTTCCTTGATAATTTTTGCCCAATTCTTTCCTGGTTTCAGAGTTTTTCCCTCATTTCTAACCCATTTTTCCCCATTTCTATCAAATTGAAACCAGTTTCCCCCCCGTTTGCTATGCATTCTTGTTACTTTCTTAAACG
The DNA here is from genome assembly GCF_033815535.1 of Pezoporus flaviventris. Classification (NCBI taxonomy): domain Eukaryota; kingdom Metazoa; phylum Chordata; class Aves; order Psittaciformes; family Psittacidae; genus Pezoporus; species Pezoporus flaviventris. The sequence continues at coordinate 245,351 of NW_026893055.1, forward strand.
TTTTAAGCCACTTTTGGCAATTACTAACCCTTTTTTTATTTCCATTTTCTAAGTCGTTTTAAGCATTTTTTAGTTTCTTTTCCTAACCCATATTTCTCAATTTCTAACCATTTTTAACTTATTTTTCCCCTTTCCTAACCCACTTTTGACAAGTTCTAACCCCTTTTAACTCATTATTGGCAGTTTCTATCCTATTTTTGCCACGTTTAAACTCCTTTTAAGCTTTTTTTTTCCTTGCTAATTTTTGCCCAATTCTTTCCTGGTTTCAGGGTTTTTCGCTCATTTCTAACCCATTTTGCCCCATTTCTATCAAATTTAAACCGCTTTTTTCCCCCCGTTTGCTATGCATTCTTGTTACTTTCTTAAACGTTTTAAGCCACTTTTGGCCATTGCTAACCCTTTTTTTATTTCCATTTTCTAAGTCGTTTTAAGCATTTTTTCGTTTCTTTTCCTAACCCAAATTTCTCAATTTCTAACCATTTTTAAGTTATTTTTCCCCTTTCCTAACCCACTTTGGACAAATTCTAACCCCTTTTAATCCATTTTTGGCAGTTTCTATCCTGTTTTTGCCACGTTTAAACACCTTTTAAGCTTTTTTTTTCTTTTCTTGCTAATTTTTGCCCAATTCTTTCCTGGTTTCAGAGTTTTTCGCTCATTTCTAACCCATTTTTCCCCATTTCTATCAGATTGAAACCAGTTTCCCCCCCGTTTGCTATGCATTCTTGTTACTTTCTTTAACGTCTTAAGCCACTTTTGGCCAATACTAACCCTTTTTTTATTTCCATTTTCTAAGTCGTTTTAAGCATTTTTTTGTTTCTTTTCCTAACCCATATTTCTCAATTTCTAACCATTTTTAAGTGATTTTTCCCCTTTCCTAACCCATTTTTGTCAAGTTCTAACCCCTTTTAATCCATTTTTGGCAGTTTCTATCCTATTTTTGCCACGTTTAAACTCCTTTTAAGCTTTTTTTTTCCTTGCTAATTTTTGCCCAATTCTTTCCTGGTTTCAGAGTTTTTCCCTCATTTCTAACCCATTTTTCCCCATTTCTATCAAATTGAAGCCGTTTTTCTCCCCGTTTGCTATGCATTCTTGTTACTTTCTTAAACGTTTTAAGCCACTTTTGGCCATTACTAACCCTTTTTTTATTTCCATTTTCAAAGTCGTTTTAAGCATTTTTTCGTTTCTTTTCCTAACCCATATTTCTCAATTTCTAACCATTTTTAAGTTATTTTTCCCCTTTCCTAACCCACTTTTGACAAGTTCTAACCCCTTTTAACTCATTTTTGGCAGTTTCTATCCTATTTCTGCCACGTTTAAACTCCTTTTAAGCTTTTTTTTTCCTTGCTAATTTTTGCCCAATTCTTTCCTGGTTTCAGAGTTTTTCGCTCATTTCTAACCCATTTTTCCCCATATCTATCAAATTGAAGCCAGTTTCCCCCGCATTTGCTATGCATTCTTGTTACTTTCTTAAACGTTTTAAGCCACTTTTGGCCATTACTAACCCTTTTTTTATTTCCATTTTCTAAGTCGTTTTAAGCATTTTTTAGTTTCTTTTCCTAACCCAAATTTCTCAATTTCTAACCATTTTTAAGTTATTTTTCCCCTTTCCTAACCTACTTTTGACAAGTTCAAACCCCTTTTAATCCATTTTTGGCAGTTTCTACCGTATTTTTGCCACGTTTCATCCCCTTTTAAGCTTTTTTTTTTCTCCTTGCTGTTTTTTGCCCAATTCTTTCCTGGTTTCAGAGTTTTTCCCTCATTTCTAACCCATTTTGCCCCATTTCTATCAGATTGAAACCAGTTTCCCCCCCGTTTGCTATGCATTCTTGTTACTTTCTTAAACGTTTTAGCCACTTTTGGCCATTACTAACCCTTTTTTTATTTCCATTTTCTAAGTCGTTTTAAGCATTTTTTGGTTTCTTTTCCTAACCCATATTTCTCAATTTCTAACCATTTTTAAGTGATTTTTCCCCTTTCCTAACCCACTTTTGACAAGTTCTAACCCCTTTTAATTCATTTTTGGCAGTTTCTATCCTATTTTTGCCACGTTTAATCTCCTTTTAAGCTTTTTTTTTCCTTGCTAATTTTTGCCCAATTCTTTCCTGGTTTCAGAGTTTTTCGCTCATTTCTAACCCATTTTTCCCCATTTCTATCAAATTGAAACCAGTTTCCCCCCCGTTTGCTATGCATTCTTGTTACTTTCTTAAACGTTTTAAGCCACTTTTGGCCATTGCTAACCCTTTTTTTATTTCCATTTTCTAAGTCGTTTTAAGCATTTTTTGGTTTCTTTTCCTAACCCATATCTCTCAATTTCTAAACATTTTTAAGTGATTTTTCCCCTTTCCTAACCCACTTTTGACAAGTTCTAACCCCTTTTAATTCATTCTTGGCAGTTTCTATCTTTTTTTTGCCACGTTTCAAACCCTTGTAAGCTTTTTTTTTTTTCCTTGATAATTTTTGCCCAATTCTTTCCTGGTTTCAGAGTTTTTCCCTCATTTCTAACCCATTTTGCCCCATTTCTATCAAATTTAAACCGCTTTTTTCCCCCGTTTGCTATGCATTCTTGTTACTTTCTTAAACGTTTTAAGCCACTTTTGGCCATTGCTAACCTTTTTTTTAATTTCCATTTTCTAAGTCATTTTAAGCATTTTTTCGTTTCTTTTCCTAACCCATATTTCTCAATTTCTAACCATTTTTAAGTTATTTTTCCCCGTTCCTAACCCACTTTTGTCAAGTTCTAACCCCTCTTTAATCCATTTTTAGCAGTTTCTATCCTATTTTTGCCACGTTTCAACCCCTTGTAAGCTTTTTTTTTTCTCCTTGCTAATTTTTGCCCAATTCTTTCCTGGTTTCAGAGTTTTTCGCTCATTTCTAACCCATTTTTCCCCATTTCTATCTAATAGAAACCGTTTTTCTCCCTGTTTGCTACGCATTCTTGTTACTTTCTAATATGTTTTAAGCCACTTTTGGCCATTACTAACCCTTATTTTATTTCCATTTTCTAAGTCATTTTAAGCGTTTTAAGCGCCCCGTTCTGCTTCCTCACCGCTTCCCCTCCTCTCTGGCAGAGCATGAGTCTCACAGAGTCCTTGGTCAGGGCAAACATCACTTAGCAACAACCAAAAACATCGGCTTCACCAACACTGTTCTCAAGCTAGAAGTCCAAACGCATCACTGCACAGGTTAACACAAAGGAAAAACATGACTGCTACAGCTGAACCCAGGACAAAGGTTCAGAAAAGGAAATGAAAAAAGCCTTCAAACGAATTATAGATGGGAAAAAAGGGTTAGAAAAGGAAAAAACTTCTAAAAAATGGTTAGAAATTGGCCAAAAAGCGTCACAAAAGAAAAAAAAGCCTTACAAAGGGTTGGGATTTCACAAAAACGGCTTAGAAAAGGAATGAATGGCTTTAAAAGGGTTAGAAATTGAGAAAAATGGGTTAGAAAAGGAAAAAAACCTGCTTAAAAAGGATAGAAATTGAGAAAAATCGGTTAGAAAGTTTAAATAAAGCAAGCATTCAAACGACTTAGAAATGGGCAAAAATGGGTTGGAGAAGGGAAAAAACTGCTAAAAAATAGTTAGAAAAGGACAGAAATGGGTTAGACAAGAATAAAAATGGCTTCCAAAGGGCTGGAATTTGACAAAAATGAGTTAGAAAGAAGAAAATGGCTTAAAACGGGTTAGAAATTCACAAAAATGGGTTAGAAATGGTTAAAAATGACTGAAAACAGGAAAAAAATGAGGCAAAAACTAATAAGAAAAGAAAAAAACTGGCTTAAAACCCTTCGAAATTTGCCAAAGATACGATAGAAATGTCCAAAAATGGCTTTAAATTAGTTTCAAAGGGGATTGAAAAGGCAGAAATTGCTTAGAAATAGCCGAACACTGCTTAGAAGCGTTGAGAAATGGACAAAAAAGGTTCAGAAAAGGAAATCAAAAAAGGCTTCAAACGACTTAGAGATGGGCAAAAAGGGGTTACAAAAGGAAAAAACTTCTAAAAAATGGTTAGAAATTCACAAAAAATGGACACAAAAGAAAAAAAGCATTACAAAGGGTTGGAATTTGACAGAAACGGCTTAGAAAAGGAATGAATGGCTTTAAAAGGGTTAGAAATTGAGAAAAATGGGTTAGAAAAGGAAAAAAACTGCTTAAAAGGATAGAAATTGAGAAAATGTGTTACAAAAGTTAAATAAAGCAAGCATTCAAAAGACATAGATATGGGGTAAAATGGGTTAGAAAAGGAAAAAAAACTGCTAAAAAATAGTTAGAAAAGGACAGAAATGAGTTAGAAAAGGACAAAAACGGCTTCCAAAGGGAGGAATTTTGACAAAAAAGGTTTAGAAAAGTGGAAAATAGCTTAAAATGCGTTAGAAATGCACAAAAATGGGTTAGAAATGGCCAAAAATGACTGAAAACAGGAAAAAAATGGGGCAAAACCCAGTAAGAAAAAGAAGATTCAAATGGGCACAAAGGGGATTGAAAACGCAAAAATCACTTAGAAATTAGACAAAAACAGCTTAGAAAAGGAAAGAATGGCTTTAAAAGGGTTAGAAATTGAGAAAAAAGTGGGTTAGAAAAGAAAAAAAACTGCTTAAAAAAGATAGAAACTGAGAAAATGGGTTAGAAAAGTTAAATAAAGCAAGCATTCAAATGACTTAGAAATGGGGTAAAATGGGTTGGAAAAAGGGAAAAAAATGTCTTGCAAAGGGCTGGACTTTGACAAAAAACGGTTAGAAAAGGGGAAAATGGCTTAAAATCATTAGAAATTGTTAGAAATTCACAAAAAAGGCTCACAAAAGAAAAAAAGCATTACAAAGGGTTGGAATTTGACAAAAACGGCTTGTAAAAGAAAAGAATGGCTTTAAAAGGGTTAGAAATTGAGAAAAATGGGTTAGAAAAGGAAAAAAAACTGCTTAAAAAAGATAGAAATTGAGAAAATGGGTTAGAAAAGTTAAATAAAGCAAGCATTCAAACGACTTAGAAAAGGACAAAAATGGGTTAGAAAAGGAAAAAAATGTCTTCCAAAGGGCTGGAAATTGACAAAAAAGGGTTAGAAAAGGGGAAAATGGCTTAAACCGGGTTAGAAATGCACAAAAATGGGTTAGAAATGGCCAAAAATGACTGAAAACAGGAAAAAATGAGGCAAAACCCAGTAAGAAAAAGAGAAAAATGGCTTAGAACCTTTTGAAACTTGCCAAAGATGCGATAGAAATGGCCAAAAATGGCTTTAAATGAGTTTCAAATGGGCACAAAGGGGATTGAAAAGGCAAAAATTGCTTAGAAATAGCCAAACACGGCTTGAAAGCATTGAGAAATGGACAAAAATGGTTTAGAAAAGGAAATGAAAAAAAGGCTTCAAACGACTTAGAGATGGGCAAAAAAGGGTTAGAAAAGGAAAAAACTTCTAAAAAATGGTTAGAAATTCACAAAAAATGCTCACAAAAGAAAAAAAAAGCCTTACAAAGGGTTGGAATTTGACAAAAACGGCTTAGAAAAGGAATGAATGGCTTTAAAAGGGTTAGAAATTGAGAAAAATGGGTTAGAAAAGGAAAAAAAACTGCTTCAAAAAGATAGAAATTGAGAAAATGGGTTAGAAAAGTTAAATAACGCAAGCATTCAAACGACTTTGAAATGGGCAAAAATGGGTTGGAAAAGGGAAAAAACTGCTAAAAAATAGTTAGAAAAGGACAAAAATAGGTTAGAAAAGGAAAAAAAGGTCTTCCAAAGGGCTGGAATTTGACAAAAAAGGGTTAGAAAAGGGGAAAATGGCTTAAAATGTGTTAGAAATGCACAAAAATGGGTTAGAAATGGCCAAAAATGACTGAAAACAGGAAAAAATGGGGCAAAAACTAATAAGAAAAGAAAAAAACTGGCTTAAAACCCTTCGAAATTTGCCAAAGATACGATAGAAATGTCCAAAAATGGCTTTAAATTAGTTTCAAAGGGGATTGAAAAGGCAAAAATTGCTTAGAAATAGCCAAACACTGCTTAAAAGCGTTGAGAAATGGACAAAAAAGGTTCAGAAAAGGAAATCAAAAAAGGCTTCAAACGACTTAGAGATGGGCAAAAAGGGGTTACAAAAGGAAAAAACTTCTAAAAAATGGTTAGAAATTCACAAAAAATGGACACAAAAGAAAAAAAGCCTTACAAAGGGTTGGAATTTGACAGAAACGGCTTAGAAAAGGAATGAATGGCTTTAAAAGGGTTAGAAATTGAGAAAAATGGGTTAGAAAAGGAAAAAAACTGCTTAAAAGGATAGAAATTGAGAAAATGTGTTACAAAAGTTAAATAAAGCAAGCATTCAAAAGACATAGATATGGGGTAAAATGGGTTAGAAAAGGAAAAAAAACTGCTAAAAAATAGTTAGAAAAGGACAGAAATGAGTTAGAAAAGGACAAAAACGGCTTCCAAAGGGAGGAATTTTGACAAAAAAGGTTTAGAAAAGTGGAAAATAGCTTAAAATGCGTTAGAAATGCACAAAAATGGGTTAGAAATGGCCAAAAATGACTGAAAACAGGAAAAAAATGGGGCAAAACCCAGTAAGAAAAAGAAGATTCAAATGGGCACAAAGGGGATTGAAAACGCAAAAATCACTTAGAAATTAGACAAAAACAGCTTAGAAAAGGAAAGAATGGCTTTAAAAGGGTTAGAAATTGAGAAAAAATGGGTTAGAAAAGAAAAAAAACTGCTTAAAAAAAGATAGAAACTGAGAAAATGGGTTAGAAAAGTTAAATAAAGCAAGCATTCAAATGACTTAGAAATGGGGTAAAATGGGTTGGAAAAAGGGAAAAAAATGTCTTGCAAAGGGCTGGACTTTGACAAAAAACGGTTAGAAAAGGGGAAAATGGCTTAAAATCATTAGAAATTGTTAGAAATTCACAAAAAAGGCTCACAAAAGAAAAAAAGCATTACAAAGGGTTGGAATTTGACAAAAACGGCTTGTAAAAGAAAAGAATGGCTTTAAAAGGGTTAGAAATTGAGAAAAATGGGTTAGAAAAGGAAAAAAACTGCTTAAAAAAGATAGAAATTGAGAAAATGGGTTAGAAAAGTTAAATAAAGCAAGCATTCAAACGACTTAGAAAAGGACAAAAATGGGTTAGAAAAGGAAAAAAATGTCTTCCAAAGGGCTGGAAATTGACAAAAAAGGGTTAGAAAAGGGGAAAATGGCTTAAAATGCGTTAGAAATGCACAAAAATGGGTTAGAAATGGCCAAAAATGACGGAAAACAGGAAAAAATGGGGCAAAACCCAGTAAGAAAAAGAGAAAAATGGCTTAGAACCTTTTGAAACTTGCCAAAGATGCGATAGAAATGGCCAAAAATGGCTTTAAATGAGTTTCAAATGGGCACAAAGGGGATTGAAAAGGCAAAAATTGCTTAGAAATAGCCAAACACGGCTTGAAAGCATTGAGAAATGGACAAAAATGGTTTAGAAAAGGAAATGAAAAAAAGGCTTCAAACGACTTAGAGATGGGCAAAAAAGGGTTAGAAAAGGAAAAAACTTCTAAAAAATGGTTAGAAATTCACAAAAAATGGTCACAAAAGAAAAAAAAAGCCTTACAAAGGGTTGGAATTTGACAAAAACGGCTTAGAAAAGGAATGAATGGCTTTAAAAGGGTTAGAAATTGAGAAAAATGGGTTAGAAAAAGAAAAAAAAACTGCTTCAAAAAGATAGAAATTGAGAAAATGGGTTAGAAAAGTTAAATAAAGCAAGCATTCAAACGACTTTGAAATGGGCAAAAATGGGTTGGAAAAGGGAAAAAACTGCTAAAAAATAGTTAGAAAAGGACAAAAATAGGTTAGAAAAGGAAACAAAGGTCTTCCAAAGGGCTGGAATTTGACAAAAAAGGGTTAGAAAAGGGGAAAATGGCTTAAAATGTGTTAGAAATGCACAAAAATGGGTTAGAAATGGCCAAAAATGACTGAAAACAGGAAAAAATGAGGCAAAACCCAGTAAGAAAGAGAGAAAAATGGCTTAGAACCTTTTGAAACTTGCCAAAGATGCGATAGAAATGGCCAAAAATGGCTTTAAATGAGTTTCAAATGGGCACAAAGGGGATTGAAAAGGCAAAAATTGCTTAGAAATAGCCAAACACGGCTTAAAAGCGTTGAGAAATGGACAAAAATGGTTTAGAAAAGGAAATGAAAAAAAGGCTTCAAACGACTTAGAGATGGGCAAAAAAGGGTTAGAAAAGGAAAAAACTTCTAAAAAATGGTTAGAAATTGACAAAAAAGGGTCACAAAAGAAAAAAAAGCCTTACAAAGGGTTGGAATTTGTCAAAAACGGCTTAGAAAAGGAATGTATGGCTTTAAAAGGGTTAGAAATTGAGAAAAATGGGTTAGAAAAGGAAAAAAAACTGCTTAAAAAAGATAGAAATTGAGAAAATGGGTTAGAAAAGTTAAATAAAGCAAGCATTCAAACGACTTAGAAAAGGACAAAAAAGGGTTAGAAAAGGAAAAAAATGTCTTGCAAAGGGCTGGAATTTGACAAAAAAGGGTTAGAAAAGGGGAAAATGGCTTAAAATCTGTTAGAAATGCACAAAAATGGGTTAGAAATGGCCAAAAATGACTGAAAACAGGAAAAAAATGGGGCAAAAACTAATAAGAAAAGGAAAAAACTGGCTTAAAACCCTTCGAAATTTGCCAAAGATACGATAGAAATGTCCAAAAATGGCTTTAAATTAGTTTCAAAGGGGATTGAAAAGGCAAAAAATGCTTAGAAATAGCCAAACACTGCTTAAAAGCGTTGAGAAATGGACAAAAATGGTTCAGAAAAGGAAATCAAAAAAGGCTTCAAACGACTTAGACATGGGCAAAAAGGGGTTACAAAAGAAAAAAACTTCTAAAAAATGGTTAGAAAATCACAAAAAATGGTCACAAAAGAAAAAAAAGCCTTACAAAGGGTTGGAATTTGACAAAAACGGCTTAGAAAAGGAATGAATGGCTTTAAAAGGGTTAGAAATTGAGAAAAATGGGTTAGAAAAGGAAAAAAAACTGCTTAAAAAAGATAGAAATTGAGAAAATGGGTTAGAAAAGTTAAATAAAGCAAGCATTCAAACGACTTAGAAATGGGGCAAAATGGGTTGGAAAAGGGAATAAAACTCCTAAAAAATAGTTAGAAAAGGACAAAAATGGGTTAGAAAAGGAAGAAAAATGTCTTGCAAAAGGTTGGAATTTGACAAAAAAGTGTTAGAAAAGGGGAAAATGGCTTAAAATGTGTTAGAAATTGTTAGAAATTCACAAAAAAGGGTCACAAAAGAAAAAAAAGCATTACAAAGGGTTGGAATTTGACAAAAACGGCTTAGAAAAGGAAAGAATGGCTTTAAAAGGGTTAGAAATTGAGAAAAATGGGTTAGAAAAGGAAAAAAAAACTGCTTAAAAAAGATAGAAATTGAGAAAATGGGTTAGAAAAGTTAAACAAAGCAAGCATTCAAACGACTTAGAAAAGGACAAAAATGGGTTAGAAAAGGAAAAAAATGTATTCCAAAGGGCTGGAATTCGACAAAAAAGGGTTAGAAAAGGGGAAAATGGCTTAAAATGTGTTAGAAATGCACAAAAATGGGTTAGAAATGGCCAAAAATGACTGAAAACAGGAAAAAATGGGGCAAAACCCAGTAAGAAAAAGAGAAAAATGGCTTAGAACCTTTTGAAACTTGCCAAAGATGCGATAGAAATGGCCAAAAATGGCTTGAAATGAGTTTCAAATGGGCACAAAGGGGATTGAAAAGGCAAAAATTGCTTAGAAATAGCCAAACACGGCTTGAAAGCATTGAGAAATGGACAAAAATGGTTTAGAAAAGGAAATGAAAAAAAGGCTTCAAACGACTTAGAGATGGGCAAAAAAGGGTTAGAAAAGGAAAAAACTTCTAAAAAATGGTTAGAAATTCACAAAAAATGGTCACAAAAGAAAAAAAAAGCCTTACAAAGGGTTGGAATTTGACAAAAACGGCTTAGAAAAGGAATGAATGGCTTTAAAAGGGTTAGAAATTGAGAAAAATGGGTTAGAAAAGGAAAAAAAAACTGCTTCAAAAAGATAGAAATTGAGAAAATGGGTTAGAAAAGTTAAATAAAGCAAGCATTCAAACGACTTAGAAATGGGGCAAAATGGGTTGGAAAAGGGAAAAAACTGCTAAAAATAGTTAGAAAAGGATAAAAATGGGTTAGAAAAGGAAAAAAATGTCTTGCAAAGGGCTGGAATTTGACAAAAAAGGGTTAGAAAAAAGGAAAATGGCTTAAAATGCGTTAGAAATTGTTAGAAATTCACAAAAAAGGGTCACAAAAGAAAAAAAAGCATTACAAAGGGTTGGAATTTGACAAAAACGGCTTAGAAAAGGAAAGAATGGGTTTAAAAGGGTTAGAAATTGAGAAAACTGGGTTAGAAAAGGAAAAAAACTGCTTAAAAAAGATAGAAATTGAGAAAATGGGTTAGAAAAGTTAAACAAAGCAAGCATTCAAACGACTTAGAAAAGGACAAAAATGGGTTAGAAAAGGAAAAAAATGTCTTCCAAAGGGCTGGAATTTGACAAAAAAGGGTTAGAAAAGGGGAAAATGGCTTAAAATGTGTTAGAAATGCACAAAAATGGGTTAGGAATGGCCAAAAATGACTGAAAACAGGAAAAGGAAAAAAAAACTGCTTCAAAAAGATAGAAATTGAGAAAATGGGTTAGAAAAGTTAAATAAAGCAAGCATTCAAACGACTTTGAAATGGGCAAAAATGGGTTGGAAAAGGGAAAAAACTGCTAAAAAATAGTTAGAAAGGGACAAAAATAGGTTAGAAAAGGAAAAAAAGGTCTTCCAAAGGGCTGGAATTTGACAAAAAAGGGTTAGAAAAGGGGAAAATGGCTTAAAATGTGTTAGAAATGCACAAAAATGGGTTAGGAATGGCCAAAAATGACTGAAAACAGGAAAAAATGGGGCAAAAACTAATAAGAAAAGAAAAAAACTGGCTTAAAACCCTTCGAAATTTGCCAAAGATACGATAGAAATGTCCAAAAATGGCTTTAAATTAGTTTCAAAGGGGATTGAAAAGGCAAAAAATGCTTAGAAATAGCCAAACACTGCTTAAAAGCGTTTAGAAATGGACAAAAATGGTTCAGAAAAGGAAATCAAAAAAGGCTTCAAACGACTTAGAGATGGGCAAAAAGGGGTTACAAAAGAAAAAAACTTCTAAAAAATGGTTAGAAAATCACAAAAAATGGTCACAAAAGAAAAAAAAGCCTTACAAAGGGTTGGAATTTGACAAAAACGGCTTAGAAAAGGAAAGAATGGCTTTAAAAGGGTTAGAAATTGAGAAAAATGGGTTAGAAAAGGAAAAAAACTGCTTAAAAAAGCTAGAAATTGAGAAAATGGGTTAGAAAAATTAAATAAAGCAAGCATTCAAACGACTTAGAAAAGGACAAAAATGGGTTAGAAAAGGAAAAAAATGTCTTCCAAAGGGCTGGAATTTGACAAAAAAGGGTTAGAAAAGGGGAAAATGGCTTAAAATGCGTTAGAAATGCACAAAAATGGGTTAGAAATGGCCAAAAATGACTGAAAACAGGAAAAAATGGGGCAAAACCCAGTAAGAAAAAGAGAAAAATGGCTTAGAACCTTTTGAAACTTGCCAAAGATGCGATAGAAATGGCCAAAAATGGCTTTAAATGAGTTTCAAATGGGCACAAAGGGGATTGAAAAGGCAAAAATTGCTTAGAAATAGCCAAACACGGCTTGAAAGCATTGAGAAATGGACAAAAATGGTTTAGAAAAGGAAATGAAAAAAAGGCTTCAAACGACTTAGAGATGGGCAAAAAAGGGTTAGAAAAGGAAAAAACTTCTAAAAAATGGTTAGAAATTCACAAAAAATGGTCACAAAAGAAAAAAAAAAAGCCTTACAAAGGGTTGGAATTTGACAAAAACGGCTTAGAAAAGGAATGAATGGCTTTAAAAGGGTTAGAATTTGAGAAAAATGGGTTAGAAAAGGAAAAAAAAACTGCTTCAAAAAGATAGAAATTGAGAAAATGGGTTAGAAAAGTTAAATAAAGCAAGCATTCAAACGACTTAGAAATGGGGCAAAATGGGTTGGAAAAGGGAAAAAACTGCTAAAAAATAGTTAGAAAAGGACAAAAATAGGTTAGAAAAGGAAAAAAAGGTCTTCCAAAGGGCTGGAATTTCAAAAAAAGGGTTAGAAAAGGGGAAAATGGCTTAAAATGTGTTAGAAATGCACAAAAATGGGTTAGGAATGGCCAAAAATGACTGAAAACAGGAAAAAATGGGGCAAAAACTAATAAGAAAAGAAAAAAACTGGCTTAAAACCCTTCGAAATTTGCCAAAGATACGATAGAAATGTCCAAAAATGGCTTTAAATTAGTTTCAAAGGGGATTGAAAAGGCAAAAAATGCTTAGAAATAGCCAAACACTGCTTAAAAGCGTTGAGAAATGGACAAAAATGGTTCAGAAAAGGAAATCAAAAAAGGCTTCAAACGACTTAAAGATGGGCAAAAAGGGGTTACAAAAGAAAAAAACTTCTAAAAAATGGTTAGAAATTCACAAAAAATGGTCACAAAAAAAAAAAAAAGGTGGTTTATTGTATTTTCTTACTATTTTTGACCAATTCTTTCCTGGTGTTAGTGTTTTTCCTCCCTTTCTAACCCATTTTTCCCCATTTCTATCAAATTGAAACCGGTTTCCCCCCCGTTTGCTATGCATTCTTCTTACTTTCTTAAACGTTTTAAGCCACTTTTGGCCATTGCTAACCCTTTTTTTATTTCCATTTTCTACGTCGTTTTAAGTATTTTTTGGTTTCTTTTCCTAACCCAAATTTCTCAATTTCTAACCATTTTTAAGTTATTTTTCCCCTTTCCTAACCCATTTTTGTCAACTTCTAACCCGTTTTAATCCATTTTTGGCAGTTTCTATCCAATTTTTGCCTCGTTTCAACCCCTTGTAAGCTTTTTTTTTTTTCTCTCCTCGCTATTTTTTGCCCAATTCTTTCCTGGTTTCAGAGTTTTTCGCTCATTTCTAACCCATTTTTCCCCATTTCTATCAAATTGAAACCAGTTTCCCCCCCGTTTGCTATGCATTCTTGTTACTTTCAAATATGTTTTGAGCCACTTTTGGCCATTACTAACCCTTTTTTTATTTCCATTTTCTAAGTCGTTTTAAGCATTTTTTTGTTTCTTTTCCAAACCCAAATTTCTCAATTTCTAACCATTTTTAAGTTATTTTTCCCCTTTCCTAACCCACTTTTGTCAGGTTCTAACCCCTTTTAAAGCATTTTTGGCAGTTTCTATCCTATTTTTGCCACGTTTCAACCCCTTGTAAGCTTTTTTTTTTCCTTTTTTTGCTAATTTTTGCCCAATTCCTTCCGGGTTTCAGAGATTTTCGCTCATTTCTAACCCATTTTTCCCCATTTCTATCAAATTGAAACCGGTTTTCCCCCCGTTTGCTATGCATTCTTGTTACTTTCTTAAACGTTTTAAGCCACTTTTGGCCATTACTAACCCTTTTTTTAATTTCCATTTTCTAAGTCGTTTTAAGCATTTTTTGGTTTCTTTTCCTAACCCAAATTTCTCAATTTCTAACCATTTTTAACTTATTTTTCCCCTTTCCTAAACCATTTTTGTCAAATTCTAACCCCTTTTAAACCATTACTGGCCATTTCTATCGCATTTTTGCCACGTTTCAAGCCATTTTAAGCTTTTTTTTCTTTCCTTGCTAATTTTTGCCCAATTCCTTCCAGGTTTCAGATATTTTCGCTCATTTCTAACCAATTTTTCCCCATTTCTATCAAATTGAAACCGGTTTTCCCCCCGTTTGCTATGCATTCTTGTTACTGTCTTAAACTTTTTAAGCCACTTTTGGCCATTACTAACCCTTTTTTTATTTCCATTTTCTAAGACGTTTTAAGCATTTTTTGGTTTCTTTTCCTAACCCAGATTTCTCAATTTCTAACCATTTTTAAGTTATTTTCCCCCTTTCCTAACCCATTTTTGTCACGTTCTACCCCCTTTTATTCCATTTCTGGCCATTTCTATCCTATTTTTTCCAAGTTTCACCCCGTTTTAAGGCGTATTTTTCTTTTTCTTGCTAATTTTTGCCCAATTCCTTCCGGGTTTCAGAGGCTTTCGCTCATTTCTAACCCATTTTTCCCCATTTCTATCAAATTTAAAACAATTTCCCCCCGTTTTCTATGCATTCTTGTTCCTTTCGAATATGTTTTCATCCACTTTTGGCCATTACTAACCCTTTTTTAATTTCCATTTTCTAAGTCGTTTTAAGCATTTTTTGGATTCTTTTCCTAACCCAAATTTCTCAATTTCTAACCATTTTTAAGTTATTTTTCCCCTTTCCTGAACCACTTTTGTCAAGTTCTAACCCCCTTTAATCCATTTCTGGCCATTTCTATCATATTTTTGCCACGTTTCAACCCCTTGTAAGCTTTTTTTTTCTTTTCTTGCTAATTTTTGCCCAATTCTTTACTGGTTTCAGAGATTTTCTCTCATTTCTAACCCATTTTTCCCCCATTTCAATCTAATTGAAACCGGTTTTCCCCCCGTTTGCTATGCATTCTTGTTACTTTCTAATATGCTTTAAGCCACTTTTGGCCATTACTAACCCTTTTTTTATTTCCATTTTCTAAGTCGTTTTAAGCATTTTTTGGTTTCTTTTCCTAACCCATATTTCTCAATTTCTAACCATTTTTAAGTTATTTTTCCCCTTTCCTAACCCATTTTTGTCAAGTTCTAACCCCTTTTAATTCATTTCTGGCCATTTCTGGCATATTTTTGCCACGTTTCAGCACGTTTAAAGGCGGTTTTCTCGTTTTCTTACTATTTTTGCCCAATTCTTTCCTGGTTTCAGTGTTTTTCCTCCCTTTTTAACCCATTTTTCCCCATTTCTAACAAATTTAAGCCTATTTTTTCCTGTTTGCTATGCATTCTTGTTACTTTCTTAAACGATTTAAGTCACTTTTGGCCATTACCAACCCTTTTTTTATTTCCATCTTCTAAGTCGTTTTAAGCATTTTTTGGTTTCTTTTCCTAACCCAAATTTCTCAATTTCTAACCATTCTTAAGTTATTTTTCCCCTTTCCTAACCCATTTTTTTCAAGATCTAACCCCTTTTAAATGATTACTGGCCATTTCTATCGCATTTTTGCCACGTTTCAACCCCTTGTAAGCTTTTTTTTCTTTCCTTGCTAATTTTTGCCCAATTCTTTCCGGATTTCAAAGATTTTCGCTCATTTCTAACCCATTTTTCCCATTTCTATCAAATTGAAACCGGTTTTCCCCCTGTTTGCTATGCATTCTTGTTACTTTCTAATATGTTTTAAGCCACTTTTGGACATTACTAACCCTTTTTTTATTTCCATTTTCTAAGACGTTTTATGCATTTTTTGGTTTCTTTTCCTAACCCATATTTCTCAATTTCTAACCATTTTTAATTTATTTTTCCCCTTTCCTAACCCATTTTTCTCAAGATCTAACCCCTTTTAAATGATTACTGGCCATTTCTATCGCATTTTTGCCACGTTTCAACCCATTTTAAGCTTTTTTTTCTTTCCTTGCTAATTTTTGCTTTGCATTCTTGTTACTTTCTTAAACGTTTTAAGCCACTTTTGGCCATTACTAACCCTTTTTTTATTTCCATTTTCTAAGTCGTTTCAAGCATTTTTTCGTTTCTTTTCCTAACCCAAATTTCTGAATTTCTAACCATTTTTAAATTATTTTTCCCCTTTCCTAACCCATTTTTGTCAACTTCTAACCCCTTTTAATCCATTTTTGGCAGTTTCTATCCAGTTTTTGCCACGTTTCAACCCCTTTTAAGCTTTTTTTTTTCCTTGCTAATTTTTGCCCAATTCTTTCCTGGTTTCAGAGTTTTTCGCTCATTTCTAACCCATTTTGCCCCATTTCTATCAAATTGAAACCAGTATTCCCCCCTTTTGCTATGCATTCTTGTTACTTTCAAATATGTTTTGAGCCACTTTTGGCCATTGCTAACTTTTTTTTTATTTCCATTTTCTAAGTCGTTTTAAGCATTTTTTGGTTTCTTTTCCTAACCCAAATTTCTCAATTTCTAACCATTTTTAAGTTATTTTTCCCCTTTCCTAACCCATTTTTGTCAAGTCCTAACCCCTTTTAATCCATTTTTGGCAGTTTCTATCCTATTTTTGCCACGTTTAAACTCCTTTTAAGCTTTTTTTTCTTTGCGAATTTTCCCAATTCTTTCCTGGTTTCAGAGTTTTTTGCTCATTTCTAACTCATTTTTCCCCATTTCTATCAAATTTAAACCAGTTTTTCCCCCGTTTGCTATGCATTCTTGTTACTTTCTTAAACGTTTTAAGCCACTTTTGGCCATTGCTAACCCTTTTTTTATTGCCATTTTCTAAGTCGTTTTAAGCATTTTTTGGTTTCTTTTCCTAACCCAAATTTCGCAATTTCTAACCATTTTTAAGTTATTTTTCCCCTTTCCTAACCCACTTTTGTCAAGTTCTTACCCCTTTTAATCCATTTTTGGCAGTTTCTATCCTATTTTTGCCACGTTTAAACTCCTTTTAAGCTTTTTTTTTTCCTTGCTAACTTTTGCCCAATTCTTTCCTGGTTTCAGAGTTTTTCGCTCATTTCTAACCCATTTTTCCCCATTTCTATCAAATTGTAACCAGTTTTTCCCCCGTTTGCTATGCATTCTTGTTACTTTCTAATATGTTTTAAGCCACTTTTGGCCATTACTAACCCTTATTTTATTTCCATTTTCTAAGTCGTTTTAAGCATTTTTTGGTTTCTTTTCCTAACCCAAATTTCTCAATTTCTAACCATTTTTAAGATATTTTTCCCCTTTCCTAACCTACTTTTGTCAAGTTCTAACCCCTTTTAATCCATTTCTGGCCATTTCTATCGTATTTTTGCCATGTTTCAGCTTGTTTTAAGACTTTTTTTCCTTTTCTTACTATTTTTGCCCAATTCTTTCCTGGTTTAAGTGTTTTTCTCCGTTTGTAACCCATTTTGCCCCATTTCTATTAAATTTAAACCGCTTTTTTCCCCCCGTTTGCTATGCATTCGTTTTACTTTCTTAAACGTTTTAAGCCACTTTTGGCCATTGCTAACCCTTTTTTTATTTCCATTTTCTAAGTCGTTTTAAGCATTTTTTGGTTTTTTTTCCTAACCCAAATTTCTCAATTTCTAACCATTTTTAAGTTATTTTTCCCCTTTCCTAACCCACTTTTGTCAAGTTCTAACCCCTTTTAAAGCATTTCTGGCCATTTCTATCCAATTTTTTCCTCGTTTCAACCCCTTGTAAGCTTTTTTTTTTTTCTCTCCTCGCTATTTTTTGCCCAATTCTTTCCTGGTTTCTGAGTTTTTGGCTCATTTCTAACCCATTTTTCCCCATTTCTATCAAATTGAAACCGTTTTTCCCCCCGTTTGCTATGCATTCTTGTTACTTTCTAATATGTTTTAAGCCACTTTTGGCCATTACTAACCCTTTTTTTATTTCCATTTTCTAAGTCGTTTTAAGCATTTTTTCGTTTCTTTTCCTAACCCAAATTTCTCAATTTCTAACCATTTTTAAGTTATTTTTCCCCTTTCCTAACCCACTTTTGTCAAGTTCTAACGCCTTTTAAAGCATTTTTGGCAGTTTCTATCCTATTTTTGCCACGTTTAAACTCCTTTTAAGCTTTTTTTTTCCATGCTAATTTTTGCCCAATTCTTTCCTGGTTTCAGAGTTTTTCGCTCATTTCTAACTCATTTTTCCCCATTTCTATCAAATTTAAACCAGTTTTTCCCCCGTTTGCTATGCATTCTTGTTACTTTCTTATACGTTTTAAGCCACTTTTGGCCTTTGCTAACCCTTTTTTTATTTCCATTTCCTAAGTCGTTTTAAGCATTTTTTGGTTTCTTTTCCTAACCCAAATTTCGCAATTTCTAACCATTTTTAAATTATTTTTCCCCTTTCCTAACCCATTTTTGTCAAGTCCTAACCCCTTTTAATCCATTTTTGGCAGTTTCTATCCTATTTTTGCCACGTTTAAACTCCTTTTAAGCTTTTTTTTTCTATGCTGATTTTTGCCCAATTCTTTCCTGGTTTCAGAGTTTTTCGCTCATTTCTAACCCATTTTTCCCCATTTCTATCAAATTTAAACCAGTTTTTCCCCCGTTTGCTATGCATTCTTGTTACTTTCTAATATGTTTTAAGCCACTTTTGGCCATTACTAACCCTTATTTTATTTCCATTTTCTAAGTCTTTTTAAGCATTTTTGGGTTTCTTTTCCTAACCCAAATTTCTCAATTTCTAACCATTTTTAAGATATTTTTCCCCTTTCCTAACCTACTTTTGTCAAGTTCTAACCCCTTTTAATCCATTTCTGGCCATTTCTATCGTATTTTTGCCATGTTTCAGCTTGTTTTAAGGCGTTTTTTTCCTTTTCTTACGATTTTTGCCCAATTCTTTCCAGGTTTCAGTGTTTTTCTCCGTTTGTAACCCATTTTGCCCCATTTCTATCAAATTTAAACCGCTTTTTTCCCCCCGTTTGCTATGCATTCTTGTTACTTTCTTAAACGTTTTAAGCCACTTTTGGCCATTGCTAACCCTTTTTTTATTTCCATTTTCTAAGTCGTTTTAAGCATTTTTTGGTTTCTTTTCCTAACCCAAATTTCTCAATTTCTAACCATTTTTAAGTTATTTTTCCCCTTTCCTAACCCACTTTTGTCAAGTTCTAACCCCTTTTAAAGCATTTCTGGCCATTTCTATCGCATTTTTGCCACGTTTCAACCCCTTTTAAGCTTTTTTTTTTTTCTCCTTGCTATTTTTGCCCAATTCTTTCCTGGTTTCTGAGTTTTTCCCTCATTTCTAACCCATTTTTCCCCATTTCTATCAAATTGAAACCGGTTTCCCTCCCGTTTGCTATGCATTCTTGTTACTCTCTTAAACGTTTTAAGCCACTTTTGGCCATTGCTAACCCTTTTTTATTTCCATTTTCTAAGTCGTTTTAAGCATTTTTTGGTTTCTTTTCCTAACCCAAATTTCTCAATTTATAACCATTTTTAAGTTATTTTTCCCCTTTCCTAACCCACTTTTGTCCAGCTCTAACCCCTTTATAGTCCATTTTTGGCAGTTTCTATCCTATTTTTGCAACGTTTCAACCCCTTGTAAGCTTTTTTTTTCCTTGCTAATTTTTGCCCCATTCTTTCCAGGTTTCAGAGTTTTTCCCTCATTTCTAACCCATTTTTCCCCATTTCTATCAAATTGAAACCGGTTTTCTCCCCATTTGCTATGCATTCTTGTTACTTTCTAATATGTTTTAAGCCAGTTTTGGCCATTACTAACGCTTATTTTATTTCCATTTTCTAAGTCGTTTTAAGCATTTTTTGGTTTCTTTTCCTAACCCAAATTTCTCAATTTCTAACCATTTTTAAGTTATTTTTCCCCTTTCCTAACCCACTTTTGTCAAGTTCTAACCCCTTTTAAGCCATTTTTGGCAGTTTCTGTATATTTTTGCCACGTTTAAACTCCTTTTAAGCTTTTTTTTCCTTGCTAATTTTTGCCCAATTCTTTCCTGGTTTCAGAGTTTTTCGCTCATTTCTAACCCATTTTTCCCCATTTCTATCAAATTTAAACCAGTTTTTCCCCCGTTTGCTATGCATTCTTGTTACTTTCTAATATGTTTTAAGCCACTTTTGGCCATTACTAACCCTTTTTTTATTTCCATTTTCTAAGTCGTTTTAAGCATTTTTTGGTTTCTTTTCCTAACCCAAATGTCTCAATTTCTAACCATTTTTAAGATATTTTTCCCCTTTCCTAACCTACTTTTGTCAAGTTCTAGCCTCTTTTAATCCATTTCTGGCCATTTCTATCGTATTTTTGCCATGTTTCAGCACGTTTAAAGGCGGTTTTCTCGTTTTTTTACTATTTTTGCCCAATTCTTCCCTGGTTTCAGTGTTTTTCCTCCCTTTTTAACCCATTTTTCCCCATTTCTAACAAATTTAAGCCTATTTTTTCCTGTTTGCTATGCATTCTTGTTACTTTCTTAAACGTTTTAAGCCACTTTTAGCCATTACCAACCCTTTTTTTATTTCCATCTTCTAAGTCGTTTTAAGCATTTTTTGGTTTCCTTTTCCTAACCCAAATTTCTCAATTTCTTACCATTCTTAAGTTATTTTTCCCCTTTCCTAACCCATTTTTTTCAAGATCTAACCCCTTTTAAATGATTACTGGCCATTTCTATCCAATTTTTTGCCACGTTTCAACCCATTTTAAGCTTTTTTTTCTTTCCTTGCTAATTTTTGCCCAATTCTTTCTGGGTTTCAGAGATTTTCGCTCATTTCTAACCCATTTTTACCCATTTCTATCAAATTGAAACCGGTCTTTCCCCTGTTTGCTATGCATTCTTGTTACTTTCTAATATGTTTTAAGCCGCTTTTGGACATTACTAACCCTTTTTTTATTTCCATTTTCTAAGTCGTTTTAAGCATTTTTTGGTTTCTTTTCCTAACCCAAATTTCTCAATTTATAACCATTTTTAAGTTATTTTTCCCCTTTCCTAACCCACTTTTGTCCAGCTCTAACCCCTTTATAGTCCATTTTTGGCAGTTTCTATCCTATTTTTGCAACGTTTCAACCCCTTGTAAGCTTTTTTTTTCCTCCTTGCTAATTTTTGCCCCATTCTTTCCAGGTTTCAGAGTTTTTCCCTCATTTCTAACCCATTTTTCCCCATTTCTATCAAATTGAAACCGGTTTTCTCCCCATTTGCTATGCATTCTTGTTACTTTCTAATATGTTTTAAGCCAGTTTTGGCCATTACTAACGCTTATTTTATTTCCATTTTCTAAGTCGTTTTAAGCATTTTTTGGTTTCTTTTCCTAACCCAAATTTCTCAATTTCTAACCATTTTTAAGTTATTTTTCCCCTTTCCTAACCCACTTTTGTCAAGTTCTAACCCCTTTTAAGCCATTTTTGGCAGTTTCTGTATATTTTTGCCACGTTTAAACTCCTTTTAAGCTTTTTTTTCCTTGCTAATTTTTGCCCAATTCTTTCCTGGTTTCAGAGTTTTTCGCTCATTTCTAACCCATTTTTCCCCATTTCTATCAAATTTAAACCAGTTTTTCCCCCGTTTGCTATGCATTCTTGTTACTTTCTAATATGTTTTAAGCCACTTTTGGCCATTACTAACCCTTTTTTTATTTCCATTTTCTAAGTCGTTTTAAGCATTTTTTGGTTTCTTTTCCTAACCCAAATGTCTCAATTTCTAACCATTTTTAAGATATTTTTCCCCTTTCCTAACCTACTTTTGTCAAGTTCTAGCCTCTTTTAATCCATTTCTGGCCATTTCTATCGTATTTTTGCCATGTTTCAGCACGTTTAAAGGCGGTTTTCTCGTTTTTTTACTATTTTTGCCCAATTCTTCCCTGGTTTCAGTGTTTTTCCTCCCTTTTTAACCCATTTTTCCCCATTTCTAACAAATTTAAGCCTATTTTTTCCTGTTTGCTATGCATTCTTGTTACTTTCTTAAACGTTTTAAGCCACTTTTAGCCATTACCAACCCTTTTTTTATTTCCATCTTCTAAGTCGTTTTAAGCATTTTTTGGTTTCCTTTTCCTAACCCAAATTTCTCAATTTCTTACCATTCTTAAGTTATTTTTCCCCTTTCCTAACCCATTTTTTTCAAGATCTAACCCCTTTTAAATGATTACTGGCCATTTCTATCCAATTTTTTGCCACGTTTCAACCCATTTTAAGCTTTTTTTTCTTTCCTTGCTAATTTTTGCCCAATTCTTTCTGGGTTTCAGAGATTTTCGCTCATTTCTAACCCATTTTTACCCATTTCTATCAAATTGAAACCAGTCTTTCCCCTGTTTGCTATGCATTCTTGTTACTTTCTAATATGTTTTAAGCCGCTTTTGGACATTACTAACCCTTTTTTTATTTCCATTTTCTAAGACGTTTTATGCATTTTTTGGTTTCTTTTCCTAACCCATATTTCTCAATTTCTAACCATTTTTAATTTATTTTTCCCTTTCCTAACCCATTTTTCTCAAGATCTAACCCCTTTTAAATGATTACTGGCAATTTCTATCGCATTTTTGCCACGTTTCAACACATTTTAAGCTTTTTTTTCTTTCCTTGCTAATTTTTGCTATGCATTCTTGTTACTTTCTTCAACTTTTTAAGCCACTTTTGGCCATTACTAACCCTTATTTTATTTCCATTTTCTAAGTCGTTTTAAGCATTTTTTGGTTTCTTTTCCTAACCCAAATTTCTCAATTTCTAACCATTTTTAAGTTATTTTTCCCCTTTCCTAACCCACTTTTGTCAAGTTCTAACCCCTTTTAAGCCATTTTTGGCAGTTTCTATCCAATTTTTGCCACGTTTAAACTCCTTTTAAGCTTTTTTTTTTCCATGCTGATTTTTGCCAAATTCTTTCCTGGTTTCAAAGTTTTTCGCTCATTTCTAACCCATTTTTCCCCATTTCTATCAAATTTAAACCAGTTTTCCCCCCGTTTGCTATGCATTCTTGTTACTTTCTTAAACGTTTTAAGCCACTTTTGGCCATTGCTAACACTTTTTTTATTTCCATTTTCTAAGTCGTTTTAAGCATTTTTTGGTTTCTTTTCCTAACCCAAATTTCTCAATTTCTAACCATTTTTAAGTTATTTTTCCCCTTTCCTAACCCACTTTTGTCAAGTTCTAACCCCTTTTAAAGCATTTCTGGCCATTTCTATCGCATTTTTGCCACGTTTCAACCCCTTTTAAGCTTTTTTTTTTTCTCCTTGCTATTTTTTGCCCAATTCTTTCCTGGTTTCTGAGTTTTTGGCTTATTTCTAACCCATTTTTCCCCATTTCTATCAAATTGAAACCGGTTTCCCCCCCGTTTGCTATGCATTCTTGTTACTCTCTTAAACGTTTTAAGCCACATTTGGCCATTGCTAACCCTTTTTTATTTCCATTTTCTAAGTCGTTTTAAGCATTTTTTGGTTTCTTTTCCTAACCCAAATTTCTCAATTTCTAACCATTTTTAAGTTATTTTTCCCCTTTCCTAACCCACTTTTGTCCAGCTCTAACCCCTTTATAATCCATTTTTGGCACTTTCTATCCTATTTTTGCAACGTTTCAACCCCTTGTAGGCTTTTTTTTTCCTCCTTGCTAATTTTTGCCCCATTCTTTCCTGGTTTCAGAGTTTTTCCCTCATTTCTAACCCATTTTTCCCCATTTCTATCAAATTGAAACCGGTTTTCTCCCCATTTGCTATGCATTCTTGTTACTTTCTAATATGTTTTAAGCCAGTTTTGGCCATTACTAACCCTTATTTTATTTCCATTTTCTAAGTCGTTTTAAGCATTTTTTGGTTTCTTTTCCTAACCCAAATTTCTCAATTTCTAACCATTTTTAAGTTATTTTTCCCCTTTCCTAACCCACTTTTGTCAAGTTCTAACCCCTTTTAAGCCATTTTTGGCAGTTTCTGTATATTTTTGCCACGTTTAAACTCCTTTTAAGCTTTTTTTCCTTGCTAATTTTTGCCCAATTCTTTCCTGGTTTCAGAGTTTTTCGCTCATTTCTAACCCATTTTTCCCCATTTCTATCAAATTTAAACCAGTTTTTCCCCCGTTTGCTATGCATTCTTGTTACTTTCTAATATGTTTTAAGCCACTTTTGGCCATTACTAACCCTTTTTTTATTTCCATTTTCTAAGTCGTTTTAAGCATTTTTTGGTTTCCTTTTTCTAACCCAAATTTCTCAATTTCTTACCATTCTTAAGTTATTTTTCCCCTTTCCTAACCCATTTTTTTCAAGATCTAACCCCTTTTAAATGATTACTGGCCATTTCTATCCAATTTTTTGCCACGTTTCAACCCATTTTAAGCTTTTTTTTCTTTCCTTGCTAATTTTTGCCCAATTCTTTCTGGGTTTCAGAGATTTTCGCTCATTTCTAACCCATTTTTACCCATTTCTATCAAATTGAAACCGGTCTTTCCCCTGTTTGCTATGCATTCTTGTTACTTTCTAATATGTTTTAAGCCGCTTTTGGACATTACTAACCCTTTTTTTATTTCCATTTTCTAAGTCGTTTTAAGCATTTTTTGGTTTCTTTTCCTAACCCAAATTTCTCAATTTATAACCATTTTTAAGTTATTTTTCCCCTTTCCTAACCCACTTTTGTCCAGCTCTAACCCCTTTATAGTCCATTTTTGGCAGTTTCTATCCTATTTTTGCAACGTTTCAACCCCTTGTAAGCTTTTTTTTTCCTCCTTGCTAATTTTTGCCCCATTCTTTCCAGGTTTCAGAGTTTTTTCCCTCATTTCTAACCCATTTTTCCCCATTTCTATCAAATTGAAACCGGTTTTCTCCCCATTTGCTATGCATTCTTGTTACTTTCTAATATGTTTTAAGCCAGTTTTGGCCATTACTAACCCTTATTTTATTTCCATTTTCTAAGTCGTTTTAAGCATTTTTTGGTTTCTTTTCCTAACCCAAATTTCTCAATTTCTAACCATTTTTAAGTTATTTTTCCCCTTTCCTAACCCACTTTTGTCAAGTTCTAACCCCTTTTAAGCCATTTTTGGCAGTTTCTGTATATTTTTGCCACGTTTAAACTCCTTTTAAGCTTTTTTTTCCTTGCTAATTTTTGCCCAATTCTTTCCTGGTTTCAGAGTTTTTCGCTCATTTCTAACCCATTTTTCCCCATTTCTATCAAATTTAAACCAGTTTTTCCCCCGTTTGCTATGCATTCTTGTTACTTTCTAATATGTTTTAAGCCACTTTTGGCCATTACTAACCCTTTTTTTATTTCCATTTTCTAAGTCGTTTTAAGCATTTTTTGGTTTCTTTTCCTAACCCAAATGTCTCAATTTCTAACCATTTTTAAGATATTTTTCCCCTTTCCTAACCTACTTTTGTCAAGTTCTAGCCTCTTTTAATCCATTTCTGGCCATTTCTATCGTATTTTTGCCATGTTTCAGCACGTTTAAAGGCGGTTTTCTCGTTTTTTTACTATTTTTGCCCAATTCTTCCCTGGTTTCAGTGTTTTTCCTCCCTTTTTAACCCATTTTTCCCCATTTCTAACAAATTTAAGCCTATTTTTTCCTGTTTGCTATGCATTCTTGTTACTTTCTTAAACGTTTTAAGCCACTTTTAGCCATTACCAACCCTTTTTTTATTTCCATCTTCTAAGTCGTTTTAAGCATTTTTTGGTTTCCTTTTCCTAACCCAAATTTCTCAATTTCTTACCATTCTTAAGTTATTTTTCCCCTTTCCTAACCCATTTTTTTCAAGATCTAACCCCTTTTAAATGATTACTGGCCATTTCTATCCAATTTTTTGCCACGTTTCAACCCATTTTAAGCTTTTTTTTCTTTCCTTGCTAATTTTTGCCCAATTCTTTCTGGGTTTCAGAGATTTTCGCTCATTTCTAACCCATTTTTACCCATTTCTATCAAATTGAAACCGGTCTTTCCCCTGTTTGCTATGCATTCTTGTTACTTTCTAATATGTTTTAAGCCGCTTTTGGACATTACTAACCCTTTTTTTATTTCCATTTTCTAAGTCGTTTTAAGCATTTTTTGGTTTCTTTTCCTAACCCAAATTTCTCAATTTATAACCATTTTTAAGTTATTTTTCCCCTTTCCTAACCCACTTTTGTCCAGCTCTAACCCCTTTATAGTCCATTTTTGGCAGTTTCTATCCTATTTTTGCAACGTTTCAACCCCTTGTAAGCTTTTTTTTTCCTCCTTGCTAATTTTTGCCCCATTCTTTCCAGGTTTCAGAGTTTTTCCCTCATTTCTAACCCATTTTTCCCCATTTCTATCAAATTGAAACCGGTTTTCTCCCCATTTGCTATGCATTCTTGTTACTTTCTAATATGTTTTAAGCCAGTTTTGGCCATTACTAACGCTTATTTTATTTCCATTTTCTAAGTCGTTTTAAGCATTTTTTGGTTTCTTTTCCTAACCCAAATTTCTCAATTTCTAACCATTTTTAAGTTATTTTTCCCCTTTCCTAACCCACTTTTGTCAAGTTCTAACCCCTTTTAAGCCATTTTTGGCAGTTTCTGTATATTTTTGCCACGTTTAAACTCCTTTTAAGCTTTTTTTTTCCTTGCTAATTTTTGCCCAATTCTTTCCTGGTTTCAGAGTTTTTCGCTCATTTCTAACCCATTTTTCCCCATTTCTATCAAATTTAAACCAGTTTTTCCCCCGTTTGCTATGCATTCTTGTTACTTTCTAATATGTTTTAAGCCACTTTTGGCCATTACTAACCCTTTTTTTATTTCCATTTTCTAAGTCGTTTTAAGCATTTTTTGGTTTCTTTTCCTAACCCAAATGTCTCAATTTCTAACCATTTTTAAGATATTTTTCCCCTTTCCTAACCTACTTTTGTCAAGTTCTAGCCTCTTTTAATCCATTTCTGGCCATTTCTATCGTATTTTTGCCATGTTTCAGCACGTTTAAAGGCGGTTTTCTCGTTTTTTTACTATTTTTGCCCAATTCTTCCCTGGTTTCAGTGTTTTTCCTCCCTTTTTAACCCATTTTTCCCCATTTCTAACAAATTTAAGCCTATTTTTTCCTGTTTGCTATGCATTCTTGTTACTTTCTTAAACGTTTTAAGCCACTTTTAGCCATTACCAACCCTTTTTTTATTTCCATCTTCTAAGTCGTTTTAAGCATTTTTTGGTTTCCTTTTCCTAACCCAAATTTCTCAATTTCTTACCATTCTTAAGTTATTTTTCCCCTTTCCTAACCCATTTTTTTCAAGATCTAACCCCTTTTAAATGATTACTGGCCATTTCTATCCAATTTTTTGCCACGTTTCAACCCATTTTAAGCTTTTTTTTCTTTCCTTGCTAATTTTTGCCCAATTCTTTCTGGGTTTCAGAGATTTTCGCTCATTTCTAACCCATTTTTACCCATTTCTATCAAATTGAAACCAGTCTTTCCCCTGTTTGCTATGCATTCTTGTTACTTTCTAATATGTTTTAAGCCGCTTTTGGACATTACTAACCCTTTTTTTATTTCCATTTTCTAAGACGTTTTATGCATTTTTTGGTTTCTTTTCCTAACCCATATTTCTCAATTTCTAACCATTTTTAATTTATTTTTCCCCTTTCCTAACCCATTTTTCTCAAGATCTAACCCCTTTTAAATGATTACTGGCAATTTCTATCGCATTTTTGCCACGTTTCAACACATTTTAAGCTTTTTTTTCTTTCCTTGCTAATTTTTGCTATGCATTCTTGTTACTTTCTTCAACTTTTTAAGCCACTTTTGGCCATTACTAACCCTTATTTTATTTCCATTTTCTAAGTCGTTTTAAGCATTTTTTGGTTTCTTTTCCTAACCCAAATTTCTCAATTTCTAACCATTTTTAAGTTATTTTTCCCCTTTCCTAACCCACTTTTGTCAAGTTCTAACCCCTTTTAAGCCATTTTTGGCAGTTTCTATCCAATTTTTGCCACGTTTAAACTCCTTTTAAGCTTTTTTTTTTCCATGCTGATTTTTGCCAAATTCTTTCCTGGTTTCAAAGTTTTTCGCTCATTTCTAACCCATTTTTCCCCATTTCTATCAAATTTAAACCAGTTTTCCCCCCGTTTGCTATGCATTCTTGTTACTTTCTTAAACGTTTTAAGCCACTTTTGGCCATTGCTAACACTTTTTTTATTTCCATTTTCTAAGTCGTTTTAAGCATTTTTTGGTTTCTTTTCCTAACCCAAATTTCTCAATTTCTAACCATTTTTAAGTTATTTTTCCCCTTTCCTAACCCACTTTTGTCAAGTTCTAACCCCTTTTAAAGCATTTCTGGCCATTTCTATCGCATTTTTGCCACGTTTCAACCCCTTTTAAGCTTTTTTTTTTTCTCCTTGCTATTTTTTGCCCAATTCTTTCCTGGTTTCTGAGTTTTTGGCTTATTTCTAACCCATTTTTCCCCATTTCTATCAAATTGAAACCGGTTTCCCCCCCGTTTGCTATGCATTCTTGTTACTCTCTTAAACGTTTTAAGCCACATTTGGCCATTGCTAACCCTTTTTTATTTCCATTTTCTAAGTCGTTTTAAGCATTTTTTGGTTTCTTTTCCTAACCCAAATTTCTCAATTTCTAACCATTTTTAAGTTATTTTTCCCCTTTCCTAACCCACTTTTGTCCAGCTCTAACCCCTTTATAATCCATTTTTGGCACTTTCTATCCTATTTTTGCAACGTTTCAACCCCTTGTAGGCTTTTTTTTTTCCTCCTTGCTAATTTTTGCCCCATTCTTTCCTGGTTTCAGAGTTTTTCCCTCATTTCTAACCCATTTTTCCCCATTTCTATCAAATTGAAACCGGTTTTCTCCCCATTTGCTATGCATTCTTGTTACTTTCTAATATGTTTTAAGCCAGTTTTGGCCATTACTAACCCTTATTTTATTTCCATTTTCTAAGTCGTTTTAAGCATTTTTTGGTTTCTTTTCCTAACCCAAATTTCTCAATTTCTAACCATTTTTAAGTTATTTTTCCCCTTTCCTAACCCACTTTTGTCAAGTTCTAACCCCTTTTAAGCCATTTTTGGCAGTTTCTGTATATTTTTGCCACGTTTAAACTCCTTTTAAGCTTTTTTTCCTTGCTAATTTTTGCCCAATTCTTTCCTGGTTTCAGAGTTTTTCGCTCATTTCTAACCCATTTTTCCCCATTTCTATCAAATTGAAACCAGTTTTTCCCCCGTTTGCTATGCATTCTTGTTACTTTCTAATATGTTTTAAGCCACTTTTGGCCATTACTAACCCTTTTTTTATTTCCATTTTCTAAGTCGTTTTAAGCATTTTTTGGTTTCCTTTTTCTAACCCAAATTTCTCAATTTCTTACCATTCTTAAGTTATTTTTCCCCTTTCCTAACCCATTTTTTTCAAGATCTAACCCCTTTTAAATGATTACTGGCCATTTCTATCCAATTTTTTGCCACGTTTCAACCCATTTTAAGCTTTTTTTTCTTTCCTTGCTAATTTTTGCCCAATTCTTTCTGGGTTTCAGAGATTTTCGCTCATTTCTAACCCATTTTTACCCATTTCTATCAAATTGAAACCGGTCTTTCCCCTGTTTGCTATGCATTCTTGTTACTTTCTAATATGTTTTAAGCCGCTTTTGGACATTACTAACCCTTTTTTTATTTCCATTTTCTAAGTCGTTTTAAGCATTTTTTGGTTTCTTTTCCTAACCCAAATTTCTCAATTTATAACCATTTTTAAGTTATTTTTCCCCTTTCCTAACCCACTTTTGTCCAGCTCTAACCCCTTTATAGTCCATTTTTGGCAGTTTCTATCCTATTTTTGCAACGTTTCAACCCCTTGTAAGCTTTTTTTTTCCTCCTTGCTAATTTTTGCCCATTCTTTCCAGGTTTCAGAGTTTTTCCCTCATTTCTAACCCATTTTTCCCCATTTCTATCAAATTGAAACCGGTTTCCCCCCCGTTTGCTATGCATTCTTGTTACTCTCTTAAACGTTTTAAGCCACATTTGGCCATTGCTAACCCTTTTTTATTTCCATTTTCTAAGTCGTTTTAAGCATTTTTTGGTTTCTTTTCCTAACCCAAATTCTCAATTTCTAACCATTTTTAAGTTATTTTTCCCCTTTCCTAACCCACTTTTGTCCAGCTCTAACCCCTTTATAATCCATTTTTGGCACTTTCTATCCTATTTTTGCAACGTTTCAACCCCTTGTAGGCTTTTTTTTTCCTCCTTGCTAATTTTTGCCCCATTCTTTCCTGGTTTCAGAGTTTTTCCCTCATTTCTAACCCATTTTTCCCCATTTCTATCAAATTGAAACCGGTTTTCTCCCCATTTGCTATGCATTCTTGTTACTTTCTAATATGTTTTAAGCCAGTTTTGGCCATTACTAACCCTTATTTTATTTCCATTTTCTAAGTCGTTTTAAGCATTTTTTGGTTTCTTTTCCTAACCCAAATTTCTCAATTTCTAACCATTTTTAAGTTATTTTTCCCCTTTCCTAACCCACTTTTGTCAAGTTCTAACCCCTTTTAAGCCATTTTTGGCAGTTTCTGTATATTTTTGCCACGTTTAAACTCCTTTTAAGCTTTTTTTCCTTGCTAATTTTTGCCCAATTCTTTCCTGGTTTCAGAGTTTTTCGCTCATTTCTAACCCATTTTTCCCCATTTCTATCAAATTTAAACCAGTTTTTCCCCCGTTTGCTATGCATTCTTGTTACTTTCTAATATGTTTTAAGCCACTTTTGGCCATTACTAACCCTTTTTTTATTTCCATTTTCTAAGTCGTTTTAAGCATTTTTTGGTTTCTTTTCCTAACCCAAATTTCTCAATTTCTAACCATTTTTAAGATATTTTTCCCCTTTCCTAACCTACTTTTGTCAAGTTCTAGCCTCTTTTAATCCATTTCTGGCCATTTCTATCGTATTTTTGCCATGTTTCAGCACGTTTAAAGGCGGTTTTCTCGTTTTCTTACTATTTTTGCCCAATTCTTCCCTGGTTTCAGTGTTTTTCCTCCCTTTTTAACCCATTTTTCCCCATTTCTAACAAATTTAAGCCTATTTTTTCCTGTTTGCTATGCATTCTTGTTACATTCTTAAACGTTTTAAGCCACTTTTGGCCATTACCAACCCTTTTTTTATTTCCATCTTCTAAGTCGTTTTAAGCATTTTTTGGTTTCTTTTCCTAACCCAAATTTCTCAATTTCTTACCATTCTTAAGTTATTTTTCCCCTTTCCTAACCCATTTTTTTCAAGATCTAACCCCTTTTAAATGATTACTGGCCATTTCTATCGCATTTTTGCCACGTTTCAACCCATTTTAAGCTTTTTTTTCTTTCCTTGCTAATTTTTGCCCAATTCTTTCTGGGTTTCAGAGATTTTCGCTCATTTCTAACCCATTTTTACCCATTTCTATCAAATTGAAACCGGTCTTTCCCCTGTTTGCTATGCATTCTTGTTACTTTCTAATATGTTTTAAGCCGCTTTTGGACATTACTAACCCTTTTTTTATTTCCATTTTCTAAGACGTTTTATGCATTTTTTGGTTTCTTTTCCTAACCCATATTTCTCAATTTCTAACCATTTTTAATTTATTTTTCCCCTTTCCTAACCCATTTTTCTCAAGATCTAACCCCTTTTAAATGATTACTGGCAATTTCTATCGCATTTTTGCCACGTTTCAACACATTTTAAGCTTTTTTTTCTTTCCTTGCTAATTTTTGCTATGCATTCTTGTTACTTTCTTCAACTTTTTAAGCCACTTTTGGCCATTACTAACCCTTATTTTATTTCCATTTTCTAAGTCGTTTTAAGCATTTTTTGGTTTCTTTTCCTAACCCAAATTTCTCAATTTCTAACCATTTTTAAGTTATTTTTCCCCTTTACTAACCCACTTTTGTCAAGTTCTAACCCCTTTTAAGCCATTTTTGGCAGTTTCTATCCAATTTTTGCCACGTTTAAACTCCTTTTAAGCTTTTTTTTTTTCCATGCTGATTTTTGCCAAATTCTTTCCTGGTTTCAAAGTTTTTCGCTCATTTCTAACCCATTTTTCCCCATTTCTATCAAATTTAAACCAGTTTTCCCCCGTTTGCTATGCATTCTTGTTACTTTCTTAAACGTTTTAAGCCACTTTTGGCCATTGCTAACACTTTTTTTATTTCCATTTTCTAAGTCGTTTTAAGCATTTTTTGGTTTCTTTTCCTAACCCAAATTTCTCAATTTCTAACCATTTTTAAGTTATTTTTCCCCTTTCCTAACCCACTTTTGTCAAGTTCTAACCCCTTTTAAAGCCTTTCTGGCCATTTCTATCGCATTTTTGCCACGTTTCAACCCCTTTTAAGCTTTTTTTTTTTCTCCTTGCTATTTTTTGCCCAATTCTTTCCTGGTTTCTGAGTTTTTGGCTTATTTCTAACCCATTTTTCCCCATTTCTATCAAATTGAAACCGGTTTCCCCCCCGTTTGCTATGCATTCTTGTTACTCTCTTAAACGTTTTAAGCCACATTTGGCCATTGCTAACCCTTTTTTATTTCCATTTTCTAAGTCGTTTTAAGCATTTTTTGGTTTCTTTTCCTAACCCAAATTTCTCAATTTCTAACCATTTTTAAGTTATTTTTCCCCTTTCCTAACCCACTTTTGTCCAGCTCTAACCCCTTTATAATCCATTTTTGGCACTTTCTATCCTATTTTTGCAACGTTTCAACCCTTGTAGGCTTTTTTTTTCCTCCTTGCTAATTTTTGCCCCATTCTTTCCTGGTTTCAGAGTTTTTCCCCTCATTTCTAACCCATTTTTCCCCATTTCTATCAAATTGAAACCGGTTTTCTCCCCATTTGCTATGCATTCTTGTTACTTTCTAATATGTTTTAAGCCAGTTTTGGCCATTACTAACCCTTATTTTATTTCCATTTTCTAAGTCGTTTTAAGCATTTTTTGGTTTCTTTTCCTAACCCAAATTTCTCAATTTCTAACCATTTTTAAGTTATTTTTCCCCTTTCCTAACCCACTTTTGTCAAGTTCTAACCCCTTTTAAGCCATTTTTGGCAGTTTCTGTATATTTTTGCCACGTTTAAACTCCTTTTAAGCTTTTTTTCCTTGCTAATTTTTGCCCAATTCTTTCCTGGTTTCAGAGTTTTTCGCTCATTTCTAACCCATTTTTCCCCATTTCTATCAAATTTAAACCAGTTTTTCCCCCGTTTGCTATGCATTCTTGTTACTTTCTAATATGTTTTAAGCCACTTTTGGCCATTACTAACCCTTATTTTATTTCCATTTTCTAAGTCGTTTTAAGCATTTTTTGGTTTCTTTTCCTAACCCAAATTTCTCAATTTCTAACCATTTTTAAGTTATTTTTCCCCTTTACTAACCCACTTTTGTCAAGTTCTAACCCCTTTTAAGCCATTTTTGGCAGTTTCTATCCAATTTTTGCCACGTTTAAACTCCTTTTAAGCTTTTTTTTTTCCATGCTGATTTTTGCCAAATTCTTTCCTGGTTTCAAAGTTTTTCGCTCATTTCTAACCCATTTTTCCCCATTTCTATCAAATTTAAACCAGTTTTCCCCCCGTTTGCTATGCATTCTTGTTACTTTCTTAAACGTTTTAAGCCACTTTTGGCCATTGCTAACACTTTTTTTATTTCCATTTTCTAAGTCGTTTTAAGCATTTTTTGGTTTCTTTTCCTAACCCAAATTTCTCAATTTCTAACCATTTTTAAGTTATTTTTCCCTTTCCTAACCCACTTTTGTCAAGTTCTAACCCCTTTTAAAGCCTTTCTGGCCATTTCTATCGCATTTTTGCCACGTTTCAACCCCTTTTAAGCTTTTTTTTTTTCTCCTTGCTATTTTTTGCCCAATTCTTTCCTGGTTTCTGAGTTTTTGGCTTATTTCTAACCCATTTTTCCCCATTTCTATCAAATTGAAACCGGTTTCCCCCCCGTTTGCTATGCATTCTTGTTACTCTCTTAAACGTTTTAAGCCACATTTGGCCATTGCTAACCCTTTTTTATTTCCATTTTCTAAGTCGTTTTAAGCATTTTTTGGTTTCTTTTCCTAACCCAAATTTCTCAATTTCTAACCATTTTTAAGTTATTTTTCCCCTTTCCTAACCCACTTTTGTCCAGCTCTAACCCCTTTATAATCCATTTTTGGCACTTTCTATCCTATTTTTGCAACGTTTCAACCCCTTGTAGGCTTTTTTTTTCCTCCTTGCTAATTTTTGCCCCATTCTTTCCTGGTTTCAGAGTTTTTCCCTCATTTCTAACCCATTTTTCCCCATTTCTATCAAATTGAAACCGGTTTTCTCCCATTTGCTATGCATTCTTGTTACTTTCTAATATGTTTTAAGCCAGTTTTGGCCATTACTAACCCTTATTTTATTTCCATTTTCTAAGTCGTTTTAAGCATTTTTTGGTTTCTTTTCCTAACCCAAATTTCTCAATTTCTAACCATTTTTAAGTTATTTTTCCCCTTTCCTAACCCACTTTTGTCAAGTTCTAACCCCTTTTAAGCCATTTTTGGCAGTTTCTGTATATTTTTGCCACGTTTAAACTCCTTTTAAGCTTTTTTTCCTTGCTAATTTTTGCCCAATTCTTTCCTGGTTTCAGAGTTTTTCGCTCATTTCTAACCCATTTTTCCCCATTTCTATCAAATTTAAACCAGTTTTTCCCCCGTTTGCTATGCATTCTTGTTACTTTCTAATATGTTTTAAGCCACTTTTGGCCATTACTAACCCTTTTTTTATTTCCATTTTCTAAGTCGTTTTAAGCATTTTTTGGTTTCTTTTCCTAACCCAAATTTCTCAATTTCTAACCATTTTTAAGATATTTTTCCCCTTTCCTAACCTACTTTTGTCAAGTTCTAGCCTCTTTTAATCCATTTCTGGCCATTTCTATCGTATTTTTGCCATGTTTCAGCACGTTTAAAGGCGGTTTTCTCGTTTTCTTACTATTTTTGCCCAATTCTTCCCTGGTTTCAGTGTTTTTCCCTCCCTTTTTAACCCATTTTTCCCCATTTCTAACAAATTTAAGCCTATTTTTTCCTGTTTGCTATGCATTCTTGTTACATTCTTAAACGTTTTAAGCCACTTTTGGCCATTACCAACCCTTTTTTTATTTCCATCTTCTAAGTCGTTTTAAGCATTTTTTGGTTTCTTTTCCTAACCCAAATTTCTCAATTTCTTACCATTCTTAAGTTATTTTTCCCCTTTCCTAACCCATTTTTTTCAAGATCTAACCCCTTTTAAATGATTACTGGCCATTTCTATCGCATTTTTGCCACGTTTCAACCCATTTTAAGCTTTTTTTTTTCCTTGCTAATTTTTGCCCAATTCTTTCCGGGTTTCAGAGATTTTCACTCATTTCTAACCCATTTTTCCCATTTCTATCAAATTGAAACCGGTCTTTCCCCTGTTTGCTATGCATTCTTGTTACTTTCTAATATGTTTTAAGCCACTTTTGGACATTACTAACCCTTTTTTTATTTCCATTTTCTAAGACGTTTTATGCATTTTTTGGTTTCTTTTCCTAACCCATATTTCTCAATTTCTAACCATTTTTAATTTATTTTTCCCCTTTCCTAACCCATTTTTCTCAAGATCTAACCCCTTTTAAATGATTACTGGCAATTTCTATCGCATTTTTGCCACGTTTCAACACATTTTAAGCTTTTTTTTTCTTTCCTTGCTAATTTTTGCTATGCATTCTTGTTACTTTCTTCAACTTTTTAAGCCACTTTTGGCCATTACTAACCCTTTTTTTATTTCCATTTTCTAAGTCGTTTTAAGCATTTTTTGGTTTCTTTTCCTAACCCAAATTTCTCAATTTCTAACCATTTTTAAGTTATTTTTCCCCTTTCCTAACCCACTTTGTCAAGTTCTAACCCCTTTTAATCCATTTTTGGCAGTTTCTATCCTATTTTTGCCACGTTTAAACTCCTTTTAAGCTTTTTTTTTTCCATGCTGATTTTTGCCCAATTCTTTCCTGGTTTCAGAGTTTTTCGCTCATTTCTAACCCATTTTTCCCCATTTCTATCAAATTTAAACCAGTTTTTCCCCCGTTTGCTATGCATTCTTGTTACTTTCTAATATGTTTTAAGCCACTTTTGGCCATTACTAACCCTTATTTTATTTCCATTTTCTAAGTCTTTTTAAGCATTTTTGGGTTTCTTTTCCTAACCCAAATTTCTCAATTTCTAATCATTTTTAAGATATTTTTCCCCTTTCCTAACCTACTTTTGTCAAGTTCTAACCCCTTTTAATCCATTTCTGGCAGTTTCTATCGTATTTTTGCCATGTTTCAGCTTGTTTTAAGGCGTTTTTTTCCTTTTCTTACGATTTTTGCCCAATTCTTTCCTGGTTTAAGTGTTTTTCTCCGTTTGTAACCCATTTTGCCCCATTTCTATCAAATTTAAACCGCTTTTTTCCCCCCGTTTGCTATGCATTCTTGTTACTTTCTTAAACGTTTTAAGCCACTTTTGGCCATTGCTAACCCTTTTTTATTTCCATTTTCTAAGTCGTTTTAAGCATTTTTTGGTTTCTTTTCCTAACCCATATTTCTCAATTTCTAACCATTTTTAAGTTATTTTTCCCCTTTCCTAACCCACTTTTGTCAAGTTCTAACCCCTTTTAAAGCATTTCTGGCCATTTCTATCGCATTTTTGCCACGTTTCAACCCCTTTTAAGCTTTTTTTTTTTCTCCTTGCTATTTTTTGCCCAATTCTTTCCTGGTTTCTGAGTTTTTGGCTTATTTCTAACCCATTTTTCCCCATTTCTATCAAATTGAAACCGGTTTCCCCCCCGTTTGCTATGCATTCTTGTTACTCTCTTAAACATTTTAAGCCACATTTGGCCATTGCTAACCCTTTTTTATTTCCATTTTCTAAGTCGTTTTAAGCATTTTTTGGTTTCTTTTCCTAACCCAAATTTCTCAATTTCTAACCATTTTTAAGTTATTTTTCCCCTTTCCTAACCCACTTTTGTCAAGCTCTAACCCCTTTATAATCCATTTTTGGCAGTTTCTATCCTATTTTTGCAACGTTTCAACCCCTTGTAAGCTTTTTTTTTCCTCCTTGCTAATTTTTGCCCCATTCTTTCCAGGTTTCAGAGTTTTTCGCTCATTTCTAACCCATTTTTCCCCATTTCTATCAAATTGAAACCGGTTTTCTCCCCATTTGCTATGCATTCTTGTTACTTTCTAATATGTTTTAAGCCAGATTTGGCCATTACTAACGCTTATTTTATTTCCATTTTCTAAGTCGTTTTAAGCATTTTTTGGTTTCTTTTCCTAACCCAAATTTCTCAATTTCTAACCATTTTTAAGTTATTTTTCCCCTTTCCTAACCCACTTTTGTCAAGTTCTAACCCCTTTTAAGCCATTTTTGGCAGTTTCTGTATATTTTTGCCACGTTTAAACTCCTTTTAAGCTTTTTTTTCCTTGCTAATTTTTGCCCAATTCTTTCCTGGTTTCAGAGTTTTTCGCTCATTTCTAACCCATTTTTCCCCATTTCTATCAAATTTAAACCAGTTTTTCCCCCGTTTGCTATGCATTCTTGTTACTTTCTAATATGTTTTAAGCCACTTTTGGCCATTACTAACCCTTTTTTTATTTCCATTTTCTAAGTCGTTTTAAGCATTTTTTGGTTTCTTTTCCTAACCCAAATGTCTCAATTTCTAACCATTTTTAAGATATTTTTCCCCTTTCCTAACCTACTTTTGTCAAGTTCTAGCCTCTTTTAATCCATTTCTGGCCATTTCTATCGTATTTTTGCCATGTTTCAGCACGTTTAAAGGCGGTTTTCTCGTTTTTTTACTATTTTTGCCCAATTCTTCCCTGGTTTCAGTGTTTTTCCTCCCTTTTTAACCCATTTTTCCCCATTTCTAACAAATTTAAGCCTATTTTTTCCTGTTTGCTATGCATTCTTGTTACTTTCTTAAACGTTTTAAGCCACTTTTAGCCATTACCAACCCTTTTTTTATTTCCATCTTCTAAGTCGTTTTAAGCATTTTTTGGTTTCCTATTCCTAACCCAAATTTCTCAATTTCTTACCATTCTTAAGTTATTTTTCCCCTTTCCTAACCCATTTTTTTCAAGATCTAACCCCTTTTAAATGATTACTGGCCATTTCTATCCAATTTTTTGCCACGTTTCAACCCATTTTAAGCT
This sequence comes from Pezoporus flaviventris, assembly GCF_033815535.1. NCBI lineage: Eukaryota > Metazoa > Chordata > Aves > Psittaciformes > Psittacidae > Pezoporus > Pezoporus flaviventris. The sequence continues at coordinate 282,932 of NW_026893055.1, forward strand.
TTTTTTTCTTTCCTTGCTAATTTTTGCCCAATTCTTTCTGGGTTTCAGAGATTTTCGCTCATTTCTAACCCATTTTTCCCATTTCTATCAAATTGAAACCGGTCTTTCCCCTGTTTGCTATGCATTCTTGTTACTTTCTTATATGTTTTAAGCCGCTTTTGGACATTACTAACCCTTTTTTTATTTCCATTTTCAAAGACGTTTTATGCATTTTTTGGTTTCTTTTCCTAACCCATATTTCTCAATTTCTAACCATTTTTAATTTATTTTTCCCTTTTCCTAACCCATTTTTCTCAAGATCTAACCCCTTTTAAATGATTACTGGCAATTTCTATCGCATTTTTGCCACGTTTCAACACATTTTAAGCTTTTTTTTCTTTCCTTGCTAATTTTTGCTATGCATTCTTGTTACTTTCTTCAACTTTTTAAGCCACTTTTGGCCATTACTAACCCTTATTTTATTTCCATTTTCTAAGTCGTTTTAAGCATTTTTGGTTTCTTTTCCTAACCCAAATTTCTCAATTTCTAACCATTTTTAAGTTATTTTTCCCCTTTCCTAACCCACTTTTGTCAAGTTCTAACCCCTTTTAAGCCATTTTTGGCAGTTTCTCTCCAATTTTTGCCACGTTTAAACTCCTTTTAAGCTTTTTTTTTTCCATGCTGATTTTTGCCAAATTCTTTCCTGGTTTCAAAGTTTTTCGCTCATTTCTAACCCATTTTTCCCCATTTCTATAAAATTTAAACCAGTTTTCCCCCCGTTTGCTATGCATTCTTGTTACTTTCTTAAACGTTTTAAGCCACTTTTGGCCATTGCTAACACTTTTTTTATTTCCATTTTCTAAGTCGTTTTAAGCATTTTTTGGTTTCTTTTCCTAACCCAAATTTCTCAATTTCTAACCATTTTTAAGTTATTTTTCCCCTTTCCTAACCCACTTTTGTCAAGTTCTAACCCCTTTTAAGCCATTTTTGGCAGTTTCTATCCAATTTTTGCCACGTTTAAACTCCTTTTAAGCTTTTTTTTTTCCATGCTGATTTTTGCCAAATTCTTTCCTGGTTTCAAAGTTTTTCGCTCATTTCTAACCCATTTTTCCCCATTTCTATCAAATTTAAACCAGTTTTCCCCCCGTTTGCTATGCATTCTTGTTACTTTCTTAAACGTTTTAAGCCACTTTTGGCCATTGCTAACACTTTTTTTATTTCCATTTTCTAAGTCGTTTTAAGCATTTTTTGGTTTCTTTTCCTAACCCAAATTTCTCAATTTCTAACCATTTTTAAGTTATTTTTCCCCTTTCCTAACCCACTTTTGTCAAGTTCTAACCCCTTTTAAAGCTTTTCTGGCAGTTTCTATCTTATTTTTGCCACGTTTAAACTCCTTTTAAGCTTTTTTTTTCCATGCTGATTTTTGCCCAATTCTTTCCTGGTTTCAGAGTTTTTCGCTCATTTCTAACCCATTTTTCCCCATTTCTATCAAATTTAAACCAGTTTTTCCCCCGTTTGCTATGCATTCTTGTTACTTTCTAATATGTTTTAAGCCACTTTTGGCCATTACTAACCCTTATTTTATTTCCATTTTCTAAGTCTTTTTAAGCATTTTTGGGTTTCTTTTCCTAACCCAAATTTCTCAATTTCTAATCATTTTTAAGATATTTTTCCCCTTTCCTAACCTACTTTTGTCAAGTTCTAACCCCTTTTAATCCATTTCTGGAAGTTTCTATCGTATTTTTGCCATGTTTCAGCTTGTTTTAAGGCGTTTTTTTCCTTTTCTTACGATTTTTGCCCAATTCTTTCCTGGTTTAAGTGTTTTTCTCCGTTTGTAACCCATTTTGCCCCATTTCTATCAAATTTAAACCGCTTTTTTCCCCCCGTTTGCTATGCATTCTTGTTACTTTCTTAAACGTTTTAAGCCACTTTTGGCCATTGCTAACCCTTTTTTATTTCCATTTTCTAAGTCGTTTTAAGCATTTTTTGGTTTCTTTTCCTAACCCATATTTCTCAATTTCTAACCATTTTTAAGTTATTTTTCCCCTTTCCTAACCCACTTTTGTCAAGTTCTAACCCCTTTTAAAGCATTTCTGGCCATTTCTATCGCATTTTTGCCACGTTTCAACCCCTTTTAAGCTTTTTTTTTTTCTCCTTGCTATTTTTTGCCCAATTCTTTCCTGGTTTCTGAGTTTTTGGCTTATTTCTAACCCATTTTTCCCCATTTCTATCAAATTGAAACCGGTTTCCCCCCCGTTTGCTATGCATTCTTGTTACTCTCTTAAACATTTTAAGCCACATTTGGCCATTGCTAACCCTTTTTTATTTCCATTTTCTAAGTCGTTTTAAGCATTTTTTGGTTTCTTTTCCTAACCCAAATTTCTCAATTTCTAACCATTTTTAAGTTATTTTTCCCCTTTCCTAACCCACTTTTGTCAAGCTCTAACCCCTTTATAATCCATTTTTGGCAGTTTCTATCCTATTTTTGCAACGTTTCAACCCCTTGTAAGCTTTTTTTTTTCCTCCTTGCTAATTTTTGCCCCATTCTTTCCAGGTTTCAGAGTTTTTCGCTCATTTCTAACCCATTTTTCCCCATTTCTATCAAATTGAAACCGGTTTTCTCCCCATTTGCTATGCATTCTTGTTACTTTCTAATATGTTTTAAGCCAGTTTTGGCCATTACTAACGCTTATTTTATTTCCATTTTCTAAGTCGTTTTAAGCATTTTTTGGTTTCTTTTCCTAACCCAAATTTCTCAATTTCTAACCATTTTTAAGTTATTTTTCCCCTTTCCTAACCCACTTTTGTCAAGTTCTAACCCCTTTTAATCCATTTTTGGCAGTTTCTATCCTATTTTTGCCACATTTAAACTCCTTTTAAGCTTTTTTTTTCCATGCTAATTTTTGCCCAATTCTTTCCTGGTTTCAGAGTTTTTCCCTCATGTCTAACCCATTTTTCCCCATTTCTATAAAATTGAAACCGGTTTCCTCCCCGTTTCCTATGCATTCTTGTTACTTTCTTAAACGTTTTAAGCCACTTTTGGCCATTGCTAACCCTTATTTTATTTCCATTTTCTAAGTCGCTTTAAGCATTTTTGGGTTTCTTTTCCTAACCCAAATTTCTCAATTTCTAACCATTTTTAAGTTATTTTTCCCCTTTCCTAACCCATTTTTGTCAAGTCCTAACCCCTTTTAATCCATTTTTGGCAGTTTCTATCCTATTTTTGCCACGTTTAAACTCCTTTTAAGCTTTTTTTTCCTTGCGAATTTTCCCAATTCTTTCCTGGTTTCAGAGTTTTTTGCTCATTTCTAACTCATTTTTCCCCATTTCTATCAAATTTAAACCAGTTTTTCCCCCGTTTGCTATGCATTCTTGTTACTTTCTTAAACGTTTTAAGCCACTTTTGGCCATTGCTAACCCTTTTTTTTATTTCCATTTTCTAAGTCGTTTTAAGCATTTTTTTGTTTCTTTTCCTAACCCAAATTTCTCAATTTCTAACCATTTTTAAGTTATTTTTCCCCTTTCCTAACCCACTTTTGTCAAGTTCTAACCCCTTTTAATCTATTTTTGGCAGTTTCTATCCTATTTTTGCCACGTTTAAACTCCTTTTAAGCTTTTTTTTTCCATGCTAATTTTTGCCCAATTCTTTCCTGGTTTCAGAGTTTTTCCCTCATGTCTAACCCATTTTTCCCCATTTCTATAAAATTGAAACCGGTTTCCCCCCCGTTTGCTATGCATTCTTGTTACTTTCTTAAACGTTTTAAGCCACTTTTGACCATTGCTAACCCTTATTTATTTCCATTTTCTAAGTCGTTTTAAGCATTTTTTCGTTTCTTTTCCTAACCCAAATTTCTCAATTTCTAACCATTTTTAAGTTATTTTTCCCCTTTCCTAACCCATTTTTGTCAAGTCCTAACCCCTTTTAATCCATTTTTGGCAGTTTCTATCCTATTTTTGCCACGTTTAAACTCTTTTTAAGCTTTTTTTTCCATGCTAATTTTTGCGCAATTCTTTCCTGGTTTCAGAGTTTTTCCCTCATTTCTAACCCATTTTTCCCCATTTCTATAAAATTGAAACCGGTTTTCCCCCCATTTGCTATGCATTCTTGTTACTTTCTTAAACGTTTTAAGCCACTTTTGGCCATTGCTAACCCTTTTTTTATTTCCATTTTCTAAGTCGTTTTAAGCATTTTTTCGTTTCTTTTCCTAACCCAAATTTCTCAATTTCTAACCATTTTTAAGTTATTTTTCCCCTTTCCTAGCCCATTTTTGTCAAGTTCTAACCCCTTTTAATCCATTTTTGGCAGTTTCTATCCTATTTTTGCCACGTTTAAACTCCTTTTAAGCTTTTTTTTTCCATGCTAATTTTTGCCCAATTCTTTCCTGGTTTCAGAGTTTTTCCCTCATTTCTAACCCATTTTTCCCCATTTCTATAAAATTGAAACCGGTTTTTCCCCCGTTTGCTATGCATTCTTCTTACTTTCTTAAACGTTTTAAGCCCCTTTTGGCCATTGCTAACCCTTTTTTTATTTCCATTTTCTAAGTCGTTTTAAGCATTTTTTGGTTTCTTTTCCTAACCCAAATTTCTCAATTTCTAACCATTTTTAAGTTATTTTTCCCCTTTCCTAACCCACTTTTGACAAGTTCTAACCCCTTTTAAAGCATTTCTGGCCATTTCTATCCAATTTTTGCCACGTTTAAACTCCTTTTAAGCTTTTTTTTTCCATGCTAATTTTTGCCCAATTCTTTCCTGGTTTCAGAGTTTTTCCCTCATGTCTAACCCATTTTTCCCCATTTCTATAAAATTGAAACCGGTTTTCCCCCCATTTGCTATGCATTCTTGTTACTTTCTTAAACGTTTTAAGCCACTTTTGGCCATTGCTAACCCTTTTTTTATTTCCATTTTCTAAGTCGTTTTAAGGATTTTTTGGTTTCTTTTCCTGACTCAAATTCCTCAATTTCTAACCATTTTTAAGTTATTTTTCCCCTTTCCTAACCCATTTTTGTCAAGTTCTAACCCCTTTTAATCCATTTTTGGCAGTTTCTATCCAATTTTTGCCACGTTTCAACCCCTTTTAAGCTTTTTTTTTTCTCCTTGATATTTTTTGCCCAATTCTTTCCTGGTTTCAGAGTTTTTCCCTCATTTCTAACCCATTTTTCCCCATTTCTATCAAATTTAAACCAGTTTTCACCCCGTTTGCTATGCATTCTTGTTACTGTCTTAAACGTTTTAAGCCACTTTTGGCCATTGCTAACCCTGTTTTTATTTCCATTTTCTAAGTCGTTTTAAGCATTTTTTGGTTTCTTTTCCTAACCCAAATTTCTCAATTTCTAACCATTTTTAAGTTATTTTTCCCCTTTCCTAACCCACTTTTGTCAAATTCTAACCCCTTTTAATCCATTTTTGGCAGTTTCTATCCTATTTTTCCACGTTTAAACTCCTTTTAAGCTTTTTTTTCTCCTTGCTAATTTTTGCCCAATTCTTTCCTGGTTTCAGAGTTTTTCCCTCATTTCTAACCCATTTTTCCCCATTTCTATCAAATTTAAACCAGTTTTCCCCCGTTTGCTATGCATTCTGGTTACTTTCTTAAACGTTTTAAGCCACTTTTGGCCATTGCTAACCCTTTTTTTATTTCCATTTTCTAAGTCGTTTTAAGCATTTTTTGGTTTCTTTTCCTAACCCAAATTTCTCAATTTCTAACCATTTTTAAGTTATTTTTCCCCTTTCCTAACCCATTTTTGTCAAGTTCTAACCCCTTTTAATCCATTTTTGGCAGTTTCTATCCTATTTTTCCACGTTTAAACTCCTTTTAAGCTTTTTTTTCTCCTTGCTAATTTTTGCCCAATTCTTTCCTGGTTTCAGAGTTTTTCCCTCATTTCTAACCCATTTTTCCCCATTTCTATCAAATCTAAACCAGTTTTCCCCCGTTTGCTATGCATTCTTGTTACTTTCTTAAACGTTTTAAGCCACTTTTGGCCATTGCTAACCCTTTTTTTATTTCCATTTTCTAAGTCGTTTTAAGCATTTTTTGGTTTCTTTTCCTAACCCAAATTTCTCAATTTCTAACCATTTTTAAGTTATTTTTCCCCTTTCCTAACCCATTTTTGTCAAGTTCTAACCCCTTTTAATCCATTTTTGGCAGTTTCTATCCTATTTTTCCACGTTTAAACTCCTTTTAAGCTTTTTTTTTTCCTTGCTAATTTTTGCCCAATTCTTTCCTGGTTTCAGAGTTTTTCCCTCATGTCTAACCCATTTTTCCCCATTTCTATAAAATTGAAACCGGTTTCCCCCCGTTTCCTATGCATTCTTCTTACTTTCTTAAACGTTTTAAGCCCCTTTTGGCCATTGCTAACCCTTATTTTATTTCCATTTTCTAAGTCGCTTTAAGCATTTTTGGGTTTCTTTTCCTAACCCAAATTTCTCAATTTCTAACCATTTTTAAGTGATTTTTCCCCTTTCCTAACCCACTTTTGTCAAGTTCTAACCCCTTTTAATCCATTTTTGGCAGTTTTCTATCCTATTTTTGCCACGTTTCATCCCTTTTAAGCTTTTTTTTTCTCCTTGCTAATTTTTGCCCAATTCTTTCCTGGTTTCAGAGTTTTTCGCTCATTTCTAACCATTTTCCCATTTCTATCAAATTGAAACCGTTTTTCCCCCCGTTTGCTATGCATTCTTGTTACTTTCTAATATGTTTTAAGCCACTTTTGGCCATTACTAACCCTTTTTTATTTCCATTTTCTAAGTCGTTTTAAGCATTTTTTGGTTTCTTTTCCTAACCCAAATTTCTCAATTTCTAACCATTTTTAAGTTATTTTTCCCCTTTCCTAACCCACTTTTGTCAAGTTCTAACGCCTTTTAAAGCATTTTTGGCAGTTTCTATCCTATTTTTGCCACGTTTAAACTCCTTTTAAGCTTTTTTTTCCTTGCGAATTTTCCAATTCTTTCCTGGTTTCAGAGTTTTTTGCTCATTTCTAACTCATTTTTCCCCATTTCTATCAAATTTAAACCAGTTTTTCCCCCGTTTGCTATGCATTCTTGTTACTTTCTTAAACGTTTTAAGCCACTTTTGGCCATTGCTAACCCTTTTTTTATTTCCATTTTCTAAGTCGTTTTAAGCATTTTTTCGTTTCTTTTCCTAACCCAAATTTCTCAATTTCTAACCATTTTTAAGTTATTTTTCCCCTTTCCTAACCCACTTTTGTCAAGTTCTAACCCCTTTTATCTATTTTTGGCAGTTTCTATCCTATTTTTGCCACGTTTAAACTCCTTTTAAGCTTTTTTTTCCATGCTAATTTTTGCCCAATTCTTTCCTGGTTTCAGAGTTTTTCCCTCATGTCTAACCCATTTTTCCCCATTTCTATAAAATTGAAACCGGTTTTCCCCCCATTTGCTATGCATTCTTGTTACTTTCTTAAACGTTTTAAGCCACTTTTGGCCATTGCTAACCCTTTTTTTATTTCCATTTTCTAAGTCGTTTTAAGCATTTTTTCGTTTCTTTTCCTAACCCAAATTTCTCAATTTCTAACCATTTTTAAGTTATTTTTCCCCTTTCCTAGCCCATTTTTGTCAAGTTCTAACCCCTTTTTAATCCATTTTTGGCAGTTTCTATCCTATTTTTGCCACGTTTAAACTCCTTTAAGCTTTTTTTTTCCATGCTAATTTTTGCCCAATTCTTTCCTGGTTTCAGAGTTTTTCCCTCATTTCTAACCCATTTTTCCCCATTTCTATCAAATTTAAACCAGTTTTCCCCCGTTTGCTATGCATTCTTGTTACTTTCTTAAACGTTTTAAGCCACTTTTGGCCATTGCTAACCCTTTTTTTATTTCCATTTTCTAAGTCGTTTTAAGCATTTTTTGGTTTCTTTTCCTAACCCAAATTTCTCAATTTCTAACCATTTTTAAGTTATTTTTCCCCTTTCCTAACCCACTTTTGACAAGTTCTAACCCCTTTTAAAGCATTTCTGGCCATTTCTATCCAATTTTTGCCACGTTTAAACTCCTTTTAAGCTTTTTTTTTCCATGCTAATTTTTGCCCAATTCTTTCCTGGTTTCAGAGTTTTTCCCTCATGTCTAACCCATTTTTCCCCATTTCTATAAAATTGAAACCGGTTTTCCCCCCATTTGCTATGCATTCTTGTTACTTTCTTAAACGTTTTTAAGCCACTTTTGGCCATTGCTAACCCTTTTTTTATTTCCATTTTCTAAGTCGTTTTAAGGATTTTTTGGTTTCTTTTCCTGACTCAAATTCCTCAATTTCTAACCATTTTTAAGTTATTTTTCCCCTTTCCTAACCCATTTTTGTCAAGTTCTAACCCCTTTTAATCCATTTTTGGCAGTTTCTATCCAATTTTTGCCACGTTTCAACCCCTTTTAAGCTTTTTTTTTTCTCCTTGATATTTTTTGCCCAATTCTTTCCTGGTTTCAGAGTTTTTCCCTCATTTCTAACCCATTTTTCCCCATTTCTATCAAATTTAAACCAGTTTTCACCCCGTTTGCTATGCATTCTTGTTACTGTCTTAAACGTTTTAAGCCACTTTTGGCCATTGCTAACCCTGTTTTTATTTCCATTTTCTAAGTCGTTTTAAGCATTTTTTGGTTTCTTTTCCTAACCCAAATTTCTCAATTTCTAACCATTTTTAAGTTATTTTTCCCCTTTCCTAACCCACTTTTGTCAAATTCTAACCCCTTTTAATCCATTTTTGGCAGTTTCTATCCTATTTTTCCACGTTTAAACTCCTTTTAAGCTTTTTTTTCTCCTTGCTAATTTTTGCCCAATTCTTTCCTGGTTTCAGAGTTTTTCCCTCATTTCTAACCCATTTTTCCCCATTTCTATCAAATTTAAACCAGTTTTCCCCCGTTTGCTATGCATTCTTGTTACTTTCTTAAACGTTTTAAGCCACTTTTGGCCATTGCTAACCCTTTTTTTATTTCCATTTTCTAAGTCGTTTTAAGCATTTTTTGGTTTCTTTTCCTAACCCAAATTTCTCAATTTCTAACCATTTTTAAGTTATTTTTCCCCTTTCCTAACCCATTTTTGTCAAGTTCTAACCCCTTTTAATCCATTTTTGGCAGTTTCTATCCTATTTTTCCACGTTTAAACTCCTTTTAAGCTTTTTTTTCTCCTTGCTAATTTTTGCCCAATTCTTTCCTGGTTTCAGAGTTTTCCCTCATTTCTCCCATTTTTCCCCATTTCTATCAAATTTAAACCAGTTTTCCCCCGTTTGCTATGCATTCTTGTTACTTTCTTAAACGTTTTAAGCCACTTTTGGCCATTGCTAACCCTTTTTTTATTTCCATTTTCTAAGTCGTTTTAAGCATTTTTTGGTTTCTTTTCCTAACCCAAATTTCTCAATTTCTAACCATTTTTAAGTTATTTTTCCCCTTTCCTAACCCATTTTTGTCAAGTTCTAACCCCTTTTAATCCATTTTTGGCAGTTTCTATCCTATTTTTCCACGTTTAAACTCCTTTTAAGCTTTTTTTTCTCCTTGCTAATTTTTGCCCAATTCTTTCCTGGTTTCAGAGTTTTTCCCTCATTTCTAACCCATTTTTCCCCATTTCTATCAAATTTAAACCAGTTTTCCCCCGTTTGCTATGCATTCTTGTTACTTTCTTAAACGTTTTAAGCCACTTTTGGCCATTGCTAACCCTTTTTTTATTTCCATTTTCTAAGTCGTTTTAAGCATTTTTTGGTTTCTTTTCCTAACCCAAATTTCTCAATTTCTAACCATTTTTAAGTTATTTTTCCCCTTTCCTAACCCATTTTTGTCAAGTTCTAACCCCTTTTAATCCATTTTTGGCAGTTTCTATCCTATTTTTCCACGTTTAAACTCCTTTTAAGCTTTTTTTTTTCCTTGCTAATTTTTGCCCAATTCTTTCCTGGTTTCAGAGTTTTTCCCTCATGTCTAACCCATTTTTCCCCATTTCTATAAAATTGAAACCGGTTTCCCCCCCGTTTCCTATGCATTCTTCTTACTTTCTTAAACGTTTTAAGCCCCTTTTGGCCATTGCTAACCCTTATTTTATTTCCATTTTCTAAGTCGCTTTAAGCATTTTTGGGTTTCTTTTCCTAACCCAAATTTCTCAATTTCTAACCATTTTTAAGTGATTTTTCCCCTTTCCTAACCCACTTTTGTCAAGTTCTAACCCCTTTTAATCCATTTTTGGCAGTTTCTATCCTATTTTTGCCACGTTTCATCCCTTTTAAGCTTTTTTTTTCTCCTTGCTAATTTTTGCCCAATTCTTTCCTGGTTTCAGAGTTTTTCGCTCATTTCTAACCCATTTTTCCCCATTTCTATCAAATTGAAACCGTTTTTCCCCCCGTTTGCTATGCATTCTTGTTACTTTCTAATATGTTTTAAGCCACTTTTGGCCATTACTAACCCTTTTTTTATTTCCATTTTCTAAGTCGTTTTAAGCATTTTTTGGTTTCTTTTCCTAACCCAAATTTCTCAATTTCTAACCATTTTTAAGTTATTTTTCCCCTTTCCTAACCCATTTTTGTCAAGTCCTAACCCCTTTTAATCCATTTTTGGCAGTTTCTATCCTATTTTTGCCACGTTTAAACTCCTTTTAAGCTTTTTTTTCCTTGCGAATTTTCCCAATTCTTTCCTGGTTTCAGAGTTTTTTGCTCATTTCTAACTCATTTTTCCCCATTTCTATCAAATTTAAACCAGTTTTTCCCCCGTTTGCTATGCATTCTTGTTACTTTCTTAAACGTTTTAAGCCACTTTTGGCCATTGCTAACCCTTTTTTTATTTCCATTTTCTAAGTCGTTTTAAGCATTTTTTCGTTTCTTTTCCTAACCCAAATTTCTCAATTTCTAACCATTTTTAAGTTATTTTTCCCCTTTCCTAACCCACTTTTGTCAAGTTCTAACCCCTTTTAATCTATTTTTGGCAGTTTCTATCCTATTTTTGCCACGTTTAAACTCCTTTTAAGCTTTTTTTTTCCATGCTAATTTTTGCCCAATTCTTTCCTGGTTTCAGAGTTTTTCCCTCATGTCTAACCCATTTTTCCCCATTTCTATAAAATTGAAACAGGTTTCCCCCCCGTTTGCTATGCATTCTTGTTACTTTCTTAAACGTTTTAAGCCACTTTTGACCATTGCTAACCCTTATTTATTTCCATTTTCTAAGTCGTTTTAAGCATTTTTTCGTTTCTTTTCCTAACCCAAATTTCTCAATTTCTAACCATTTTAAGTTATTTTTCCCCTTTCCTAACCCATTTTTGTCAAGTCCTAACCCCTTTTAATCCATTTTTGGCAGTTTCTATCCTATTTTTGCCACGTTTAAACTCTTTTTAAGCTTTTTTTTCCATGCTAATTTTTGCGCAATTCTTTCCTGGTTTCAGAGTATTTCCCTCATTTCTAACCTATTTTTCCCGATTTCTATAAAACTGAAACCGGTTTTCCCCCCGTTTACTATGCATTCTTGTTACTTTCTTCAACGTTTTAAGCCACTTTTGGCCATTGCTAACCCTTTTTTTTATTTCCATTTTCTAAGTCGTTTTAAGCATTTTTGGTTTCTTTTCCTAACCCAAATTTCTCAATTTCTAACCATTTTTAAGTTATTTTTCCCCTTTCCTAACCCACTTTTGACAAGTTCTAACCCCTTTTAAAGCATTTCTGGCCATTTCTATCCAATTTTTGCCACGTTTAAACTCCTTTTAAGCTTTTTTTTTCCATGCTAATTTTTGCCCAATTCTTTCCTGGTTTCAGAGTTTTTCCCTCATGTCTAACCCATTTTTCCCCATTTCTATAAAATTGAAACCGGTTTTCCCCCCATTTGCTATGCATTCTTGTTACTTTCTTAAACGTTTTAAGCCACTTTTGGCCATTGCTAACCCTTTTTTTATTTCCATTTTCTAAGTCGATTTAAGCCTTTTTTGGTTTCTTTTCCTAACTCAAATTCCTCAATTTCTAACCATTTTTAAGTTATTTTTCCCCTTTCCTAACCCATTTTTGTCAAGTTCTAACCCCTTTTAATCCATTTTTGGCAGTTTCTATCCAATTTTTGCCACGTTTCAACCCCTTTTAAGCTTTTTTTTTTCTCCTTGATATTTTTTGCCCAATTCTTTCCTGGTTTCAGAGTTTTTCCCTCATTTCTAACCCATTTTTCCCCATTTCTATCAAATTTAAACCAGTTTTCACCCCGTTTGCTATGCATTCTTTTTACTGTCTTAAACGTTTTAAGCCACTTTTGGCCATTGCTAACCCTGTTTTTATTTCCATTTTCTAAGTCGTTTTAAGCATTTTTTGGTTTCTTTTCCTAACCCAAATTTCTCAATTTCTAACCATTTTTAAGTTATTTTTCCCCTTTCCTAACCCACTTTTGTCAAATTCTAACCCCTTTTAATCCATTTTTGGCAGTTTCTATCCTATTTTTCCACGTTTAAACTCCTTTTAAGCTTTTTTTTCTCCTTGCTAATTTTTGCCCAATTCTTTCCTGGTTTCAGAGTTTTTCCCTCATTTCTAACCCATTTTTCCCCATTTCTATCAAATTTAAACCAGTTTTCCCCCGTTTGCTATGCATTCTTGTTACTTTCTTAAACGTTTTAAGCCACTTTTGGCCATTGCTAACCCTTTTTTTATTTCCATTTTCTAAGTCGTTTTAAGCATTTTTTGGTTTCTTTTCCTAACCCAAATTTCTCAATTTCTAACCATTTTTAAGTTATTTTTCCCCCTTTCCTAACCCATTTTTGTCAAGTTCTAACCCCTTTTAATCCATTTTTGGCAGTTTCTATCCAGTTTTTGCCACGTTTCAACCCCTTTTAAGCTTTTTTTCTCCTTGCTAATTTTTGCCCAATTCTTTCCTGGTTTCAGAGTTTTTCGCTCATTTCTAACTCATTTTTCCCCATTTCTATCAAATTTAAACCAGTTTTTCCCCAGTTTGCTATGCATTCTTGTTACTTTCTTAAACGTTTTAAGCCACTTTTGGCCATTGCTAACCCTTTTTTTATTTCCATTTCCTATGTCGTTTTAAGCATTTTTTGGTTTCTTTTCCTAACCCAAATTTCTCAATTTCTAACCATTTTTAAATTACTTTTCCCCTTTCCTAACCGATTTTTGTCAACTTCTAACCCCTTTTAATCCATTTTTGGCAGTTTCTATCCTATTTTTGCCACGTTTCAACCCCTTGTAAGCTTTTTTTTTTCTCTCCTCGCTATTTTTTGCCCAATTCTTTCCTGGTTTCAGAGTTTTTCGCTCATTTCTAACCCATTTTTCCCCATTTCTATCAAATTGAAACCGTTTTTCCCCCCGTTTGCTATGCATTCTTGTTACTTTCTAATATGTTTTAAGCCACTTTTGGCCATTACTAACCCTTTTTTTATTTCCATTTTCTAAGTCGTTTTAAGCATTTTTTGGTTTCTTTTCCTAACCCAAATTTCTCAATTTCTAACCATTTTTAAGTTATTTTTCCCCTTTCCTAACCCATTTTTGTCAAGTTCTAACCCCTTTTAATCCATTTTTGGCAGTTTCTATCCTATTTTTCCACGTTTAAACTCCTTTTAAGCTTTTTTTTCTCCTTGCTAATTTTTGCCCAATTCTTTCCTGGTTTCAGAGTTTTTCCCTCATTTCTAACCCATTTTTCCCCATTTCTATCAAATTTAAACCAGTTTTCCCCCGTTTGCTATGCATTCTTGTTACTTTCTTAAACGTTTTAAGCCACTTTTGGCCATTGCTAACCCTTTTTTTATTTCCATTTTCTAAGTCGTTTTAAGCATTTTTTGGTTTCTTTTCCTAACCCAAATTTCTCAATTTCTAACCATTTTTAAGTTATTTTTCCCCTTTCCTAACCCATTTTTGTCAAGTTCTAACCCCTTTTAATCCATTTTTGGCAGTTTCTATCCTATTTTTCCACGTTTAAACTCCTTTTAAGCTTTTTTTTTTCCTTGCTAATTTTTGCCCAATTCTTTCCTGGTTTCAGAGTTTTTCGCTCATTTCTAACCCATTTTTCCCCATTTCTATCAAATTGAAACCGGTTTTCCCCCCGTTTGCTATGCATTCTTGTTACTTTCTTAAACGTTTTAAGCCACTTTTGGAGATTGCTAACCCTTTTTTTATTTCCATTTTCTAAGTCGTTTTAAGCATTTTTTCGTTTCTTTTCCTAACCCAAATTTCTCAATTTCTAACCATTTTTAAGTTATTTTTCCCCTTTCCTAACCCATTTTTGTCAACTTCTAACCCCTTTTAATCCATTTTTGGCAGTTTCTATCCTATTTTTGCCACGTTTCAACCCCTTGTAAGCTTTTTTTTTTTCTCTCCTCGCTATTTTTTGCCCAATTCTTTCCTGGTTTCAGAGTTTTTCGCTCATTTCTAACCCATTTTTCCCCATTTCTATCAAATTGAAACCGTTTTTCCCCCCGTTTGCTATGCATTCTTGTTACTTTCTAATATGTTTTAAGCCACTTTTGGCCATTACTAACCCTTTTTTTATTTCCATTTTCTAAGTCGTTTTAAGCATTTTTTGGTTTCTTTTCCTAACCCAAATTTCTCAATTTCTAACCATTTTTTAAGTTATTTTTCCCCTTTCCTAACCCATTTTTGTCAAGTCCTAACCCCTTTTAATCCATTTTTGGCAGTTTCTATCCTATTTTTGCCACATTTAAACTCCTTTTAAGCTTTTTTTTTCCATGCTAATTTTTGCCCAATTCTTTCCTGGTTTCAGAGTTTTTCCCTCATGTCTAACCCATTTTTCCCCATTTCTATAAAATTGAAACCGGTTTCCCCCCCGTTTCCTATGCATTCTTGTTACTTTCTTAAACGTTTTAAGCCACTTTTGGCCATTGCTAACCCTTATTTTATTTCCATTTTCTAAGTCGCTTTAAGCATTTTTGGGTTTCTTTTCCTAACCCAAATTTCTCAATTTCTAACCATTTTTAAGTTATTTTTCCCCTTTCCTAACCCACTTTTGTCAAGTTCTAACCCCTTTTAATCCATTTCTGGCCATTTCTATCCAATTTTTGCCTCGTTTCAACCCCTTGTAAGCTTTTTTTTTTTCTCTCCTCGCTATCTTTTGCCCAATTCTTTCCTGGTTTCAGAGTTTTTCGCTCATTTCTAACCCATTTTTCCCCATTTCTATCAAATTTAAACCAGTTTTTCCCCCGTTTGCTATGCATTCTTGTTGCTTTCTAATATGTTTTAAGCCACTTCTGGCCATTACTAACCCTTATTTTATTTCCATTTTCTAAGTCGTTTTAAGCATTTTTGGGTTTCTTTTCCTAACCCAAATTTCTCAATTTCTAACCATTTTTAAGTTATTTTTCCCCTTTCCTAACCCATTTTTGTCAAGTTCTAACCCCTTTTAATCCATTTTTGGCAGTTTCTATCCAGTTTTTGCCACGTTTCAACCCGTTTTAAGCTTTTTTTTTTCCTTGCTAATTTTTGCCCAATTCTTTCCTGGTTTCAGAGTTTTTCGCTCATTTCTAACTCATTTTTCCCCATTTCTATCAAATTTAAACCAGTTTTTCCCCCGTTTGCTATGCATACTTGTTGCTTTCTAATATGTTTTAAGCCACTTTTGGCCATTACTAACCCTTATTTTATTTCCATTTTCTAAGTCGCTTTAAGCATTTTTGGGTTTCTTTTCCTAACCCAAATTTCTCAATTTCTAACCATTTTTAAGTGATTTTTCCCCTTTCCTAACCCACTTTTGTCAAGTTCTAACCCCTTTTAATCCATTTTTGGCAGTTTCTATCCTATTTTTGCCACGTTTCATCCCTTTTAAGCTTTTTTTTTCTCCTTGCTAATTTTTGCCCAATTCTTTCCTGGTTTCAGAGTTTTTCGCTCATTTCTAACCCATTTTTCCCCATTTCTATCAAATTGAAACCGTTTTTTCCCCCCGTTTGCTATGCATTCTTGTTACTTTCTAATATGTTTTAAGCCACTTTTGGCCATTACTAACCCTTTTTTTATTTCCATTTTCTAAGTCGTTTTAAGCATTTTTTGGTTTCTTTTCCTAACCCAAATTTCTCAATTTCTAACCATTTTTAAGTTATTTTTCCCCTTTCCTAACCCATTTTTGTCAAGTCCTAACCCCTTTTAATCCATTTTTGGCAGTTTCTATCCTATTTTTGCCACGTTTAAACTCCTTTTAAGCTTTTTTTTCCTTGCGAATTTTCCCAATTCTTTCCTGGTTTCAGAGTTTTTCCCTCATGTCTAACCCATTTTTCCCCATTTCTATAAAATTGAAACCGGTTTCCCCCCCGTTTGCTATGCATTCTTGTTACTTTCTTAAACGTTTTAAGCCACTTTTGACCATTGCTAACCCTTATTTATTTCCATTTTCTAAGTCGTTTTAAGCATTTTTTCGTTTCTTTTCCTAACCCAAATTTCTCAATTTCTAACCATTTTTAAGTTATTTTTCCCCTTTCCTAACCCATTTTTGTCAAGTCCTAACCCCTTTTAATCCATTTTTGGCAGTTTCTATCCTATTTTTGCCACGTTTAAACTCTTTTTAAGCTTTTTTTTCCATGCTAATTTTTGCGCAATTCTTTCCTGGTTTCAGAGTTTTTCCCTCATTTCTAACCTATTTTTCCCGATTTCTATAAAACTGAAACCGGTTTTCCCCCCGTTTGCTATGCATTCTTGTTACTTTCTTCAACGTTTTAAGCCACTTTTGGCCATTGCTAACCCTTTTTTTATTTCCATTTTCTAAGTCGTTTTAAGCATTTTTTCGTTTCTTTTCCTAACTCAAATGTCTCAATTTCTAACCATTTTTAAGTTATTTTTCCCCTTTCCTAACCCATTTTTGTCAAGTTCTAACCCCTTTTAGACAATTTCTGGCCATTTCTATCACATTTTTGCCACGTTTCAACCCAATTTAAGCTTTTTTTTTTTCTTTTCTTGCTAATTTTTGCACAATTCTTTCCTGGTTTCAGAGATTTTCGCTCATTTCTAACCCATTTTTCCCCATATCTATCACATTTAAACGGGTTTACCCCCATTAGATATGCATTCTTGTTTCTTTCTTAAACGTTTTAAGCCACTTTTGGCCATTGCTAACCCTTTTTTTATTTCCATTTTCTAAGTTGTTTTAAGCATTTTTTCGTTTCTTTTCCTAACGCATATTTTGCAATTTCTAACCATTTTTAATTTGTTTTTCCTCTTTCCTAACCCATTTTTGTCAAGTTCTAACCCCTTTTAATCCATTTTTGGCAGTTTCTATCCTATTTTTGCCACGTTTAAACTCCTTTTAAGGTTTATTTTTTTTCTCCTTGCTATTTTTTGCCCAATTCTTTCCTGGTTTCAGAGTTTTTCGCTCATTTCTAACTCATTTTTCCCCATTTCTATCAAATTTAAACCAGTTTTTCCCCCGTTTGCTATGCATTCTTGTTACTTTCTTATACGTTTTAAGCCACTTTTGGCCATTGCTAACCCAATTTTTATTTTAATTTTCTAAGTCGTTTTAAGCATTTTTTGGTTTCTTTTCCTAACCCAAATTCCTCAATTTCTAACCATTTTTAGGTGATTTTTCCCCTTTCCTAACCCACTTTTGTCAAGTTCTAACCCCTTTTAATCCATTTTTGGCAGTTTCTATCCAATTTTTGCCTCGTTTCAACCCCTTGTAAGCTTTTTTTTTTTCTCTCCTCGCTATTTTTGCCCAATTCTTTCCTGGTTTCAGAGTTTTTCGCCCATTTCTAACCCATTTTTCCCCATTTCTATCAAATTGTAACCGGTTTCCCCCCCGTTTGCTATGCATTCTTGTTACTTTCTAATATGTTTTAAGCCACTTTTGGCCATTACTAACCCTTTTTTTATTTCCATTTTCTAAGTCGTTTTAAGCATTTTTTGGCTTCTTTTCCTAACCCAAATGTCTCAATTTCTAACCATTTTTAAGTGATTTTTCCCCTTTCCTAACCCACTTTTGTCAAGTTCTAACCCCTTTTAATTCATTTTTGGCAGTTTCTATCCTATTTTTGCCACGTTTCATCCCCTTTTAAGCTTTTTTTTTTCCTCCTTGCTAATTTTTGCCCAATTCTTTCCTGGTTTCAGAGTTTTTCCCTCATTTCTAACCCATTTTTCTCCATTTCTATCAAATCTAAACGTCTTTTTTCCCCCGTATGCTATGCATTCTTGTTACTTTCTTAAACGTTTTAAGCCACTTTTGGCCATTGCTAACCCTTTTTTTATTTCCATTTTCTAAGTCGTTTTAAGCATTTTTTGGCTTCTTTTCCTAACCTAAATTTCTCAATTTCTAACCATTTTTAAGTTATTTTTCCCCTTTCCTAACCCATTTTTGTCAAGTCCTAACCCCTTTTAATCCATTTTTGGCAGTTTCTATCCTATTTTTGCCACATTTAAACTCCTTTTAAGCTTTTTTTTCCTTGCGAATTTTCCCAATTCTTTCCTGGTTTCAGAGTTTTTTGCTCATTTCTAACTCATTTTTCCCCATTTCTATCAAATTTAAACCAGTTTTTTCCCCCGTTTGCTATGCATTCTTGTTACTTTCTTAAACGTTTTAAGCCACTTTTGACCATTGCTAACCCTTTTTTTATTTCCATTTTCTAAGTCGTTTTAAGCATTTTTTCGTTTCTTTTCCTAACCCAAATTTCTCAATTTCTAACCATTTTTAAGTTATTTTTCCCCTTTCCTAACCCACTTTTGTCAAGTTCTAACCCCTTTTAATCCATTTTTGGCAGTTTCTATCCTATTTTTGCCGCGTTTAAACTCTTTTTAAGCTTTTTTTTCCATGCTAATTTTTGCGCAATTCTTTCCTGGTTTCAGAGTTTTTCCCTCATTTCTAACCCATTTTTCCCCATTTCTATAAAATTGAAACCGGTTTTCCCCCCGTTTGCTATGCATTCTTGTTACTTTCTTAAACGTTTTAAGCCACTTTTGGCCATTGCTAACCCTTTTTTTATTTCCATTTTCTAAGTCGTTTTAAGCATTTTTTCGTTTCTTTTCCTAACCCAAATTTCTCAATTTCTAACCATTTTTAAGTTATTTTTCCCCTTTCCTAGCCCATTTTTGTCAAGTTCTAACCCCTTTTAATCCATTTTTGGCAGTTTCTATCCTATTTTTGCCACGTTTAAACTCCTTTTAAGCTTTTTTTTTCCATGCTAATTTTTGCCCAATTCTTTCCTGGTTTCAGAGTTTTTCCCTCATTTCTAACCCATTTTTCCCCATTTCTATAAAATTGAAACCGGTTTTTCCCCCGTTTGCTATGCATTCTTCTTACTTTCTTAAACGTTTTAAGCCCCTTTTGGCCATTGCTAACCCTTTTTTTATTTCCATTTTCTAAGTCGTTTTAAGCATTTTTTGGTTTCTTTTCCTAACCCAAATTTCTCAATTTCTAACCATTTTTAAGTTATTTTTCCCCTTTCCTAACCCACTTTTGACAAGTTCTAACCCCTTTTAAAGCATTTCTGGCCATTTCTATCCAATTTTTGCCACGTTTAAACTCCTTTTAAGCTTTTTTTTTCCATGCTAATTTTTGCCCAATTCTTTCCTGGTTTCAGAGTTTTTCCCTTTCCTAACCCACTTTTGTCAAGTTCTAACCCCTTTTAATCCATGTTTGGCAGTTTCTATCCTATTTTTGCCACGTTTCATCCCCTTTTAAGCTTTTTTTTTCCTCCTTGCTAATTTTTGCCCAATTCTTTCCTCGTTTCAGAGTTTTTCCTCATTTCTAACCCATTTTTCTCCATTTCTATCAAATCTAAACGTCTTTTTTCCCCCGTATGCTATGCATTCTTGTTACTTTCTTAAACGTTTTAAGCCACTTTTGGCCATTGCTAACCCTTATTTTATTTCCATTTTCTAAGTCGCTTTAAGCATTTTTGGGTTTCTTTTCCTAACCCAAATTTCTCAATTTCTAACCATTTTTAAGTTATTTTTCCCCTTTCCTAACCCACTTTTGTCAAGTTCTAACCCCTTTTAATCCATTTCTGGCCATTTCTATCCAATTTTTGCCTCGTTTCAACCCCTTGTAAGCTTTTTTTTTTTTCTCTCCTCGCTATCTTTTGCCCAATTCTTTCCTGGTTTCAGAGTTTTTCGCTCATTTCTAACCCATTTTTCCCCATTTCTATCAAATTTAAACCAGTTTTTCCCCCGTTTGCTATGCATTCTTGTTGCTTTCTAATATGTTTTAAGCCACTTCTGGCCATTACTAACCCTTATTTTATTTCCATTTTCTAAGTCGTTTTAAGCATTTTTTGGTTTCTTTTCCTAACCCAAATTTCTCAATTTCTAACCATTTTTAAGTTATTTTTCCCCTTTCCTAACCCATTTTTGTCAAGTTCTAACCCCTTTTAATCCATTTTTGGCAGTTTCTATCCAGTTTTTGCCACGTTTTCAACCCCTTGTAAGCTTTTTTTTTTCCTTGCTAATTTTTGCCCAATTCTTTCCTGGTTTCAGAGTTTTTCGCTCATTTATAACTCATTTTTCCCCATTTCTATCAAATTTAAACCAGTTTTTCCCCCGTTTGCTATGCATTCTTGTTGCTTTCTAATATGTTTTAAGCCACTTTTGGCCATTACTAACCCTTATTTTATTTCCATTTTCTAAGTCGATTTAAGCATTTTTGGGTTTCTTTTCCTAACCCAAATTTCTCAATTTCTAACCATTTTTAAGTGATTTTTCCCCTTTCCTAACCCACTTTTGTCAAGTTCTAACCCCTTTTAATCCATTTTTGGCAGTTTCTATCCTATTTTTGCCACGTTTCATCCCTTTTAAGCTTTTTTTTTCTCCTTGCTAATTTTTGCACAATTCTTTCCTGGTTTCAGAGTTTTTCGCTCATTTCTAACCCATTTTTCCCCATTTCTATCAAATTGAAACCGTTTTTCCCCCCGTTTGCTATTCATTCTTGTTACTTTCTAATATGTTTTAAGCCACTTTTGGCCATTACTAACCCTTTTTTTATTTCCATTTTCTAAGTCGTTTTAAGCATTTTTTGGTTTCTTTTCCTAACCCAAATTTCTCAATTTCGAACCATTTTAAAGTTATTTTTCCCCTTTCCTAACCCATTTTTGTCAAGTCCTAACCCCTTTTTATCCATTTTTGGCAGTTTCTATCCTATTTTTGCCACGTTTAAACTCCTTTTAAGCTTTTTTTTCCTTGCGAATTTTCCCAATTCTTTCCTGGTTTCAGAGTTTTTTGCTCATGTCTAACCCATTTTTCCCCATTTCTATAAAATTGAAACCGGTTTCCCCCCCGTTTGCTATGCATTCTTGTTACTTTCTTAAACGTTTTAAGCCACTTTTGACCATTGCTAACCCTTATTTATTTCCATTTTCTAAGTCGTTTTAAGCATTTTTTGGTTTCTTTTCCTAACCCAAATTTCTCAATTTCTAACCATTTTTAAGTTATTTTTCCCCTTTCCTAACCCACTTTTGTCAAGTTCTAACCCCTTTTAATCCATTTTTGGCAGTTTCTATCCAGTTTTTGCCACGTTTCAACCCCTTTTAAGCTTTTTTTCTCCTTGCTAATTTTTGCCCAATTCTTTCCTGGTTTCAGAGTTTTTCGCTCATTTCTAACTCATTTTTCCCCATTTCTATCAAATTTAAACCAGTTTTTCCCCAGTTTGCTATGCATTCTTGTTACTTTCTTATACGTTTTAAGCCACTTTTGGCCATTGCTAACCCTTTTTTTATTTCCATTTCCTAAGTCGTTTTAAGCATTTTTTGGTTTCTTTTCCTAACCCAAATTTCTCAATTTCTAACCATTTTTAAATTACTTTTCCCCTTTCCTAACCGATTTTTGTCAAGTTCTAACCCCTTTTAAAGCATTTCTGGCCATTTCTATCGCATTTTTGCCACGTTTCAACCCCTTTTAAGCTTTTTTTTTTTCTCCTTGCTATTTTTTGCCCAATTCTTTCCTGGTTTCTGAGTTTTTGGCTTATTTCTAACCCATTTTTTCCCATTTCTATAAAATTGAAACCGGTTTTCCACCCATTTGCTATGCATTCTTGTTACTTTCTTAAACGTTTTAAGCCACTTTTGGCCATTGCTAACCCTTTTTTTATTTCCATTTTCTAAGTCGATTTAAGCATTTTTTGGTTTCTTTTCCTAACTCAAATTTCTCAATTTCTAACCATTTTTAAGTTATTTTTCCCCTTTCCTAACCCATTTTTGTCAAGTTCTAACCCCTTTTAGACAATTTCTGGCCATTTCTATCACATTTTTGCCACGTTTCAACCCAATTTAAGCTTTTTTTTTTTTCTTTTCTTGCTAATTTTTGCACAATTCTTTCCTGGTTTCAGAGATTTTCGCTCATTTCTAACCCATTTTTCCCCATATCTATCACATTTAAACGGGTTACCCCCGTTAGATATGCATTCTTGTTTCTTTCTTAAACGTTTTAAGCCACTTTTGGCCATTGCTAACCCTTTTTTTATTTCCATTTTCTAAGTTGTTTTAAGCATTTTTTCGTTTCTTTTCCTAACGCATATTTTGCAATTTCTAACCATTTTTAATTTGTTTTTCCTCTTTCCTAACCCATTTTTGTCAAGTTCTAACCCCTTTTAATCCATTTTTGGCAGTTTCTATCCTATTTTTGCCACGTTTAAACTCCTTTTAAGGTTTATTTTTTTTTCTCCTTGCTATTTTTTGCCCAATTCTTTCCTGGTTTCAGAGTTTTTCCCTCATTTCTAACCCATTTTTCCCCATTTCTATAAAATTGAAACCGGTTTTTCCCCCGTTTGCTATGCATTCTTCTTACTTTCTTAAACGTTTTAAGCCCCTTTTGGCCATTGCTAAA